>NW_006438906.1:1744634-1747787 GCF_000325575.1 Pteropus alecto
CCCTAACCACCCACCAGTGAGTCATATGGTTATTCTCGTTGTTCCTTCTGAGGGAAAGCTCACAAAGGTAAGTAGGTTGCTTGGGTCCCCTGGTGGCTGGATGGTGGAGCTGGCATTGGACAAAGATCATCTGAAGCCTAAGGAATGCCTCACCTTGCTAGATTATTCGATTTCCCTCACTGAGGAACAGCTCCACATCTAGTTGGCAATGCTGCAAGTCCCACTGGGTCATGGGGAGTGGAGGGTAGCTTTGGAGTGACACCCTCAGAACCCTCCAGGAGGCTTGTCCAATTATGCTAACAGCTAAACCCTGGCCTGAAGGGCTGGGTTGCCTGGAAGTAGAGTGGGGACCTGGCTTGTCTGGCTTTGGAATTTTTTCCCTCTTCCTTTTTATCTGTGCACTGTTGTGGGATGGTTCCAGGCTGCTTGTTTGGGACAAAGTGAGGGCAGGTTTGGAGAGAGCCCTTTGTACCTTCAGTGAGTGAGAGCATCTGTCACCATACCTCAGCAGTTTGTCTCTGTCCCTGGGCCAGGCAACTGGTTCCTAAATGAGGCCCAGATGAATTGGGGTGAAGCAAACTCATGAGCCTGCGCCATTGCTGAGGACAGCTGCCTGACCCTGTGGCCCCCACTGGTTTGGTTTCTATCTTGATCATTCATCTCTGTTTACCATCCTCCACCCCTGCCTTCCATTTCCTGCCTGAGCTGTCAGTGTCCAGATTGATGTGTGCAGGAACAGGGCTCAGGAGGGGCAGGGCTAATCCTATCCTGGGCATCCCTTCCTTCGAGCACTCAGACTTTTGGAGCCTAGGGCTCTAGAGGGTTGCGGGAGGGCTGGGAGTGTCTGTGTCCTACCACTGTTTGTGCACTGCCCCAGTGATGGGGTCTCCTTTGCTGTTTGTTTTCCTCTCTGTCCATGGCTCCCTCCATTCTCCTGAGGAATGTGTCAAAGCACTTACAGGTACTCACAGGGCTGGTGACTTGCCTCCCTGGATGTTATTCTGGGAAATGCCATTTTCTCTGCTCACTCTTGACTTCAGGACAGGGAACAACTGCTTATTAGAAATTTGCCTTTGCCCTGGAACAACGGTGGTTGGAATGGGCCCTTTTTCCTTTGCAGCCTTGACATTTGCCTCTCTTCCTTACCTCTCCCTTTTGTATCCATCCTTCTTTTTTCCTTTTTTTTTCTTTTTTTTCTTCTAGTGGGGGCCTTTTGCCTTTACTTGTTAATTCTGTTTGTAGCAAAGCCAGCTGAAGGAGGAGCTTCTCTCTGTGGTCTGCTTCTTACTCTCCACCTACCTCCTCTTCTGTACCCTCCACCTCCTAGAGACAGAGAGAGAGAAAGAAAGAGAGAGAGAGAGAGAGACAGGAGTGCCGACCTAACTGCTGCTGTGACCGCTGCCGCCGCCACCACCACTGCTGCCACCCTGGTAATGTCCACACGCCTCCAAATCAAACCCAGAGCCCAGGCCCTGGGGGAAGCTGTGTAATAATCCTGCCAGTGGTCCTTTGGGCCCCGTGGTCTGCCAGGCAAGGTCGTGGGCTCTGTGGGCTCTCTCAGAAATGCCAGCCCATTGTACAGGCCTAAGAGACTTTGCCTTAAAATTAAGCTAGAGGTGAGCTCATTCTATATGTATGTAGACTTTTGTATCCTGCTTTTTTCTTAAATTCTGTATCATTGACATCTTTCCATGTTATTTCATAGTCTTCATAATCATTACTTTCCATGCCCTCATAGTAGTTGAGCATGCAGTTCTGCCATAATTAACTTAGCCATTCCTCTATATTACCAGGCATTTAGATCATTTCCACTCTCTCCTAGTGTAAATACCGCTGCAATAAATATCTTTGAGTCTGAAGCTTATTCTGTGTTTACATCTTTCACATTTAGGTTTCCCCAGGCTAGATTTTCAGGATTATGGGTTCAGATATGATTTAAACATTTTTATAGTTCTTAAGATAAATGGCCAAATTGTTTTCTGAAAGTGAAGCCTTTATTTTTTAAAGTGTTTTTCTGCAGAAAGTCAGTGCCTCAGGCCCGGGGAGAGAGGCAGACATCCTGCTATGGCTCCTGTAGAGCTGGGGTTTAAAAATTCTTTTCTCTTTGTTCACCTCACTCAGAATCCCTGCTGGACTTTCCTGTTAGCTCAGTTCTCTCCAAAGGCAACTTATGGCATCTGAACTGTGTTTTAGTCTGGCAGGCCAAGGATATATTCACTCCTGGGAGTAATTATTTTGTCAAATAGAGAACCACCCCGTCAGCTCCCTGGCCCTGAAGGGCTCGTTTCCTTCACTTATTGAGTGAAAAGTTTACATCTCAGATCCAGGTTTCGCTGAAGGCCTGTCCAGGCTCTGGGCTACCATATTATTATTGTTAAAATCAAGAGCTCCATTGCTGTGAAATCATGGGTAAATGGATATTAGCTCTCCACAAACTCAGCATTTGTGTAATCCCAGGCCTTTCCCCATAATCACCTCCCAGCCAGCCTGTCCACCATCCCAAGGCCCACACGTAGGCCTGCAGGTCAGTCCTCCCGCTGGACTGCCTGGCCAGAGCTTCCTCTCTTTTCCTGCCACCCATTTCACCTAGACCTTTCCTCTTGGTGTTTGGGCACAGAAAAGCAGAGGGTGTTTCAGCAAACATTTTCACTGACTACAGACCTGTTTCTGGATCATTGAGGTTGAGAGCCTGTGGGTAAGTATGGGCAAAGAGGAGTGGCATTGTGATGGGCAAGGGCATGTGTATTGTCTCTCTCATCATGTAGAAATTCTGTTTTTCAAGAGTCTTGACTTGGGGTTAATATTTCCAACCTCACTGCTGCTGTGTCTTTTGGTGGAGGGGCAGCCAAGTATGGTCAGTCCCCGAGCTATCATGGGCTGGGACACATCTGCTGGTGAGCACACATGGGCCTGACATCCAGGGAAGACAGGGTGGTTTGACAGATCTCCTAGAGACTATTAGAATTTGGGCCAGCAAAAACCATGGCTTTTTGTAGTTGGTTGTCTGTCACCTGTTGAAATCAGGGTAAGGCCATGCTTGGCTTAACCACAGTCAGAATTTGCATGAACCACAGTGAGGATTGGACCACACTCTGGTACCTATCCTGAAAGCCCCACAAAGGTTGCTTTCGAGTGCAGTGCACATGCCTAGGG
>NW_006438906.1:1747824-1756749 GCF_000325575.1 Pteropus alecto
GCCCTTGGGGGAGGCATTATCCACTTGCCCACCATTACTGCCTAGTCTTTATGTCTCAAATGAATCATACAGCAGCTTCCAAACCTGTCTCCCCACCTTCAGTTGGGGCGTGGGGCACAAATCCCGTCTTGACATGCAAAACATAATCCTTGTTTAAAACCTTCAAAGGCTCCATGTGGCCTAAATCGAAGATAAAGCTTGAGTATTTTAGCAGAGTACCCAGCCTCCCTCTCTGTCCCATGATTTGATCCACCTCCACCTTCATATCTTATTCTGCCTTCCCTATTTTGTATTTCTTATAGCTCCTTGAAAGTTCTCTTCCTCACAGTCTTTACAAATGCTGCTCTCCTAGGAATACTCTTCTCAGGCCTCCTCACTAAACTTGGCTGACTTCTTCACAGCTTCCGATCCCCCGGGGCTAGGTTAGTGTCTCCATATCCAGGTCTCCATCTGTGCTGGGCTCTGTAGCTCCCCGGACAACCCTGCCCCCCTCCTCTTCCCTCCCCTGGTAGCTGTCTACCATAAAGTACTCACTGCCCATTATAATCGCCTATTTAACTTGAAACACCCCAAAAGTGAACCTGTGTTTTTTCCTTTTATGTATCCCTACTGCTAAGCATAGACACTCAATGACTAGTATATGAGAGGAGAAACAGGACCTTCTGGTCCTCTTCTGTCTCTAGGGTTGGCTTGCTCTTTCTTTCTTTTCTTTTCTTTTTCTTTTTCTTTTTTTTTGGTAACAGATATAATCACATATCATACAATTCCTTATTTAAAATATATAACTCAGTGGCTTTTAGCGTATTCAGAATTGTGTATCCATCACCACAAGATCAGTTTAGAACATTGTCATTACGCCAAAAAGAAGCCCCATGCCTCTTAGCTACCAATCTCTCTATTCCTCCCAGCCCTAGGCAACCACTAATCTTTCTGTCTATAGATTTGCCTATTCTGGACATTTCATATAAATGGAATCATAACAAATATACGATCCTTCGTGACTGACTTCTTTCACCTAGCATAATGTTTTCAAGGTTAATTTGTGTTGTAGCATGTGTCTGTATTTCATTCCTTTTTATTGCTGAATAACATTCCGTTGTATGGATACACCACATTTTGTTAATTCATCTGTTGATGGATATGTGTGCCATTTCTACTTTTTAGCTATTGTAAATGATGCTGCGATGAACACTGTGTAAAAGTTTTTGTGTAGACGACGTGTTTTTATTCCCCTTGGATATATCCTGGGAGTGGAATTGCCGAATCATGTGGTAATTCTTTATCTGAGGAACTGCCAGACTGCTTTCCAAGATGGCTGCACCATATCACATTCCCACCAGCAGTGTAGGAGGATTCCATTTTCAGTGGACATACTGTTTGCTCTCTGCTATCTTTAGTGTAAACGAGGGCTCTAAAAAAGGATTTGAATAGCCCTGGAGAGCCACCTGGTACTTCTTAAGACATTCCTCCCTGCCACCCAGATCTGCCAGAAGGATTTGCTGCATGATGTGTCTGAAGGTAGCTTCTTCTTTTCTCTCCTCCAGGGAGCTTGGCCTTCAGTCCCATACCAAGCCTCCCACTTCAAGCGTCCTCACTCTACCCCAGGCCAGCGTGCCTGACCAAGCCCAAGCTCCTGTCCTTTCTTTACTGGCCATCATTGGTTCTGTTTGACCGACTCATATACCTACTGTCAGGATTTTATGGCCAGTCATAAAATGCTTCTCTGTGAGCTCTGGTCAGTGGGACAGCTGCCCTGTCCAGCTGTGGGAATGCCATATGGTTTTTGGCCTTTCATCTTTCCTTTTGTCCTCTCTCTCTGCTAGGAGGAGCCAGTTGCCCGAGAAGGAAGGGATAAGTATAACTTGTCTACCAATAGAAAATGAAGCCTGCACTTTAAAACGATCGGTCTTTCAGAGGGACATCTGCTCCCAGTGCGCCAGCTCCCCTTCACCATGTGTGACTTCCTAAGCATTTCACGCATCTCTAAAGATCTCTTTCCATGGCTGCTATAGAGATTCTCATCATATGAGCCACAGGCTAACTCTCTTGAGCCTTAATCCTTACAAAAATCCTCCCCCTATCAGAGAAGCAGAATTTGGAAGGAATCTTGACGTTGATTGGGAAGCATGCACACAAATAGGAGAAAAGGAGGCGTCTCCAGGTTGGATCTCCGGGAGACATTTTGAAAGGTCTGACTGTTCAAGATGGATGGGAACCCTTTCTTTCGTAATGGTTGCCAACATTTGTTGCTGGGCAGTGTGCTAGGGCCTTTTCATGCAGTGCATCATTTACTACAACCCACCTGTTGTCATGCCTATGACCAGTGAGGAAACTGAGGCCTAGAGGTGTGATTTGCTCAAAGTCACATAGCTAATAAATGAAGAAGCTGGCGTTCCTGGGATAAAAATGCATGTGTCTGTCATAACATTATAACATTTTGGCTTGGCCAAATAGTAGGTGCTTGATAAATGGTGATTTGAATGAATGAAGTGGCAGGTACACTGGATGAATGTGCCCAGTGAGGAGGGGCAGGAATGGGGGCTGGATATCTTCCTGGTCCCCTGAGAGGCATGGGCACCTGCTGTTAGTGCTGGGAGTTGTGGACTTGCCAGGGCCTGTCTTTTTTATTAAGAATGTTACCCACGGTATTATAGCAGTCCACCCAAAGAAGCCTAGAACTGACATTTCCGTAATCCCAAGGGAGAAAGTGGAAGACGCATACTTCCCTCATCTATCATCCCGCTGATCTGGTGTTCCTAGGGGCTAACACCTGCAAAAATATACTCTGCCATTCCCTTCTCCCAGGATCACACAGGTTGAGGCCAGGCTGGGAGGAAGGGTGGAAGGGGTGATGTATAGTTAGGTCATTTTAGAAAACTGCCTAACTGGTTCTAAGTGTGGGCCAGACACTGGAATGCCTTACTGAGTCCAAGGAACTATTGCATCCCACGTGGGGAAAGGGGCAGAACCAAATCTCTTCCCTGGGTTTCTCCTCCAGACTGCCATCATTCTAGGGGCTTGGCTCCAGAGGTGCCCATTTATGGCTCCACATTTTCAGTTCCTGGGAGAGGAAAAATGCTTAGTTTAGTCTCAGTCAGGCGTCTGCTTAGATCAAACAGTTGTGGCCAGGCGGCCAGGTCCTGTGGTTAAGAGCCCCTTGCCTCTGTCATTAGAGAGAGGTCCAAGAGAAGGGAACACTGGGCAGCTGCACTTGGAGGTCTGCTGCACAGGTGTGGAAGGGCTTTGTTGAGACACTGCCCTTTCACTTGAAAAAGTGTTCAGTGGGTCTGAATTGTGTTTGAAAATGTTCAGAGAAAGCTAACTCTTCTAGAGTCTTCATGGGGCTGAAGGAACTAGGAAAGTACCAGGCACAGGCCTCTCTGCCCATCACTGAAAGGTAGAAAGCTTGGGGAGGAAAGTAAGTCTGGTTTGGGGTGAAGGTTGTTACAAGATTGTTAAGATGATTAAATGACAATGCCATGCATGTAAAACACCCCGTGCCTGATCTATCATATCTTCCCAATGAATATTAGCAAGGTATTGTTGCAATAATAATAATTACAACAACTTCATGGTTTTCATATGCAGTTTCTAAACTTTGAACTTTTTTTTGCTTCATGACTTTAGAGAATTACCCAAAGGCAGAATTCTGAAAGTCTTAACTGGTGAGACAGCCAAAGAATACAGCGTGTGATGTTGGGCACAGTTTTCTCTTTCACCATGTATGGTTAGAAAGCTTTCTCATGGGCTGAAGAAAGGAGCTCTTGTGTAAGATGCTTCCTTAATTCACTTAGTGGTCTCTTGGCTGCTTTGTATGACTTCCTGGAACTTGTTTTCTTTGAGTGGTTCGTTTTCCTGAGTCACCCACCTGAAGCTGGGTTTTGTGGCGCTGTTCGCCTGCTTTGTGCTCATAGAGGCAGCCTTGTGGAGCACCAGTTTACAAGTCTTCTCTCGAGAGCCTGGAGAGAGTGCTTTGGGCATCCCACTTCTGAAGCTTTGTAACCACTTCAGGTCCTTCCTTGCAAGACACTTTTTTTTTCTCCAAAGTAGAGGGCCCTGATCTTCTTGATTCCAAGAGAGATTAGGAAAGACCATAAAATGAGAATTCCAGAGTGCTGGGCTCCAGTCCCAACTGTGTCACTTATGTGGCCTTAGTTTCTTCATGGCGTTGTTGGGAGGATTCTGGTCAGGATGAGAGCACATGTGTGGAAGGGCTTATGAATTGCTAAGTGTAAGGATGGCGGTGTCAATGGTGTAACTGCCCTTAGTAACATAGGGCCATGGGGTTTGGTTAAGAACAGAGACTCACACTGGTGACCCTGAAGGAGACCTTTGGTTAGAGCTTCTCAGAAAGGATTGCTCTCTGCCATTGCATGTTGAAACCCATCCATCAATTTATCCATCCATCCATCCATCCACCCATCCGTCCGTCCGTCCGTTATTTATTGAGCTCTTATTGTATGCCAGGCCGTGTTCAAGGCACTGGGTGAATAAATGTAAAAAATCCCAGCCTTCGTTGAGCATACATTCTAGTGGGGGGAGACTGAAAATATATAAGTAAATAAAACATGGAGTACCTTTGCATGAACAGACTTGGTGCTTTGGGGCTCAGTGGTCGGCATCCTGAAGCAGGTGTTATCCTCTCTCACATACACCCTCTCAGACACCCTATTTATATCGTGGCATGTACCACACTGCTTCCCACCATATGCTATGAACGCTGGAAGGGCAGAGATTGAATTGGATTTGCCCTGCTTCTCTGGTGCCTAGTTTAGTGACAGACACCTGATAGGCACACGATGTGGTTATCAGTCTTAGTGGACCATATAAATAAAGAGGGTAGAAGTGAAAAGTCCCATAGGCACTAGTTTCCTGGGTATCTTTTCTGTAATTAGTCTATAAATAGTATGTAAATAAATGACACGTATGTTTAAATGCCTTTTCACCTATCAATACTATTTCCTTTTAGCACTTCCATAGATTTTAAAATAGCTCCATTCCGTTATATGGCTCTACCATGATTTATTTAACTAGTTCCCTAGTGGTGCTTATGTCATTGTTTGCAATCTTTTGCTATGACGAACACTCCTTGGGGAACTACATCATTCATATATCATTCTCACATTTACAAGTCCTACAGGATAATTCTGAGAAGTGGGATTGCTGACTCAGGCTATACCACTTGATATTAATTTGTAAATGAGGGCAGAAAAATGAGGCCCAAAAGTGGAGTAATGACCATGTGTAGTAGACAAGTTACCAGTCCCTGTGTTCTGCCGAAAGGCCTTCTGGCATCTGATATCACTTCTTTTGTTTCTGCACTAGGCTGGAGAGTCCATGTTCAATCGTGCTAAGCTCCTCAACATTGGCTTTCGAGAGGCCTTGAAAGACTACAACTACAGCTGCTTCGTGTTTAGTGATGTGGATCTCATTCCAATGGATGATCGTAATGCCTACAGGTGTTTTTCACAGCCACGGCACATTTCTGTAGCAATGGATAAGTTTGGATTTAGGTAAGAGCTGTTCACCGAAGTCCACAGAAAACACATTTCTCTGTGATATGACAACAGGAAATGCAGTTCCTCCAGCCCAGGAGTGTCTCTTTAGGCTCTGGAAAAGAATGCCTACTCTGAGAAATGAGTGCTTTTTAAGTCCAAAATTAGTTATTGTTTGAGAAGGTAAGTGGAGTGCAGAAATGCCTATAATCTCTGTACCTCCAGACAAGAATAGTTTTTAATGTTTGAGATGGCTCGTCTAGGCTCCAGACAAATCCTGTTTCTTTGTTTTCTTCTCTCTCCTTCCCCACCCAGTTTGGGAAGCAAATTAGAATCATTCTCCTCTAGTAAATTCTAGGGCTTACATACCTCAGTAAATGTTCCTTGGTACTTTAAGCAGAACATGATTTTTAAACAGAAACATGATTCTATTTCTCAGCAACACACAGGCTTCTGCTTAAACCTGAGGCCCAAATGTTTCTACCCAAATGCCCTTAGTGAGAAGGTCAGCTGATGCTTGCCCCCAGGGACAGTGGTATAATCCAAAGCATTTTTTCATAGGTGGAAAATTACCCTGTAGTCCATAGTTTTATCTTAATAAAGAAACAAACAAATGTTTATTTTCTTCCATAATTTATCCATACTCGTATTAAGACAAATTGGTTTTAAATCACCTATCAGTTGCATAACCTGACGCTTCCCTCCCTGCTGTAAGAAGCTGCAGGAAGTTGTGCTACAGGTTACAGTTTGTATACGCACCTGCCTCGGGCCGATTACAAGGGTGGGCCGGCCTGGGCCTGACCAGCAAGCAGTCCCTTGGTTTGGATACAGTTGCTTTCTTTCAGACTCAGTTTTATTCTCATAATTCTTTCTATCTTCCTTTGCTGAGGGAATGAGCTCTTTGAGATGAATATAGTTAGGGATGTTATGAAGTCCTTCCCCCAGATCAAAAGTATTCAGGCCGTAAACTTGCTGTCTTCAAGGGGGAAAAAAATTGTAAACAGCACTCTGCCCCACATCTTCCCTCCCTCTCCTCCCTGTTTGTGTCATCTTCTCTTTGAGATGCACGGGCTCGTACCCCGGCCTCTCTTAATTCCTCCCTGGAAGCATGGTGGTGAGCACCTAATTCTTTACCACAGCACCATGTCTGTTTTTTCCAGAACCACTTAAGCTTGTGAGATGGGGCAGAAGGAGATAAGAGAAAGCAGCAGAAACAGCAAAAGCAGATCTTATCAACTGAGCTGTACTTCCCTTCAAAGTGGCAAAGAATCCATTTCTGTAAAAACACTGATTATCAAAAAATCTTGGCCTGGGCACCTCTGGTTCAAACCGTCACATTTTAAGTGCAGGCTGAGTGTGAGGAAAGCCGAAAGGTGGATGACTTGGCACCTCGGTGATGACACCTCATTACAAACAGATTACCTTAGATTCTAAAGCAGGCCCCAGGGATCTTCACTTACGGATACTTGCAGTCAGAATTCCTGCATGTATTTGAAAATAAGAATCGCTTTTTCTTTTCATAGGTTCTGTATGGTTTGCCTGACTTGTCCCTCTAAGTCTGAGTTAGAGTTTTCCATAATTTGTGTGATAGATTTTGGTCTCTTTGGATTCTAGTAAGAGACCGAGTGTGTTTTGGAACTGTGCACGGGGTCATCACAAAACCATAACCTTTAAAGCACCCACAGAAGGCCTTTGCATGGCCTCCAGGCACATCCTGATTCTTGACATTTCTCATCACTGCTTCCTCTGTATCCCTCAGGAGCCCAAGAGTCATAACCATTGAAATATTGAAATATAAAAAGATTTAGACAGATGAGAGCTCCCTGATGCCCTGCTGCTTGAAAATGTGTCCAAATAGCTTCACCATTATACATTTTGCTAAGTTCAGTATATGGTAGAAATTTCTAAGAAAATTTTATTTTTAGGAAATTTTTAGAAATGCTGTCTTGATTGTTAGAGTCAGTGTTCAGGCCAATATACCTTAAGAAGAATGAAAGCTAGACTAGTAGATGGATGAGCACAGGGAGACTGTAAAACACTCAGATTCCTGGACCTCCTGGATAAGGATTTCCTGTGCAGGAGCAGGACACCTGAGAAACAGATTCCTGAGCAGTGTAGAAAAACTGAGCTTTATGCTCTTGTCACTGACTGATTTTCTAGATCACCACAGAAGCAACACAGTATTCTTAGAATGAGGAAGACTCTACTTTAGACTCTACTTTTTGAGATATATCTTCTCTAAAATACTCTTTGTCTGATATAAAAACAGAACAAAGAAAACCCTCATAAACCCCCGCTTAAAAAGTTCCAGAGAATAAAAATAACTTAGAAGTGTTTCTGTTTTGATCAAGCTTTTTTTTTTTGAGAAAGTCAAAACTTACTAATAACTGGTCCCTTGTGTATATGTGTGTGTGTTTTTTTTTATTTCCTCAGCCTACCTTATGTTCAGTATTTTGGAGGTGTCTCTGCTCTAAGTAAACAACAGTTTCTCACCATCAATGGATTTCCTAATAATTATTGGGGCTGGGGAGGTGAAGATGATGACATTTTTAACAGGTAATGGTCACAACTTAGATCTCCTTCTTCCCTGTCACTGTTCATTTCCTGTTTTTCATTCAGTGCTTGGTTATTCTGCAAGGATCAGCTCTCAGGAGGGATGCAGTGCCTGCTAAGCCCAGATTCTTAGTTGTGCACTGTATAGACACTATAGGTGCTGAAGATGTCTTTAGGAAAATTAGCTTCTGTGATTTTTGCATTAGCCTTGGAAAATGTAAAAGGAGAACCAAGTGAAGGGATGGGCTTACTTTGACATGTAACACATGCCATTTTGTACTGAAGGAGTAAACGTGTCCTTTGCAAAAAATCAGCATCTCACTGTGGTCCTGTTTTAGTGTGGAAGAAGTTTCTTTGGTCAGGATCCCAAATTATTCACAGACTATTTGTACTATTTATTTATTTATTTTTTGGACTTCATTTTAACATACACAAAAGAGGACAGAGTAGTGTGATGAAACTCTGTGGATCCACCAGGCACTAACAACCATCATTTCATGACCAACCTACCCCATCTACACCCTGGGGCTCTTTGGAAGCTGGTAAAACCTTTATCGTGTGGGTTCTCATTGCATGTGGTAAAAAACCATCTGTCAGTAGCATTTGAAACCACATTCTGCCCAGTTCTCTTTGGCAAGGAGGCTTCAATCCTGCCAACCACCTCTGAGCCAGTCCGAACTTGTCACTGTTTGATGTCAGAATACAGCCTAGTGCCTTCTTGATTGGAGTACACTGATTTGATCAGTTAACAGAAGGTGCCTGTCAGAGCAGCACCCAAGTCATTTAAAGTTAACTTTGTGTGAGAAGTTGGCATAGATCCAAGTCTTTAATATAGGCCAGAAACCTTTAAGTTGTCCAGGAACAGCCAGTCCTGCCT
>NW_006438906.1:1756761-1777195 GCF_000325575.1 Pteropus alecto
CTGCTGCCAAGGTTTTGGTCTTGGTCCTCATTTCTTTTCCTCAGACTCTACTCAGAACCTTCTGCCCTGTCCTGGCTGCCTGTAGTCTTATTTCCTGCTCTCCATTCTTACACTGCTTATCAGAGAGATGTCTCGTAGGCCAAAAACTTTGAGAAACACTGCATATTACTTTCCTTTCAGACACTGGCATTGTTCACTGGGATGTTTAAAGCTCTGTAGAGGCCTCTGTGATTTAGCCTTTGCCCTTCTTTCCAGCTCATCTCCAGCCACTTCCTGCCCCAGATTCTTTCACCAGTCCCTGGAAGCTGGTGTTGCTTCCTGAGGGCACTCTCCTCGTTCTGCCTCCCTGCCTTTGCCTGTGCTGTCGGAAATGCTCTGGCAGACACCCATTTGTTTTCATATCTCGGTTCTGCCTGGTGTTGCTCAGGTAGCGTTAATTGCTTCTCTCTGTGCCCCACAACCCCACCTTCCCTTCTTCACCTCCATCCTGGCACTGACTGACCTGTATTCTAAGCATCCATACTGTAAGTTCCACGAAGGCAGACACATCTAGAGCCAAATTCAGCTGAACATAATAGCCACCAGCACAAACCACGTAATCAGTGGTAAAAGAACGTGGGGAAAGGGTGTGAGTTTTAACCAGTGCCATACTGGGCTGGGGTCTGGGCCAAGTAAGAACAGTAAGCAGGATGCTGGATGGGGCAACAGTCTTGTATCTAGGGTGATCAGACCCAAGCTTATGGCAGCTCTACGATGATGGTTTGTCCATTTATTCCTTGCAGGTTAGCTTTTAGAGGTATGTCTATATCTCGCCCAAATGCTGTGATTGGAAAGTGTCGGATGATTCGCCACTCAAGAGATAAGAAAAATGAACCCAATCCTCAGAGGTACGTTCTGTGTGCACTTATATTCCTTCTTCTCCCTTTAGGATGGGGCAGGGTGCAGGAATAAGGCTCTGGAGAGAGCTCTGTGCCTCGAGGGTATGGAACGGTTCAGTCCATGGGGTGTGGTGACAGGAACAATGAAGTACAAACATTTAATAGTTTTTTTCCTTAAGATTTTTGTTTTTACACCAATCACACTTGCCCTTTTTTTTTCTTGTAGATTTGACCGAATTGCACATACGAAGGAGACAATGCTCTCTGATGGTTTGAACTCACTCACTTACGAGGTGTTGGACGTACAGAGATACCCATTATATACCAAAATCACAGTGGACGTCGGGACACCGAGCTAGCATTTTGGTGCACTGATAAGAGACCTAAAAATGGCCAGGGACCTCAGCTGTGTCGCTGCCAATGTGCTGGGCTGGTCTCTCTCATTCTTACCAATCAGAGTGATAGGCCCCCTTCACTCATCACTCACATGCCTTTCCAGATGGCCAGGA
Organism: Pteropus alecto; assembly: GCF_000325575.1. Classification (NCBI taxonomy): domain Eukaryota; kingdom Metazoa; phylum Chordata; class Mammalia; order Chiroptera; family Pteropodidae; genus Pteropus; species Pteropus alecto. The sequence goes on from NW_006438906.1 coordinate 1,758,149, forward strand.
CAGAGTCGGGTATTTTGTCCCCAAATTGGCTCAGCATGTGACTTCTTAGCTCTACGAGGCGTTTGTAAGTGTAGAACCAGTCAGCCTTTGGGGGGCTCTCAGCACATCTACAGTGTCACCCTAAAGAATCAGAGCTGTATACAACCCCAAAATTGGTTCCCGTGGGACTCATTCCCAGCTATAAACTATTACTTTGTTGTGAAATAGGTAGGACTTTTGCTTTAAAATGTGTATTCATATTATTTTATGAAAAATTGGAGAGTGCTGCTGAAATTGTATTGATGTGATATTTTTTGGTTGTCATATTTTAACAAAACATACAGCTTAACTATTCTCATTTTACTCCCTCCTCTCTCTTCTTTTAGAGGTATGCAGCTGTCAACAATCACTGTGTGTGTCTTTTCTTAGCAAAAGAATTTTAAAACTTGAGCCTTGGACCTTTTGCCCTGTTAACTGGTGAATTCCAAGGCAACATTAGCCATCAGATCAAAAGCCTTGGGTGTTCTCACATTCAGTGGCCTTTCTCCACATTGATTTGTGAATGTAAAACTTTTTTAAAACAGCAATTTGAAGTATTTTAAAGAAAGACCAAATTGGATTTTGTTTATCATCTAGCTTGATTTTGTGTTGATCCAGATTTGCATAGCTGTTTAGTGTTAAGTCTTGACAATTTATTTTTCTGAGCATGCTATGTAAACTTGAATTTCCTATATATTTTTATTGTGGTGTTTTAAACGTGGGGAAGTGACAGAGCATTTTTTTTTTTAGGGGGAAAAATTATGTATGCTGTAGTGGCCATGAACAGGCCCTGATTTAGCTGGCAGGCCAGGTTTTGTGAAGAGCAAAATCATCTTCGGATCCTTCGATGAGAGCAAGGCCTCCTGGTCAGCTTTATCCTGCTGGAGCTCTACAGGGAGACTGAAGCCTTGGCCCACCAGTTAGGGCTTCCCTCCTCCTCACCCTTCCAGGCAGGCAGGGCAGAGGGAACCTCCACCTCCTTGGACTGACACCCCTCCCCCCACCTCCTGTCAGGGCCCTAGGCTGCCACCAGCTGAGGGGTTGTAAATGACAGCAATCAGGTTGTTTACTGGCCCTTTTCCTGGGGAGGTGGAGGGAACCTCAGTTATGGACCCCCGTGGAGTCTGGGGGCTGCCTCCCTCTGTAGGCTCTGCCCCACACTGCGTGGCTCACCTTGCAGGACCGGTTTTCCTTCCTCCCTCCCTCTTTTTATTCCTTTGCCTCCTACCTGTTCCCTAAAACTTGCCTGTGGCACTCAGGGTCAAACAGACTATTCATTTCCAGCGTGAATGTGCCTTTTAATTAGAGATCTAGAACGAAATTCAGCTGAACCCACCCACACTCCCTCACGACCACTCTGGTGCCTAAAGCTTCCCCTGCCTTCTCAAGTCTTTAGCAGGTGCCTTCTACTCTAGGGAGGCTGACTTTATTTTTTGTTTATCCCGATTTTCATAGCTGTTTTGTGTTTAATCTTTACAAATTTTTTTTTTGAGCATGCTATGTAAAATTTAAATTTCCATATATTTTTTTTTTGGGGTTTTTAAACGTGGGGAAGTGACAGAGCATTTTTTTTTTTAGGGGGAAAAATTATGTATGCTGTAGTGGCCATGAACAGGCCCTGATTTAGCTGGCAGGCCAGGTTTTGTGAAGAGCAAAATCATCTTCGGATCCTTCGATGAGAGCAAGGCCTCCTGGTCAGCTTTATCCTGCTGGAGCTCTACAGGGAGACTGAAGCCTTGGCCCACCAGTTAGGGCTTCCCTCCTCCTCACCCTTCCAGGCAGGCAGGGCAGAGGGAACCTCCACCTCCTTGGACTGACACCCCTCCCCCCACCTCCTGTCAGGGCCCTAGGCTGCCACCAGCTGAGGGGTTGTAAATGACAGCAATCAGGTTGTTTACTGGCCCTTTTCCTGGGGAGGTGGAGGGAACCTCAGTTATGGACCCCCGTGGAGTCTGGGGGCTGCCTCCCTCTGTAGGCTCTGCCCCACACTGCGTGGCTCACCTTGCAGGACCGGTTTTCCTTCCTCCCTCCCTCTTTTTATTCCTTTGCCTCCTACCTGTTCCCTAAAACTTGCCTGTGGCACTCAGGGTCAAACAGACTATTCATTTCCAGCGTGAATGTGCCTTTTAATTAGAGATCTAGAACGAAATTCAGCTGAACCCACCCACACTCCCTCACGACCACTCTGGTGCCTAAAGCTTCCCCTGCCTTCTCAAGTCTTTAGCAGGTGCCTTCTACTCTAGGGAGGCTGAACCATGGGGCTATGTTTCACAAACCCACCTCTGTTGGGAGAGGCTTAGCTTGCCTGGGATGAGATGCTTGAGGCAGTTTCTACTATTCGGTGCTCTTGCTGGGTCCAGCCTGGGCTAAGGGCATGAGATTCAGCTGTCTAATCCCAGGGTTGACTTTCCAGCTGGTGGCAGCTCAGACCGCCACCACTGACCTCCTGGGAACCAGCTCCCTCAGTGTGGAGGTTGAGTCGGGCCCTAATCTTACCTGTGCCTTTATTGCTTTGAGCATCTCAGATGCTAACTTGGTTTTTTTTCCCAGGAGCCTTTGTATTGATTAAAATTTATTTTCCGCTGCAGAAGCAATTGGGCTATGCAAAGAGTATTTCTTCTGTGAGCTCCCTGCTCCTTAATAGTGATGTTCCTAAAACTAAGAACAACTGCCCTGAGAGGGAGTTTTGGGAAATGCGAAGAATGAAGGCCTCTCTTTCTGACCCCAGATCCTGACTTTTCCAAAGTGCCTTAAAAGAAAGGATACAAATCCTGGGTGATAACTTCTTTGTTACTTTACTCTTGAAACAAAATTCAGACTTTTTTTCTTCTTTTCCTGTTGTATTTTCCTTCAGGTTACATTGGAATAGTCAAGTATATGGTTCATTCTCAGAACCAAGGGAAATCCTGTGTCACTTGTTCCTTATTTGCTAACCTTCTGGTGCTCTCATGGGGTCCACCTAGGCCCAAGGTTAGGCTGGACCCTTGCCTGGTCTTGTTTGATGCTGTAGGTCTTGTTTCCTCCCTGGGGAGTTCAGGGCTGACGGTTCAGGGAGCACTTCCTTCAGCTGGAAGTTGTTACCGTGGAGTTGTCATGTGCTGTGCCTTTCTCTGTTTTGGTCCTTCCTGTTGCTGGTGACCCCGTAAAGAGGCCTTTGTAAAAGATCAGAGGGCAGAGGTGGCACAAGACGGTAAAGGAAATGCTGGTGCTGGCTCTCAGCATGGGCGGGGTCTCTGCTGACCCCAGGGCTGGCCATGGGGTACCCCACACAGCCAGGACAGCAGCTTTCCTGTCCTGGAGACCTGTTGTGCTGTGTATTTTGATTTCCCTTGTGTGCAGATGTATGTATTTACCATTGTAAGGGGGCGGGGGAATGTCTGACTTTGGTGTTCAAAACAGGACTGTATTTTTTGCCTTTAAAATCTAATAATATAACGTGAATAAATGACCCTATCTTTGTAACTGCAGATGGTTTCTCTTCTGATTTAAGGGGTTTGGGCTCTCCTAGAACTGGAAGGCAGTGATTGGGGCTGCCTGATGAGAAAATCTAAGGAAAGCAGAGGTCTGCTTCCTGTACCTCCCTGGCTCAGAAGTGTCATGGCTGGGGCATTGGGTGGCCGGAGGTGGTGGCTTATCCACACACCACCGAGGAATCACACAGCTGGAGTACACACACCTCACTGGAATCAGCTCATAAGAAAAATATTCTGAGATAGCCCAGGTTAAATTATAGCAGCCTGAGAGTGAAAGACACAGAACTTTTAGTCTGTTCATGGCTGTGGGCCAGCTAACAAAAGACTTCTCATATTCCTGTTTTACCCGTTGGAATTTCAGACTAATTTCCAGGTGGCTATTTTGCAGAATATTTTAGCCAAGCACCATCTAATTCCAGGAGCCTCTGCTAGTTTACACGTGAGTTTTCTGGACTGCCACCCACACTTCTTAGGAGCAGACATTTCTTTATTCGGACTCTTGCTATTCCAGAGCTAGTCCTACTTCACCTTCTCCCACCCCTTTGCTTATAGCTCATGTAAATTCTTTCAGACTACCTCTTTCTCCTCCCTTCCCCTTACATGATGTATAAAATGCTTACAAAACTCTGAAACAACAGACATGGCTGTCTAGCCATACTATTGGTAGTTTAGTCTTCATACCCCCAAACTGGTCTTTTGGCTAGCATTTTGGCTCAATAAAACCTTATTTAAAAAAAAAAAAAGATCATGGAAGTTAAAGATTTTTAAGTTTAACACAGCTATTTCTCCATTGGCGCCTCATTTTCTTCTATGTTTAATGGGAATAATAACACACAGAATTTTTGAAGCTTAAAGAGATGATATATCTAAAACAATGACTGACACGCTCACTACACAACTACACAGTGCTTACTTACTACATGGTAGCTGTTGCCACTTCAAATAGAATTTTCCCTAACAGTTCTCTGGCCACATTTCTGCTATTTCAACAAATGCCAGGAGAGTTCTGAGATTGTTCTCAGAGCCACTTTATGCAAGGCGTTTATAGTGTCACTTAATTGGTACTATACAAGGTAAGGTTTCTTGTCAGCCCTAGGAAATTTAATTGGATGTTCTAAAGGGTCTTAGCTGTGATCCAAGGATGTGAGATAGTAAGTACTCGTCCTTACTGCCCCTGAGGTCAGGCGTCAGCAGTCTCTTATATGCTGCTTAGATTGATTGGCATCTGAAAGAAGTGGGCCAGAGGAAACCAGGGTGTGGGAGAGGTCATCCCTGCTGTCCAGGCCGATGGAGCTGCAAAGGTGGGGCCAGTTGGGAAACAGGAGCAGGAAGGGCAGCCCCTTGGAGTTCCCCTCCTCCTTGTCTCTACCCATCCCTGTGGCTGCCGGAAGAATCCTTAGTGGCCCCAGGCCTGAGCAGAGGTAGTCTGGGGCTTAGATCTGACCTTCAAACAAGAGGTTCTGGTTCTTTGGACAAAGTGCTGCCTTACAGGCTTTGTAAGCTGCAAGGTCTGGATTAAGTGGGACAACTTTCCCGCCCCAAAGATGCACATAGCCACACAGATGCATATACACAAATACGAGTAACAAATCTTACATGTGCCTATGAGAGACCAGAATGCCTGGGTTCAAATCTCGCCACTGCCTCTTGCTAGTTCTATGACCTTGAGCAAATGACTTAACCTCTCTGTGCCTCAGTTTGTTCATTTGTATAATGGGGATAACAGATTTCGTAGGGTTGTTATGAAGATGAAGTGAGTTAATACTTATCAAGCACTTAAAACATGCCTAGTGCATAATAAGCATATGTGTTACAAATGTTTGTTAAATATTTTTAAATGCATGTGGGCACATGTGCTGACATGTACATACAGACTAGATTGCTGTACACATTACCTATTTACACGCCAGACGCAGTGGAGATCTTCCTTTTTCCTCTTCTAGGCCACATGTCTGGGGCTTAACTATGTGGCAGTTGGGCAGGTGAACCTCAGGGTAAGTGACCACCCCTCTTGGGGAGACACCCAGGACCTCAGGAGTGGTGCTTCCCCCTCCTCTTCCCCCACCTCGCCTTAGCAAAGGTGTTTGGGAATGATGGCCTTGGGGGCTTGAACCCCTCTGGTGGGCTCCAGTGGCCAGGAAGGGAAGAAGGTAGGAGAAAGAGGTCCAAGGACAGGTTCCTGGGGTTGGCTACTGCCTTGGGAAGTGCTCTGTCTCTAGTCTCCCACTTCGCATGTGACCCAGACCAAGTCTGAGCCAGGCAGAGCCCAGTAGTCACGAGTGTGGATTTAGTGGGCACCAGATTCCCCTTTCCCGCATATAGTAGCTCTTTTCTATGGGAGAATGTGACCTGGATGCCATGTCACTGATCACAGATGTCTTTTGGAGGCAGGGCTGTGGTGCCCGGGTAGATGGGGGCCAGTAGAGATATGTGAGTAGAAACTCCCCAAGCAGAAATGTTTGCTGCTGGTGACAGAGGGGAAGCTGTATGTGTGTGTTGGGGGTGGGGGAGGAGGAAGAGGTCAAAGGAATGAGAAGATGACCTAGTTTTAGGTGTTACCAAGTTTCCACCACACTCCCGGGCTCCCCTTCTCTTGTTTCTTCCAGGAGCATTCCTAGGAGCTGATTTCTTAGAACTGGAACTTCTAACCCCTTTAGAAAGGAAATTAGGTTTGTCTGGCTGAGCCAGTCATGCCAGACAAGCCTCATTTCCTTCTGGCAGAGTCCCCAGGCAGGGAATGTAGCCACTGCTTTTGTCTGGGCCCCAGGATCTGTACCCAGGCTGTGAGGCAGAGGAACCTGTGGGACACGGTTGTCATAGGGAGTGATAGAGTCAGTAGACCAGAAACCAAAGGAACGTGGCACTCCAAGGACATCTACACTGGAGCAAGATGTGTGCTAGGTCACCTGACAGGGGGCCTAGGAAGCCAGCCATGAAGAAGCCATACAATGACCATTCCTTCTGGTGCTCTCTGCCTTCCCGTTCACTCTGTGACTCTGGGCAAGTTGATTCCCCTCTCTGAGCCTTGGCGAGCCTGTTTGCTCTTCTGTTTTTCAACTTGCTCTTAGAATCCGTACCTGGTCTCCCCACAGTTCTGCCCAGCAGGAGGTACTCTGGTGTTGAGTAAAAATAGCAGGATCACTCCTGCTTGCCCTGTCTTCTTCCAGGGCTACTTGAGCATTAAGGGATAAACTGTTGAAGCCTTAGCTGGTGGGGATAGAAGGGATGTTGTTGCTGATGCTATCTCCCTCCTCTGCCCGAGGCCCCTCCAGGTTCTGGGCAGACTCCTCTCACCTGCTCTCACTTAGGTTTTCAAAACTCAGGCTTCCTGATCCTCCCAAGGGACCTGAGGGAGAAGCACAGGAGTGAGGGCACAATGGCTGAGCCTCTGCTCAGCTCTGGGAAAAGGAAGTTGGATTAAAGGTGGTATAGGAGCCAGCTCCATACCCAGGTTTCTTTCAGGTGAACCATCTTCCCTGTAAAAAAGGACTTGGAATATTATAACCTTACGGAGTCTCCCTAGGGAAGTGCAATTCAAAACACTGAGATACCACTTCACACCCACTAGGATGGCTATTATCAAAAAAACAGTGACAAGTATTGCTGAGGATGTGGACAAATTAGAACCCTCGTACACTGCTGGTGGGAGTGCAAAATGGTTCAGCCCCCGTGGAAAGTGGTATGGTGATTCCTCAAAAAATTAAACAGAATTACCACATGATCCCGCCTTTCTACTTCTGGGTACATATCCAAAAGAAATGAAAGCACAGACTTGAACAAATATCTGTACACCCATTTTCATAGCAGAACATTATTCTCAATAGCCAAAAGGTGGAAATGACCCAAGTGTCTACTGATCAATAAACGGATAAATAAAATGTGGTATCTACTTACAATAGAACATTATTCAGCTTTAAAAGGAAGGAAATTCTGAAACATACTACCACATGGATGAAACTTGAAGGCATTATATTAAATGAAATAAGCCAGTTACAAAAGGGCAAATATTCTATGATTCTACTTATATGAAGTATCTAAAGTAGTCAACTCAGAGAAAGTAGAGTGATGGTTGCCAGGGGCTGTAGGCAACAGTGGAGTAGAGGAAAGATGGAGAGTTAGTGTTTAATGAGTACAGAGTTTTAGTTAGAGAAGATAAAGTTCTGGAGATGGATGGTGGTGATGGATGCACAATATGAATACTAAATGTCACAAAACTGTACACTTTAAAAATGGTTAAAATAAATTTTATTACACTATACTATAGCTTGAATGTATTCCCCAAAATTCATATGTTGAAACCTAATTTCCAATATGATAGTATTTGGAGATGGGGCCTTTGGGGGATGATTAGGTCTTGAAGGCAGAGCCCTCAAGAATAAGATGAGTGCCCTTATAAAAGAGACCCCAGAGAGCTCCTTCATCCCTTCTGCTATGTAAGGTTATAGAGAGAAAGTGCTGTCTATTAACTCTCTCACCAGACATCAAATCTAGCACCTTGATCTTGGACTTCCCAGTCTCCAGAACTGTGAAATAAATTTCTGTTGTTGATAAGCCATCCAAACTATGGTACCTTTGTTACAACAGCCTGAAAAGACTAAGTTGTATATTTTACTGTATAAAAAAAGGAGGCTCCCTGTGGCCAAGCTTGACCTTGTCCTGCCTTGGAGGTGTCCGAGTGTAGTGGTGTAGGTCTAGTATCCACCTGGAGATTTTGAGAATGAGATGGGCTGGCCATGTGAGACATGCCACCTTAGAAGCAACGAATTGTGATCACTCAGTTTGAATCCAGCTTGGTGCTCTGCCCCAGATGACTGGCTTTTCAGTTGCTACCTTTTCCCAAGATAAACATCCTTCCCTAAGGAAGCTTGGTATCGCAAAGCTATGACACAGATACAACTATCCCTTGTGGGAGTGGGGGGGAGGGGGCAGATGAGGGGGACTTGGATGGAGAGGATAATCCTGGATTCAGGCAAAATCTCAGGACTGGGGGGCAAGGAGGTACTTATTCCAAGAGCGCCCACTTGGGCATTTACTCTTGCAGAAACTAGGGGTTGAGCTGGAGGCTTTTAAAAAGAAGCAATGACAAGCTGGGACCAGATTACACCTGGGTACAATCACTTAGACAGGTTCTGTCTAGATGGGGAGAAGGGCCCCAAGAGTCAGCAGGGAGAGCCTGAGTTCTGGAGCTTGGAGAGCAGGAGGGACACTTCAGAGAGATGGCTCTATGACTTGGTGACAGTGGGGGAATGTCCACCCCCATGTTGCTACATTGGTGCAGTATTTCTGGGAGCAGACTGTAGATAAATAAATTTTAAAAATGAACCTATCCCTTGACCTTGCGATTCAGCTCCTAGGAATTTATCCAAAGAAAATAATCAAATCCATGCACCAAGATGTGCAGCAGAATTTACCCTGCTGTGCTTGTAACACTGAAAACTTAGAAGCCACCATCAATGGGGGACTGTGCTAAGTAAAATGAGGGGCATCCAAACAAATACTCTGTGACTACTGAGAGTGATGAAGTGGATCTATATTTATCAATTTGAAAGAGATTTAAGGGAAAAGAAAAACAAACTCCAGAATGGTATTTCCATATATGGTTGGGAACTATGAATAATTTAGTGCAGAAATTACTCTGTAATTGTTTGTGGGAGCAGATGCGTGAGCAATGAAATGAAGAGATGATCTTCCTTTCTCTGCACAGACTATGCAGCCAGGCTCCCATTTTGGGGTAACAATGTTTGGTTACCCCAAGGGCAGAGGCCTTTAACATTGATGGCCCCATTGAAAGAACAGCATTGTCCCCTGGAGGGGTTGCATTCCCTGAAAGTGCCCGCACTTGGAAGGGAGATGGGGTTCCCTTCCGCAGGGGAATGATGGAGGCCTGTGGGATGTGGCATGCTATGGGGATGTCTGTGGCGGCTGAACAGGGGCTCAGGCTGGGGAGCTTCTAATGATTCTCTCATTTTGAGAAAAATTCAGTTAAGACATTTCTTGCTACTTTTTCCTGAGTGCAACTGAACATTCGTGCCTGTTATACATGGGTGATGAAAACATTAAAGCATGGAAAGCATGGTGGGAGCGGGGGACAGTGTGCTTTGCCTCTGAGGGTCAAGATTGACCTGAGGCACCTACCTGATCAGGACTCTGTGGAGAGTGTGAACCTAGGAAGAAGTGAGAGGTACGCTACTGCCCATGGCTCTTTGGCCCCAGAATCCAGAAGCCTGTTGCTGAGGGAGGACCTGACATCTGGATATTGACACAAACCTGAGCCTGGAGCTATCATAGACTTATTTCCGGGCCAGATGTGAGTGCTGGACAATTGGCCTGAGCTCCTGGACCCAGTCCCTGTCTGGGAGGCATGTGTCAGGGCAGGATGGATACCAGGCTGTGACCAGCAAGAGTGCACGCCTCTATCTTTGAATCTCTATCTGGTGGGGTGCCAAGAGCTGTGTGCCCCGCCCTGCCCTACTCTGCTCAGCTCCATGGTGCCTGGCCAGCTGGAGCTTCCTGCATTGAGAGCCTTGGACACCATGAGCCACTGGAGCTTATCCAGCCAGGGATCTGGGCCATTGGTGGGGCCTTCAGAGTGCTCCTTTTCCGCAAAAGTGTCCTGTTGCGGTCGCTGCCGTGATTTTGGTCTACCCTGATGACAGCAGCACAGGAGACAGGCCAGCTGTAAGGCCCCAGCTCTGTAGTTCCCAACTTCAAAGACGCATCTGTAGTGAGAGGAGAAGTGAGGGAGGGTGCAAGCAGATTTCGTGAACTATTGGCTGACTGTAATCCCTCACATGGGTTCTCCCTGATGAGCACACCAGCACTTTCCCACCTGCTCTGTGTTGCTGATTACAATAATCCCCATTAAAGAAAGGTAGGTTTGGGGAGGTCATGTGACTTGCACAAGAACATATAGAGTTAATGTCTGACTCAGGTCTTCTGAGCTACTGGACCATGATCCAGCCACTCATCCAGCCTAAGCAGCAGCCCCTCTACAAAACAGCATAGGAGCTAGAGGCTGGAGGCTGAGCCATGCCCTGCCCTAGCCTGGGAGACATGGCCTTCACTTTGAGCCTGGACCCAGCAGAATTGCCAAGAGAAGTGCAGTGTAGACCGAGGACTGGACCCAAGAAAATGGTTTTTGTTTTTGTGTTTTTTGTTTTGTTTTGTTTTCTGTTTATGGTTTTAGAAGACCTAACGTCTTTCATGGTACCAGCTTCCTGTATCAGCGAACATCGGTGCAACCCTCACCCGAGAGACACTGAAATCACCCGTGAAGTTGCAGGAGGTCTGAGTCATGGGGAACAGGGAGGAAGGGAAACCCAAGTGCTGAGGAATCCTGTGGACTCGGAGAACAGGGGCTGCTTTCTGCCTCTGGAAACACTGCACAGGGCAACGACAACCAGCCTCCTGGTTCACAGACAGTACAGCTCCTTCATCTCACTGCTTAGCCCTGTCCCTGCCCTGGGCTGACACCTGGTGTCCAGGAAGGCTCAGCACAGTCTTGTCCAAGGCTGTGAGGACCCATGGGATAGAGAATAGAGAGACAGGCAGCTTTGCTGAAGCCTGTATTCCTCGACTCTCTCTTTTTTTCTTCTTGGCACCTCTTCTCCCCCACCGTATACCCTCTCCCCCACCGTATACCCTCTCCCCAAAGGAGGACAGCTGCCACACCATTCCCAATCCTTCCAAACATTCCTAGCCAATGGCATTTTCCTAAATGAAGCCAGGGACTGTGGTTTGGTCTGATGATTCATGATTTTAGACAGGCTGAACGAAGAGCTCTAAAAAGCAGGTCATTTTGTTTAATTTCATCAGACTCCAGACTTTAGTGGCTTATGTTTCATGTGGATAGAAGTTGACCTAGCCACAATGAAACTGTGGAATGAGGAGAAAAGAGCTGCTGCTGAGGACAGAAGAAATCTCCACCATGACCAATTTGTCAGGCAATGAATCTCAGACGCCAGTCTGGGCCCTGCCGGCCAGCTCTGAATGCTCTGCCTCTGATTCAGGTGTTGGGGCTCAACTTTGTTACTCACAGGCCCTGGGCTCAGTGACGAGTGGGTTTGGTCGATGAGCTTGGTCCTGTTGGCTTCCCAAGGCCTGTGGGCACTCTCTCCATCTTGGGTATGCCCTGACTTGCAGGTTCACTGCTCACACCCTCCAGAAGACTGTTCCAGGGCTTTCTTCATGGGAAACAAGGCCTGCCAGGCTTTGCCTTGGCTCTCCAGCAACCCTGAAGTGAGGACACATCCTAGCATATGGCTTTGGGGATGGAGGTAGTACAGAAGGCGAGGAAGCCCTTAACCAGAACAGTGTTAACGCATGGGGCGACCAGGGCCAGATCTTCTCTGGTTCTCATCCAGGAACTGGGTGGGAAGGCTGTGAAGGCCCTTCTGGACTGTAGCTTGTGGTTCTAGGAAAATTCTTTGGGATGTTTTATTCCTCTAGCGTCTCTGCCTATTTGAGGCTGCTGCTGGTACACTTAAGACAGGACTCAAGGTTAGAAATGAAGGTCTTTGTCAATCCAGGAAGGGGAAGGGTAGAAGGAAAGCCAGCTCCTGGCAATCATGAGGCACCCCTAAGTGCATGGTCTAGAGTCCAAAGGGAACTAGGCCATTGTCTCAAGCCTTCCTGGAAGGCCCTATTGCTTTTCCTTCTTCAATCTATCTCACCATCTGGACAGAAGCTGCAAAAACATAAAGTTCAGCTGACAAAGTGAAACGTGAAACATGTCCCAAGAATCTCTGGTGGCCTAGCTCCTGCTTTCTTCCAAACGCTGCTAAAGACAGACCTTAAGGGAACATCAGTGCATTGGCCTCTACTGGGCTCTGGGAGTGCTCCAGCCCTGAGCATCTGTGCTGGAATGTTAGCCTTCCTGCTCAAGTCTTCCCTTTAGTAGCCAATCAGAGGGCCACTCTTTTCAAGAGGGACTTGGTGCTCAGGTGTCAGCTGCAATTTATGAGAGGAGAGGGACCTGCCAGGGGTTGGGGTCTATCGGACAAGGCAACTCTTAACTTAAAAAGTTTTGGTTTTGATCCTCTCTATTGTAATTTATTTCTATTTCATTAATTTCTTAAATTATTTTTAAGATTTCCTTCTTTATTTTAGTTTATTTTTTTGTTTCATTCACTTTTTTCTAATGCTTTGAGTTTAAAGCTTAGCTCTTGATACATATTTAAATGTATTCATTTAAAGCCATACATTTCCCTCTAAGTACATATTTAAAGGCATTCTGCAATTTTGCGTCATGTTTATTACTATCAGTTTCTAGTTTGAATTTTTTTTTTCTTATTTCAATTGTGATCTTTTTCTTTCATCTATTGGTAACATAGAAATATGTATTTTAAATGTCCTATAATAGGTGGATTTTCAAATTATTGGGTTTTGGTTGTTGTTATTGTTGCTAGCTTTCTAGCTCAATTGCTTTGAAAGCAGAAAACACCCTCAGTATGACATCAATTCTTTGAAATTTATAAAGAATTGCTTTGTGGTCCACCATATGGTCAACTTTTTCAAGTGTTCTTTTTTTTTAGGCAAGGCAACCCTTGGTTGACCTCACAGATTGCAAGGACCTCGTCAGCTTACAATCCCTTATTTTTTAGGCCTATAGCACCGGATCTTCCTAGGTGGTCTCCTATCCAGGTACTAACCAGGCCCAATCTTGCTTAGCTTCTCAGATCAGACGGGATCAGGCTTGCTCAGCATAGCATGGCAGTAGACATAGCTAGCCTTTTATCACATCTATAGTCACTTCTATTTCTTCTTCTCCTCACTCCTACATTGACCCTAGACTAAGTTTCCATCTACTTTTACCTGATCTGATGCTCCTGACTGGGGTTCCTACCATTAGGGTCACATTTCCAGCCCCTTCTGTAGGTAGGTACCAGAGCCATTTGTATTTATAGTGTGCCAGACACTATTCTAGGTGTTGAGATCTCTAAAGTGCAAATTTAAACATGTCATTCTTCTACTTAGTAATACCTCTTGCCTCCCCATTTTCCTCTGGATGAAGCCTTAATTCCTACCTATCTCTCCAGCCTCATCCCTCTCACCCTTCTTCCCTTCCCCCAGTGGGCTGCTGTGTGGGATAAGGCTGGCCTGTCTGGAAAAGAGATGCTTGGGTTGGGGAATGTGGGGGCTCTGGGTGTCAGAGTTTGTCTGCCTAGCCTGGGCCAGCTGTCTCAGGCTACCCTATGCCGGAGGAGGCTCTGTTTCCCTTGGCTGAGAGCCCCTGGGGCAGCATGTGAGCTGGAACTCCAGTTCCAGGGAGACAAAGATAGGAGAAGACATCCTGGACTGGTGAGCCAGGGCTGGGCTGTGCCAGGGCCTTTGTTTTTAACTTGAGAGAGGCTTCAGGTTCCTGTCTTTTTTCTAAGAACTGGTGATATGCCACGTGGGCACCACAGTGGCCAGAATCAATAAGAAGAACAATACTCTGGGGGAAAAAACTACTCCCTTGTGATAGTCACAAGACTGTGGGGTGTGTGCGTGTGTCAAAGTTTCCTTGTCTGTCACATTATTATACGTGTCTTTATACATGTAGTTCATATCTGCGTATGTGCGTGTCCCTGTGTCCCTGTGTGTGTGTACCTGTCTGTGTTATATGCTGGGAGGGAGAAGAGGGGAGAGGCTGTATTGCGTCCTGTGTCTGTGAATTAGTCGTATGCCTGCCTGTGCATATCTGTATGTACATCTGTATCCTGTGTCTGGGTGTATCTGATATATGTTTGCCTTTGTTTCTAAGCCTATATATATTTTTTTTACATTCAGAAGGCATTTTATGTATAGCTCATGCTTTCAATAACAGTGAACCCACCAATTACCAATCAAGAGAATCATTTGAATGCACACAGTGTGTCACAGTACCAGGGATATGTTTTCATAGTTATTGTAACAGTGAAACCCCTTTTTATCATGAGACCTTTCTAGTACTTCAGCAAAAAGAGTGTATTATAATACAAATCCATCTTATATTTTTTTTCTGATCTCCAGTACAAAGCTTTCCAAACTGCCCTGCAGACACCAAGTTAATTGGCATCCACAGGGCATTTTTCAAGAGTTGGGCTTTACGAAATTTATTTCCCTTCTTCCTGAATCAGGTGAGCTTGCAACTGTCTTCCATTCTGGCCTGATTTGTTGCTTGTATCCACCATTCTTCTACTTTTTCCTAACAAGGGGGCAATAGGAGAGCTGGATTACAGTTTTTCGCTGGTCTTGAACCGTTTGACACTCTGTTAGCATATTCTTCTCTCGTTGCCATCAACAATCCAGAACTGAAAAGACCAAAACTTTTCTAGAGCTTCTACTGACCTGTAAGCCTATATGTTTATATGTATTTAGTTCCCAAATTCCATGACTTCTTCGACTCCTTCACTTTACTTCCGCCACTCCCTCTTGTCATGTCTAGTCATCAGTAAGAAGGGCTCCACCTCAGAAGTCTCAAAATCCAACGTTTCGGGTTCTGACATGCCCTCCTCTCTCTCCAAATCTCTCACATTTTGACTCTCACCACACTTGCCTTCTACCATTTTGGGCCTCCGGCCTGTCATGCTTCTCCATCCCCTTCAGCCTCGACCTCCAGGTGTGTCATTTTAACAGCTCTCTCCTCAGCACCCTCAATGTCCCAACCTTCCTCCACTTTCACCGCGACTAGCCAATGCCCAACAATGTGGTTGAACTTTGCTTGAGCAAAATCATATACAATGGTGTGGATGAGTCTACCTAAGATTCATTATCTGTAACCACAGCTGGGAATTCCTCTGCCCAGTACAAACTGCCTTCTCTCTCCTACTTGTAGCCATTTTTTTTTTTCAGCTGCACCCTTTCCCTCACCCCAAGTGCTTTGTTTAATCTCAGCACAAAGACCTTGCCTCTCACCACCTCACAGAACTTCCTCCAGGTGAATGGGTGTGCATTTCCTCCATTTTCTGCTCCCCTCACCTCCAAACTGCAGCTGCACCCATTCTTATCTCCTTTTCCTCTCTCTTGGTGTCATTCCTCACATCTGAGGCTAGATTCATCCAAAAGAATCTATCTTAGTTCCCTTTGGTCAGTGCTCAAAAGTGATAGAATCCCAACCCAAACCAGACTAAGGAGACGAAAAAGGGATCCTTTACCAACTCATACAACTAGGATGCCCAAAGTTGTATTCTTTTTAGGAACAGTGAGATCCAGGAGCTCATGTGATACCACCTGGATAATGTCATTATTCTGTGCCTCACTTTCCTCATCTGTAAAATGGGATAGTAATAGTCCTTACCATGTAGAGTTCATGTGAGGAAGAAAAGCCATCAAAAACAGAGATAGCTCCCTTGGTGGCTCTCACCTCTCTTTTTCTCTACGCAGCTGATTTCATTCTTTTCTCTATAACCTTTCTTTGCTCCCCAGTCACATAAGAGAAAGTGATCACCCACAGCTCAGCATATCAGGCCAGTTAGAGCTAGAATATTTTGATTCCAATTCTTAATACTTGGAAGAGAGAATCCTATTTGGTTTAGTTTTGGTCAGTGTCCACCACTGGGCTATTCAGGTATGGTGGGAAGAGAAGTACCTGGTAAAATATGGGCTATAGCAGACCCACCCTGAGGGTAGTTGGAGTACCACAAGGAGAAAAAAATTGTGAGTTGTCTAGACATCTCAAAAGGTATCCATTAGAATTGGAGAATGGAGGATCCCAGTCAGCTCCATAAGTAGGTATAACATGGAGAATGAAGCTAGAACCTTTCTTTGACGTAGGTAAAGAAAGACCGAACATTCCAGGTGTATAAGTTCAGTCTTTATTCAATGTCCCGGAGTCCCTGGAGGTTGAAGGAAAGTAGTCCTGGCAAGAGATCAAAGATGCTATTTAAGAAAAAAGACAACAGTGGCAAGTCCTTGTAGGGGCAGTATAGGAAGCTGCTGGGGCTCATCCTGGCTAGGCCCTGTGAATGTCATTTGCTCAGATCCCAGATCAAAGATGTGCTAAGGGAAGCCTCTGGAAATCACAAGTACTAACAAGTCATAGTGTGGGGAACTGGCCTCCCATCCGAGGAAAAACCCTTCTGTGTAAATAAAGGAGATGCTGGTGACACACCCCACTGTGGCTTTGTGTCACAGAGGCTGAATTGGTCAGTGGGACACAGAGAGAGATTCCAGGGGTCAAGACAAAGTGAAAGATTATAGTGGACCAGCCATCTACCAATTGGTTGCACATGATCAGGGTACAAAACCATCTGTGAGAGTGGCATTGCCCCAAAGAGGAGAGGAATCCCTCCCTCCAAAACTGACCACTTTCAGATTTTGTTTTCACTTTCATTTTAATTTTTTTATTGTGTTAAGAAACATAAATAATAGGTCTTTTATTTTTTAATAAACAACAGCAACAACAATAAAAACAACAACCTCTTATTCAGAGCTTACTATGTGCCAGGCACTGATTTAAGTTTTTTATATGTATTAACTCATTTAATCCACATAACTTTTGAGGTAGGGATTATCATTATTCTTATTTTACAGATGAGGAGACCAAGGCACAGAGAACTTAAGCAACTTGTCTAAAGTCACACAGCTAATAAGTGGCAGAACTGGGATTCCAATCCAGGCCATCTTTGCTCTTAGCCACTCACTCGGTACTGCTGCTCTCACTCCCATGATGTGTATTGGTTAAGTTCTTTTGGAAGCAAGAAACAGCCTCCTACATGCTGCGTCAAGGAAAGGAAGGGTTATTAAAGATAGAAGTGGGGCTAAAAGAAAGAGATGGAAGCTCAGAAGTCTAAATATAGTCACCATGGTGCAGCCTTTAGGAACTTGGAAATGGAGGTTCTCTAGGGCTCAAAGGCTACTCCAGCATCCTTGGCAGCAAGATGGAGTTCAAGGCTCCCCACTCCAGAGTCACCTCATGGACACTATCCAGCATATTTCAGGTGTCTGCTCCACATTTGCCTTATATACTTACTGACTTTTCTTTCCTCTGCTCAATATCTTTTTTCTTTCTCAGCTAAAGCCTCCTCACACTTTTGTCTTACTTATCCCATAGCTCCCCCCACCTCAGAACCTTTTAACTGTTCGTACTCCTAACTGCCTGACCTTTTTCAAAGTTATAATTCTGAGACAGAAAAACTGACGGGCTTAACTCTTCTTTTTGAGTCAGTTCAGGTTATAGGAGGCTGATCAGCCTAAGGTTTGTCTTCTCTTGGGTCTGGTATCTACCACTAGTCCAATCAGTTCAGACTAGGATGGGGATTGAAATTACATAAAACATGGTTATCTATAGTTGCCCTTTCAGGCAGTGCTGTGGATAAGGCTGCTTCCTCAGAAGCTGTCTCCATGATAGGCACATGTAGCTCAGGTCCTGTCCAAGTGTCATGTCATCAGTCTAGACTATTCTCTGCCTCAAGTGCATCCCATTTCCTTGCCCTCTTAGAAATGTATCTTTCCCTGCTGCTTCTCTCCAGTCCTAGTCCACTGAAGACAAGATCTACAGCCATTGATTCAGACATTGGTCAAAGAAGGAAGGGAAGGGACAGGAGTCAGAAGAACTGAGTTTTTACAAACCTGGGACTCACTCACTGTGAGATCTGAGTGGGGTCCTTCAGTTCCTCCTCTTTACCTTCTTATCTGTGTGATGGGACTCTTCAGTGCCTACCAGTCTCACAGACCAGACCACATGGACAGGGTTGCCTATCCATCCGACAGTCATTCCACTAGCTCCATCTCCTCTTCCTTGCCATATGATCTGCAACTGTGTTTAGATGCTCAGGAAAGCGGTCCCTTCACAGTCCTAGAGGGCACATGTCCATGTTCAGGCCAACCATGGTAATTCCATTCTCCTTGCCAGGGATGGTGTCAACTTGATAATGGACATATGATGCTACCTTGGCCAATGTATCAGCTGAAGTGGGAGGCGGGGAAGGTTTCTGTCCCTGACAAAAATTAATCCATGTGAAGAAACTTTCCCTTTGATTCTAGGGTCAGGGCCCATTGTAATCTCTGAAGGGAACAGGCTTGTTCTTTGAGAGTTACAGGAAAGCATATTTTGTGCCAAGCTGGAATAGGTGGTTTCATTCAAGTGGGTATACAAAAAAGATGAAGGTCCTTCATCAGGGATGATGCAGGGATTTATGCCCTTGGGTAGGAGGTGGAAATTAAAAAGGAGGAGGCTAAGTTAGAAGATTTCTAGGTCCTGTCCTGTCATGAGCAGGTAGAATTGTGTAATCATTTTTCTCTAAACATTATCATGTTAGATGAAATTGATCTAGCTTAATAGGAAAGGCCAAACTTTTGCCCCAATTTGGCACTCAAATATTGACCCTGCCTCCTACTTCCTTTGCCCATTGTACGAGGATCTCTCTCCCCTACATCTCTCTTCCTTAATATCCAGTTAAGACACCTGGAGGTACAGTTTACAATGGCAGCTTTTCTGTGGCCGGCCTGCCCTCTGCTGGTTAAGGAGATGGACTGTGAAGAGGTAGACTTCCTGGAAAGGGGATGTTATCAGTAGACTGGACCGGATTTCCTTTGGGATCACTCTTAGCCATTTGTTCACCAGGAGTAAGGTCGGTGACTCAACCTTTGAACG
>NW_006438906.1:1777225-1794148 GCF_000325575.1 Pteropus alecto
GTTTAGAAGTTAAAAAGTTGTCTGCCTGTTTGAGTTTTTTTATACATACACAATGGAGAGATGTGAGAGACCTCATTTACCTAGTGATAAAAACAAAATTCCTATGTCATCCCAATACTTTTAATGAATAAAAAAAATTCCTAGACAAATTGATCTTTAGCAATTGCTAAAGTTTATCAACTTACTAATAGGGATCAGCGAGATAAAAAAAAGCTTATGCTTTGGGTATGGAAAGGATATGTAAGTTGATGGGTTATGTAGTTGGGATACAGAAGACATAAGCAGCTAGTTTAGGGAGAGAAACTGCCCTAACTAGGTGAGGAGTTCAGTTTTATTACATATGTTAACAAAAATGTCATTCAAGTCCATTATTACAGAGGCAACATGGATGAGGAATTTGTGATGCCATGGACATTGACAAATCAGAGATCAAAAATCCAATATGTCTTCAAACACAGTTAGGAAGGTGTGCATTGAAGTAGAAAAAATTTGTTCAAATTTGCTGTTATGTGTTTTTTATATTAAAATAAAAATGTATTTTTTAAAAATCCAATATGTCTAAGAAGCAAAGGATGAGGATACATTTGTGGCTGCTAACTATAATAATAAAGTTTCATTTCTCAAGAATGGTGTCTGGTGAGCTGATTGTTGTGGATACCTAAACCACAGCCATGACAGCAAATAACAAGTTCTGACTTGAAACAGGCCGCTTGGCATGTTTTTCTCAAGCAGTAAGCAATGAAGATAAAATAAGTTTATACTCTGCTTCCCCGCTCCGCCCCCCCCACCATGCAAATGAAAGCAAAGGTGTGGTAGACACTAGAATAAAACCTGGTGTTAAGTAATTATAGAGAAGACCTATTTGTATAAGTGAAATAGAGAAGTAATCTTATTAATTGAAGTAAGAATAACATGACAAGTGCTAAATAGAGAAAATGAAGGCATATGCTATTGTTAAAAATTAGCTGGCTCTTCATTTTAAGGAAGATGTTATAATAATTTTCTATGTTGTGTCATGGGATGAGATAGTGAAAGAATACCTCAGAAATCATACACACATCTAGTTGTCTCACATATGTTGGAGCAAACATTTAGACTGTCAGAACTTTGAGACCCTGGAGACAATGTCCTTTTAAGAGTTGAGAAATAGAGAAAGATTTGGGAAAAACAAACAAACAAAAAATCCGTATTTAAAAAGTTATAGGGAAGTTTTGTTGACTTTTGTAGTCAGTATGAGATAAGACTGAAAGGCAACAATAAATATCCTAATAAATCATTTCAATAGGTAATTTTCACAACACAGATTTCTCATTGTGCTGCAAATATTTTTAAAATTTATATAAAATGGCAATATTTTAAAAACTAAACTTTATGACATTAACCGATATCCCTACTTTTCATTTGTCTCTACTAATGATGTATGGTTTAAAGCCTACTAAAAGGAGTCTCAAATCTCCCTATACAAATTTCAAATCTCCCTGCAGATTTTTTTCCCCCAGGAATCATACCACTGAAATGAAACCCTTTTCAACTAAACACTTGGTTGGAATACTGTATTTGAGCTCTTCCCACAAGTGGGTACGAAAATCCTAACTGGGTTCCAAACTCTTCATTATTAGACTGATTAAACTGTGTGTTGGATTCTAAGTCATTTATTCATTCATCCTCAGTTAACTCTACCTACAAATGTTGACTACTATTCCATTGGTTTCGAATGTATTAACCTCCCAGTCAGGTATTGTAAATTCAGTCCCATTTTTAAATTTAATCAGCTAATTGCATGACACGAAAGCAAAATTTCCAAACCAGCGCTCCTTGAACAGCTTTTCCCTCGAGGCTCCGCCCCTCACTTGCTCCGCCCCCACGTGCTCCACCCCTCACTTGCTCCACCCCTCACTCCACGCCCCTCTTCCGTACACACCACCTCCACGGCGGGCGTCGGACGACGAGCGGAAGTGATGTCAGGCGGCCGCCGGATGTGTCGTTGCTGTGTGGCGCGACTAGGCCTGAGAGTGGATTGAGGCCTGCTCCCGGGAATATAACGCTATGTCGATCGAAATCGAGTCCTCGGAGTGAGTCCTGCGGTGGCGGATGTTCGCGAAGTGGCGGAGGCCGGGATGTGAAGGGTGTGGGGTGGAAGGTGCTCAGGGACAGGCGTGCGAGGGGCAAGGGAGTGGAGAGGCATTTCTTTGCCCACAAAGAAGCTTCTTGGGTCTGGCTACCTCGGAGGCGGGCCCATAGGAAAGTAGCGGCTGAGAAGCCCAAAGCCCCATGGAGGCGGTGCGGGGTCGGGGGAAGGATAGACCTTGAAGACCCGAGTTCTAGCCATCGCCGACTCCTGGCGCGCTCGGTGACTGATCAAATTACCCATCCACTCTGAACTCCAGTCTAACCATCTGTACAAGGGAGCTTGGACTCTTAAGCCTTCCTGCTCTTCTCGCCCCCGTGAAACAAGTGTGGTTCGTTATATGGCCTCTTCGCTTTTTTTTGCCCAGCACTTAACCCAGTATTGTCACTGTTTCTCTCTCCACCCTTCTAGCCTATGTAGGCGCCTAGGGGCTCCTTTTTCTTATAGTCCCAGTGCCTAGCACACCATAGAGGCTCCATTACTGCTTTTGGAATGAAAGAACAACTAGCTATTTTTATCAGGCTCTATCTGGCCCTGAATTTTGTTAGTCTGTGAGCTTTATGTAGTTACAGAGGAGAGACATTCTGGAGATCAGGCCAGAACAATGATAGATTTAGTACCCTAAAGGAGGGACTAATTAGTGACTAAGGTCTTTAGTGAACTTTCCCAGACTTCACCTTGCCAGCACTTAATAATCAAATCGGCAAACGCAACACTGTGTCCAGAGTGTAAGGTAGAGGACTTGTCCTGAAGACTTGTCATATGAGGAGAGAAAGTTTATTCATTCAGCAGATATTGAAGTCTACTATGTTCTGTTCTAGACCCTGGGGATACAGTAGTGAACAAAACAGACAAAAATCCTTGCCCTTATAGAATGTGCAGTGTGTTTGGGGAAGGCAAACAACAGACAAAAACAATAAGTGAAATATGAGGCTTAACAGATGATGATAAGTGTTGTGGAGAAAAGGCAAAGAAGAGTGATAGAGTGCTGGAGTTAAGGCAGCTAAGTCAGGGCAGGAGTTGGAAAGGATTCCATGCTTTGGGGCCTGAATAATAGTGGACACTCACCATTCTCCTAGCCTTGAGCTGCTGCACGTTTTTATTATCAATAATAGCTACTATTTATTAATTAGTAAATTACTATTTACTATTTTTTATGCTAGTCACGTTATAAGCAGTATAGTCACCCTTTTCACCAAGCCTACAGGCATAGAAATAACTAACTTGCGTAAGGCCACAGTGTAAGTGACAGAACTGATTCAAATCCCAGCCTATCTCCAAAGCTTTTAGTTCTTTATATATTACATTGTGATTGAAGGAAGTAAATTTGATTTTGGTTACGTCCTTATTTTGGGAGTGCAAGTGTGCTAAGGAGGATAGTAGGTACTAGAATAGCAGAGATCTAAATAGCAGGGGCCATGAGAGAAAAGACTACTGCATGTACCAGTAATCAGTTTCCTTCTGCAGGGGTTTATAAGAAGAGGGTATTGGCTTTCTTGTTAGGGATGTATGCTGAAGAAACACATGGCCAGTTTGAATCTTCATTTTCCCACTCATCTCTGTTACTTGGTGAAATCTTCATCTGTAAAATGCACTTAATAGTAATAAGTAATAGGGTTGTTTTGAGGAGTAAATGAATCAATATGTCTGAAATGCTTAGAACAGTAATTGGTATTTGGTAAACATAATAAACACAGGCTGTTTTATTATGATTATTATTATTTTTCCCCAGGAGAGGGAATTGACTAAATTCCTATTTGAAATCCCTTTCAACCAAGACAGTATGACCCTCTATACTAGTGCTGTCCAGTAGAAATACAGTGTGAGCCCCTGTGTAGTTTTGTAGAAGGAGAAGGAAAACTGTGTTACAGCATTGTTTACAGTGAACTTTTACAGTCTGTATGAAAGATTTCTTCACCAGACTCCTCATGAAGTCGAAGATCAAGAAGTTTTAACTGTAAATAACTATATATTTAACAATAGTTTATAAGTTTTCTGGCGCATGTTGAAATGGTGTTTATTTTCTTCATATTTGACAATGATCTGGCTCCTCTTTTCTATGGAAAACTAAATTTACAATGTTTTTGTTTCACTTGTCCTGAAAATTTGGTAATAAAGTCACTGGGTAGGTGTTATTTTGCAAATGAGAACATATAGCTTTCTTTTACTTATATATAGTATAGCACTACTTCAACAAATCCCTATTAAGAAAATCTCAATTCACATTTTTTTGATTGTCATTTTAAAAATGGACCAAATCATTCTACAACCATTTAGAGTATTTGTATCAGTGACTAGACTAGATTAAAATATTTCACTAAAGTTTGCAATAGTATAGAAACAGTGTAGAAACTTGGTACAATAAAAAGATCTCTGGCCTTGGAAGTAAGAGAATCACCTTGGTACTAAATCCCTTTCTGGCAGACTGTGAGATATTGGGCAAATTATTTCCCTTCTCTGAACCCCAGTTCTATTTCCGAGATGGAGGTATGATGGATGAACCTCCGGGTCCCTTGCAACTTAGATTCTGTTTTTTGTTTTTTGTTTTTTTTTTGAAGTTTTACTTACATAATAAAGAAATAGAAAATAGGTAGTGAAAGGAAGATCGTTGAATCAGAGAAATAAGTTGGGGTAGGCTTTATTTTGTAGCCTCTTTGGTGGGTCATAGGCTCTGAGTTGGATGACTTTCTTTTTTCAGTGTGATCCGTCTCATCATGCAGTACCTGAAGGAGAACAGTTTACATCGGGCATTAGCCACCTTACAGGAGGAGACTACTGTGTCTCTGAATACTGTGGACAGCATTGAGAGTTTTGTGGCTGACATTAATAGTGGCCATTGGGATACTGTTTTACAGGCTATACAGTCTCTGAAACTGCCAGACAAAACCCTCATTGACCTCTATGAACAGGTAAGAATGCTGATCCCTGTGGTTTGATTTATTGTGGCACCCCTAACTGGGAAGCATAATTGAGCATTACTTCAAGCACTATAGTGCTGTAACCATGCTTAAAACTTTCAGTAAAGGCTTGAGTGCTGCTTGGTATTTTTTTCTCTCTTGGAAAAGCCAAGATTTTCCCAAATTGAAATTATTTCTTAAGTGATCCGTAAATCAGCTGTTCTGAAACCAGTATTCTGACACCACCTGCAATTCAGTTCTGACACTAACCACCCAAAGTTAGCACAGACCCCATAAGTTAAGTGCTCAATCCTCCACAAGATTGCCATTATTTCAGACACCAGCTGTACTTTGGGGTCTCAGGCCACTCATACTCCTTTTCAGCTAGCTGCAAATTTGTGGTGGGGAGTGTAAATGATTCACAGAACTCAGGAAAATACTACATTTATGATTGCAGTTTTATTCTCAAGGACATAGATTAGGACCAGCCAAATAAAGAGTCATACATGGTGAAGTCTGGAAGGATCCTGAATGCAGAGCTTCTAGTGCCCTCTCCTCCTGGAATCAGTGTCTCTCTCACTTGGCATTCATCAACCAGGAAGCTCCATTGGGGTTTTTATTGGGGTTTTATTCAATTTCCAGCTCTCCAGCACTCTGGAGGTTGGGCTGGCTTAAAGTTTCAACCCTCTAATCACATGGTTGATCTTTCTGGTAACCAGCCCCCATCCTGAACTGTCTTCGCACAAACTCAGGTGTGATGCAGGGGCTTATTAATAACAAAGATACTCGTATCACTGGCAAAATTTCAGGGTTTTTAGAAGCCCTGTGTCAGGAAACCAGGACAGAGATCATATAGATTATTTATTACAGAATAGAACAGAGTAGACTTTCTGGAAGTAAGAATGTAGAGTTGTGTGTAAAAATAGGGTAGTTGGTTTGTTTCTTTACAATCCACATGAGTTCACTACTTCCTCAAAGAAAATTTTGGTACTTGAAGAAAGAGTTTTCTGGAGCCCATGAAGATATTTTCATCTTTAGTTTTCTTCAGCATCTGTATTCCGAATAAGTAGCCTAAGAAGAGAGATTGGTAGATAAAAATGGAGGGTGAAAGTTGAAGGATTGAAGGTATTACTTACAGTTACTTCAGTTGCGAAGTAAAAGAAGAAATGGCATTTCCCAATATGGGAAATCACTTTGACAGGCCATTTCTGCATATTGAAAAATATTACTAAGAGAATGCATTGAAATAGCCATTTTCTTTCTTTCCAGGTTGTGCTGGAATTGATAGAGCTCCGTGAATTGGGGGCTGCCAGATCACTTCTGAGACAGACTGACCCTATGATCATGTTAAAACAAACGCAGCCAGAACGGTATATTCATCTGGAGAACCTCTTGGCCAGGTCTTATTTTGATCCTCGTGAGGTAAGACTGTGGTAATAAAAAGAAACTGTTGTTGTCTTTGAAAACATGCAATGATGTTATCTTTTTTAACCATTTTATTGGATACATTTTGTGATTTTGATTTAATTTTTGATAATGATAGTTTTCTATGTGTTGGTTGAAATTTGCAGTATGTTAAAGAGTATAATCTTGTTCAGTTTTGTGAGTATTGGAGGGTCTTCTTTTCCCCACATACCCCATTTTAGGGGAACATGTTCATTAAAGTAAACAGAAAATTTATTTTGATATCATTTCCTCATTAGCCCAAATACTTGTCTGGCCCTGAAGTGCTACCTGACTGCTGGTATATTCGCTGGGCATTTATTTGTGCCCTTTGCCCCTTACAGTTGCAGTTTCCTCCCAGTTCTTTTAGTTCTTAGAAGCTTATATTTTTACTTCTCGGCTAATTATGTGTATTGGTAGGGCATGGTGACTGATACTCTTTATTTTTTCAAAACCTTATTATATGTATACTTTCATTCTTTCTTACCCAGCTTTTTACTAATCTAAATGGGAGGAGGAAGAATTTAATAGACACTGGATAATGGAAAAATTAGGGTAAACTCATGAAAACCAAGATGATAAAGAAAAGGAATTTAGGTTACCAAGACAGGATTTAAGTTAGAGATAGTGAAGAATTTCTGGCATGGAGGGTCATTTGACTGAAAGAAATTACCAAAGAATATAAAAGAATCCTTAGCTCTGCAGATTTTTTAAAAATTGGAAAAACAGCCCTGACTTTGACATGATTTACTTGGACTGCTTTCAGAAGTAACTATGGATTGGATGACTTCAGTTTTCTCACAGCTCATACTGTTGAAATACAAGTGGGTAGAATTGGGAAGTAATTTTTTTAAACTAATTGATTTAATTAATCCTCTGTTTAATTGAGTAGCTTCATGTTTTCCTTTTTGAATGTTTCTGCTTGATGGTTGTTGTTGTTATTTTAAATAAGCACACATATATCTTGTAGCCATTTCTTGGAAATGATACTACTCCCATCTTCTTTTTTAGGCATACCCAGATGGAAGTAGCAAAGAAAAGAGAAGAGCAGCAATTGCCCAGGCCTTAGCTGGAGAAGTCAGTGTGGTGCCTCCATCTCGTCTCATGGCATTACTGGGACAGGTAATTAAAGTCTGTGAAATTGAAATTACCTTGTATATAGTCTATATGTATGAGCTAAAGAAATCAGATATCCTGAGTATTAAGGACTACCTGTAGAGCTGCTTGTACTAACAGCTTGCCATGCCACCCTCATCTTTCCTGGGAGAAGCAGTATAGATGAGTGGTTAAGAGCATAAGTCAGAATTAGGGTAACCGTAGAATTTATCATTTCATTTAGGATAACTTGAGGGCATTGTTGATCATTGTGCCAGGATACTGTCCCAGGCAAATTAGAACAAATGTTTACCCTAGTTAGAATCCAAGCTCTTACTGGCTCTGTGGTCTTGAGCATGTTACCTAATTTTTCTCATCCCATTTACTCTATTCATCATGGTGTTATAGTAAGGATTAAATGAGATTATGTGCTTAAAGCATTTCCTGTATTTCGTGACACCTTGTAAGCACTCAGTAAATGGTGGCTGCTGGTGGTAATTATTTTTTTATTAGTAGTAGTACTACTAGTGTTGCCATTATTATTATAAAGTTACCTAGAGTACTAAATGTTTTATAACAAAAAATAAATCACTTCTCTTGAGGCTGGGACAAAGCAGTCACCTGATGCATAGGGTTGGGAGAGGCCTTGGGAGCTAACTGTTCTTAATACAGATTTTATCATTGCCTCATTCCCTGTTTTGTCCTTGAGAAGTATGTAAATTCCTATATAAATTGCTAAACCTTTTTGGAATTTGTAAGATAGTTTGCCTTGCTTTTTGTGGCTTTCTCATCCCTGCCTTGTGTGACTAGGTTTCATTTCCCTCTGTTTTTGGTTGCCATTGTTTCATTCACTTTTCAGCTTTTGAAATTTATTAACATTTTTCTTCTGCTGTTATCTCTTCTGTTCTCTTTGTCTCTTTGGGTATGTACCTTTATTTATTGTCATGTTAGCGGAATTTCTAGAGGGAGTAGAAATAAACTCATGTGTTCTTCCACATTTAATTGGTTAGATATGAGGAGTGAGTAAGGCTCTGGCTCTGAGTTTCCCCTTTAGGTTTCTGGCTTGAGTGACTTGGTAAAGAATATAAGAAGAAGGACAGATTTCTTGGGATGGAGGTAGAAATTGAGGAAGGGTCAGGTGATCAGTTTTTAGATGTGCTGATTTTGAAGTTCTTATAGGACATACAAGTGGAGATGACCAGTATCAGTGCCATAATAATCAGTGCCAGTAGTCCCATAATACGTGGTTTCACTTTCTGCAGTTTCAGTTAGTTGGCAATCAGCCATGGTCTGAAAATGGTAAATGGAAAATTCTTAGTAGTGTGCTGAAATCACGCACTGTCCAGCTCCATTTCACCCAGGATGTGAATTATCCCTTGCTCCAGCATATCCACGCTATATGTGCTGCTGCCCAGTAGTCCCTTAGTAGCCGTCTTCGTTATTAGATTGACTGTCACAGTATTGCAATGCTTGTGTTCAAGTAATCCTCATATTAGCCTAACGCTACATCACAATGCCTATGTCATTCATTTCACTTCATCTCATCACATAGCTATTGTATCATCTCACATTATCACAAGAAGGGTGAGTACATTACAGTAAAATAGAGACCACGTTCACATAACTTTTATTATAGTATATTGTAATTGTTATATTTTATTGTTATTATTGTTAATATTGTGTCTGATTCGTAAATTAAACTTTATCATAGGTGTGTATGTATTGGAAAAAGCATAGTATATATAGGGTTCGGTACTATCCGAGATTTCAGGCATCCATGGAGGGGTCTTGGAACTTAGCCCCTGCAGATAAGCAGTGACTCCTTTACTGGAATTTGTGAATCTCGACCTCAACCATGAGGTTCTCACTAGAGCTATAGACTTGTAAATTTCAGTAGTGGTTGAAGCCATCAATGTAAATATGATTTCTCAAGGAAAGTATGTGGAATAAGAAAAGTAACAATTTGAGGAGAAAGCTACACAGAGCACTTAAAGTCAGCCAGGTGAACAGAGAAAGGAACAGCCAGAGAGATAAAAAGGGAAGCTGAGAGAATATCATTAGAAAAACCAAGTGAGGAGTTTCAGGAAGATGAGTGGTCATCAAGGTTGAGAGCAACAGAGAAAATGAGGAAGTTTAGGGTCAGAAAAGAGTCTGGTTTTGGCCATTTGGATATATCCGAGATCATTTCCAGTGAAAAGGTAAGCAGAAGATATGTCTCATTGACTTATAATGTAAATGGCTCATGAAGCTTGGTTGTTAAAGGAAGATGATGACAGTGAGGGGCAGGGGAGAGGGCAATAGCTAAAGAACAGGGCAAGAGAGTGGGTTTTTTTCTTTTAAAGATGGGAGTGATTTGAAACTACTATAGACTAAGGGTGAAGAGCCAGCAGAGAATACATATTGATTAGAGAGAGGCCCTGAGGAGATACAAATTTTCTTGTTATTGCAGTAAAACATGAAAAATAAGTAACATGAATTTGGGGAAGAAATAAACAAAATTAACAGTATTTGAAACATTACATATTTCAACTGTAATAATTGTATAATTAATTAAGTTTGGTAACATTGCCAGATGTAAAAAATATAAAAGTTGTTTGCATTCTTATATATCAGCAGTAGTTAGTTAGAAAATTCAATGAAAAAAGAGCTCTTGTTTTTAGCAACAACATAAATATAAAAATTCTAGCTTCTTAACTTTTGTGGGAAATAGATGATTTCCATTTTTAAAAAAGGCAAATACTCTTCAAAACTTAGAAGTAAAAGATTTGAGTAAATGGTGAAACAATTCTTTTCCTAGATAAGACTGACTGTTAATGTCAGTTCTTCTTAGATTTAAGGCAATTATAATAAAGATCACAATAGAATTAGAACTGTTTCACAAAAGAATTCTAGTGTTCATTTGGAAAAATAAACTTGAAAATATATTCATCAAAGAAATTTTGAAGGAAAAATGTTGAAAGCATAATTGTCCTAGAAATATTGAAATATTGAAGCATAGTTTGAATCATTTTGGTGCTTGGCACAAAAATATCTGTTTCAGCCAGTGCAACAACAGTGCAAGAAATTGATCCTATTATTTATAAGCGTTTAATGGATGATCGTGGGAAGGTCACAAAACCTAAGAACAGAGAGGAATGATTCAGTTTTTGGTGTTAGGGCACTTACTTTAAAATGGGGGCAAATGATCAGTTCAGAGCCTTCTCCCATATTTCATTAGCATAATTTCAGATAGATTGAAAGTTACATATTTTAAGAAAATGGAAAAACTAGAAGGTAATATAATGCATCAGACTTCCTGATTAGGGAAGGACTTCCTTTGATTAAGGAGTAAACACCAAGGTAAAGGTCAACAAATTTAATCACTTAAGAGTTTAACTTAATGTAAAAAGAAAGCTATAAAGCTATAATTAAAAATAGGCAAATTGTACAGATCACTTAGTAGCTCATACTAAGTGGCCCTGGGCAGGGCACAGGCAGTGGCTGACCTTGGTCTGCACCGGAGTCCATCCCAAGAGGCCCCAGAACCAGCACATCTGGTGGCCAGCTTCAGACTATACCAGAGCACCACCCAACCACCTGTAGAAACAACACACCCAAAGAGCGCACTCAGCAGGCACCAGAATCCCACTAAAGTGAATCTTGCTCTATAGGGTCAGCCTCTGCATAACAGCTCCTCCACTATAGTTATGGCCAGTCCTAACAATCAGTCAGCCTTAGGGTCATCCTCCCATTGATATGCCAACAGAAGTCAATGTGCAATTACAACAGGAGGGTACACACAACCCACATAAGGGACACACCTGAGCCAGGTGCCCCAGGGAGACTGTGCCACTCGCCCCCACAGAATACCTACTATGTAAAGCCACTCTGCTAAGACTGGTAGACATAGCAACTGTACCAAATACACAGAAACAAATACAAGGAGGCAGCCAAAATGAGGAGACAAAAAAACGAGTCCCAAATGAAAGAACAGAGCACTGCTCCTGAAAAAGAACTAAACAAAATGGTGACAAGCAACCTACCAGATGCAGAGTTCAAAACACTGGTTATAAGGATGCTCAATGATCTCAGTGAGAACTTCAACAAAGAGATAGGAAACATAAAAATGAACCAATTTGGAATGAAGAATACTGTAACTTAAATAAAGACTACATTAGAGAGAATCAGCAGTAGATTAGCTGAAGCAGAGGATTGAATCAGCAATTTGAACAATTAGGTAGCAGAAAACACCCAATCAGAACAGCAAAAAGAAAACAGAATCCAGGACATGGTTCCATAGTGTAGCAGTTAGCATGTCTGCTTTACAAGCAGAAAGTCCTGGGTTTGTGCCCCAGTGGAGCCACGGTCCATGGTCTGCGGCCATGCCACCCTGAACAAGCCCGATGTCTGATCTCGGAAGCTAAGCAGGATCGAGCCTGGTTAGTACTTGGATGGGAGACCACCTAGGAAGACCAGGTGTTGTAGGCATAAATAATAAAAAAAAGAAAAAGAATCCAAAAAAATGAAGATAGATTAAAGGGCCTCTGGGACAATATCAAGCATGCCAACATTTGTATTATAAGAGTACCAGAAGGAAAAGAGAGCAAGGAATTGAAAATCTATTTGAAGAAATAATGATGGGAAACTTCTGGAACCTGGTGAAGGAAATAGACGTATAAGCCCAGGAAGGTTCATCTCAAGCAAGAAGAACCCAAAGAGGCTCATACCAAGACACATCTTAATTAAAATGTCAGAGATTAAGGACAAAGAATCTTAAATGCAGCAGCAGAAAAGCAGATAGTTACATATAAAGGCGCTCCTAGAAGACTGTCAGATGTTATTTCTCAACAGAAATTTTACAGGCCAGAAGAGATTGGCATGAAATAGTCAAAGTGATGAAAAGCAAGAACCTACAATCCGGGTTACTCTACCCAGCAAAGCTATCATTTAAAATTGAAGGACAGATAAAGAGCTTCCCAGACAAAATGCTAAAGAAGGTCATTACCATTAAACTAGTATTATAAGAAATATTAAAGGGATGTCTTGAAGAAGAAGATAATATAAATAATAAAATGGCAGTAACTACATGTCTATCAACAATTATTTTAAATGTAAATGGATTAAATGCTCCAATCAGAAAACATTGGGTGGCTGAGTGGATAAGAAAACAAGACCCATGCATATGTTGTCTACAAGAGACCCACTTCAGGTCAAAAGATGTACACAAACTAAAAGTAAAGAGATGGAAAAAGATTTTTCATGAAA
Source organism: Pteropus alecto (assembly GCF_000325575.1). Lineage (NCBI taxonomy): Eukaryota > Metazoa > Chordata > Mammalia > Chiroptera > Pteropodidae > Pteropus > Pteropus alecto. The sequence continues at coordinate 1,790,033 of NW_006438906.1, forward strand.
ATGAAATTGAAAAAAAAGCTAGAGTAGCAATACTTTATACCAGACAAAATAGACTTTAAAACACAGGCTACATGAAGAGACGCTGAAGGATCCACTAATTCCACTTCTGGGTAGTTATCTGAAGAAACCCAAAAGACTAATTCTAAAAGACATATGCATCCACATGTTCATTGAAACATTTTTTACAATAGCCAAGATGTGGAAACAGTCTTAACTGTCCATCAATAAATGAATGGATAAAGAAGTGGTACATGTATACAATGGAACATTGCTCGGCCATAAAAAAGAATGAAATCATGCCATTTGAAATAACATGGATGGACCTAGAAGGTGTTATGCTAAGTGAAAAATAAAAAAATTATTTGTAAAGGAGATTGGAAAAAATTCTTTTTGGCAAATACTTTGGTTACATTAAAAACTCAAATTGTTAAGAAAAATAGACTGCAATAAATCTGTGAGCAAAGAACATGAATAAATGGTAAGCAGCAGAAGAAATATATCTAGTTAATAAACTTGAAGAAAAGTTCAAACTTATTAATCAGAGAATTTACTAAAATAGGGTATAACTTCCCACTCATTAAATTAGCAAAGTTTTAAAATGATATCCAAGATTGTTGAGTTTTCTTGATACAACAAAGGGAAAAAGGAATGAGCATTAATCATGTACCTGTTATGTAGACTTTACATATGTTATTTTGTTGTATCCTTTCAGCAGTTCTAGAAATTAGGCTTTTTTTTTTAAGTTCATGAAATTGGGAGTCAAAATTACATTTAACAAATATGATCTAGCCTAGGGCTATCTGTCTCCAAAGTTAATGATTTTTCCACTCCCTATAATGCAGTTATGAGTGCTGTTGAAGTTGCAACTTTCTGGGAAAAGTTTGGCAGTTTATATCAAGAACTTTAACCATTTTGTGTTCTTTTTTGGATTCAATAATTCCTATTCTAGGAATCTGTTTTAAGGTGGGAATATCCCCCAAATACGAAAAGCTTTATGTCCGAAGACGTTCATTGCAGCATTATTTAGATGAGTGAAAAATTGGAAGTGGTGTAAATGTCCATTAATATATTGCTTAAATTGTTAAACATCTACTAGATAGGATATATTTTACAGCCATTGAAATGATAGTTATGGTATAGCATGATCTGATAGGTGAAAACAGGAGAATATAAAATCATATACATAATTATAGCTACATTAGTTAAACACATGTAAGGGGGAAATACTAGAAGGTAATTTATAAAATGCTAACAGTGGCTGTGTTTGGATGTTGAAACTGGGAGATTTCTGTTTTCCAAATTTTGTTTATAGTAAAAGAGTCACACCTATAAGAAAATAGGTGTGGAAAGATGGACCCTTAAACCCTGATATCAGCCTTTGTTCCTAGAACATATAGAGTAGCACAGATTATGTTGTGTTTAGATGGCCAAGAATGATTGGATCTGGATGGCCTATAGTTTCTTGTGAACCTCATCCTTTCAGACTTGGCTTTGTCTGAGCAGTCAGGGTCAGATCTTAAAAGCACCCAAGTGGATTACTGTCCATTGCTTTTTTTAGGCACTGAAGTGGCAGCAACACCAGGGGTTGCTTCCTCCTGGCATGACCATAGATTTGTTCCGAGGCAAAGCAGCTGTCAAAGATGTGGAAGAAGAAAAGTTTCCTACACAGCTGAGCAGACATATTAAGGTAGGATCCTTAGATACTCAGCCAGTTGCTAATCGTTGAGAAGTCAACATGTGCTTGCCTAACCAGGCTCTGTGTCAAGAGCTTGGGTTAGGGAGCAGAACTCATTCTCCAGCTCTGACAACATTCAGGGTTGCTGTTGGTGACTGCTAGGGTCCTGTGGCCTGGCAGTGGCACACATCAGATGTATAACCAAGTGGTCATACATTTGACATCTGGCCCAGCATCTGCCCTTGCACTCCCTCCCAAGAAGCCTGCATTTGGGATAAGTTAGCTCTTTGGTTAAGCCTGGGACTATGAACTTTTAATATATTTGTCTTATTCAGTATTTATGTTTTTGTCTGCTGCATGTCAGGCAAAGTACCAGGCACGTATTGTAAGGTGGGTTTGTGTGGTGTTTGAGGAAAAAAATTTTATCTTATGGCTATTTTTTTAAAAAAATTAATTAATTTATTTATTTGTTTTTAGGCAAGGTAACCTTTGGTTGACCTCATAGATTGCAAGGACCTTGTCAGCTTACAATTCCTTATTTTTTATTTTTTACGCTTACAGCACCTGGTCTTCCTAGGTGGTCTCCCATCCAGATACTAACCAGGCCCGACCCTGCTTTGTTTCCGAGGTCATGTGAGATCAGGCTTGTTCAGAGTGGCATGGCCGTAGACTTTTTTTTATTTTTATTTTTTTAATCTGAGACTTCTAGGAAAAAACACAAATAACTGCTGCAGTTTACAGAATTAAAATCATATTTGCTACTTCGTTTCGTTTATATTATAGTTTCTGGATTTGTGCTCTCATTGAATTTATGGGTTTTAAAAGAATTCATATTCCTCAAATCTTTGACTTTGGCTTAGTGCTTTGAATTTGTCTTTTCAAGATATATGTTCTGACTTGCATGTAAAGATATTTTTGAGCAGTGCTTTTACCCTGGTTGAAGCCTTGAGACAAATAAAAATCTATAATTATGCTTTTGGGCTAAGATTTTTGTTACAAACACCCTCCCTTTTTGCATTTAAGATGAAATTCATAACAGAACTTTTCTCTGTTTTTATCTGTCTAATGTTCTGTAGTTTTCACTGTTACCAGGAGCGTGATTGGTGATAAATGGTTAGGATATATTTTCCAGGCAAACAGTCTCAGCTTTAATTAGTTTTCCTAAAGTTAGCCACACGTTATCACTTAATTTCCTAAAGTTAGCCACACATATCACTTAATCACTAAATGAAGGTCTTGAAAAGAAATAGTGATGGATAATTTGTTTACAAAACAGCATAGGAAAACATTTATTTTGAAAAAATGAGTTTTTTCCCCCAGGTACACAACAGGAACATACTATGTCATTAATTTGAGTTGAAAGTCATGCTAATAGTGGCTGATTCTGGTAAAAGAATTGTTTGGGTTAACAGGATTATTTGTTTTAAGTCTCATGCTAAAATAGTTTTTTTGCTTTTCTTTGGAAATATCAACTTTACATTAAAAAACTAGTTTCAGCTGAGAGCTGAGACATAAAACTGGTCAGAGAAAACAGATCCACAATCTTCCTGTGTCCAGGTACAGAAACATTCCTCCAATACACCAAAATAATAAGCTAGCTATGACTTTATGCTAGGACAGGTTTTCTCAAAAGGTTAAAATGGGAATTGTTTTAAGGCCACTAGATAAAAATGCACCTGTTTCATTGTTTCATTTGAAACAGTTTGGTCAGAAATCACATGTGGAGTGTGCTCGATTTTCTCCAGATGGTCAGTATCTGGTCACTGGGTCTGTTGATGGATTCATTGAAGTATGGAACTTTACAACTGGAAAAATCAGGAAGGTAAAGTCTTTAAAATATATTAACTTTTTTAGTGGGAGAATTGTCTATTACTGTTTTTAATTATCTGTTATTTTTATAATTTAAATTTATTTTTTGAATAGTTGATATGTACATCTGATAGAATATTTTGTAAAATAGAAATGTTGTTTAGTAAAGGATCTTGCTCCCACCCTGGTCCCTCAGCTAATCAGTTCCTTTCCTTGATGCAGCTCTGATTACCAGTTTCTTGTGTAACCTTCCTGGAATATTCTAGGTAGATGTAAGCAATTACTTTTTTCCAATCTAACCTGATTGTAGTACTAATTGTATTTCTGTTATTACGAGTAAAGTTGAATATCTTTTTATATGTGAAAGCGACCAATATTTCCTGTTCTTTGAAGTCTGTCATTATCCTTTTCCTGTTTTTCTTTTGGATTGTGTCTTACTGATTTGTAGGAGCTCTTTATAGTTTGAGGAAATCAACTTTTGTAATATTATTGAAGATATTTTTCAATTATGACTTTTGTCTTTTGACCTTGTTTATGATTTGCTTTTATAGACTTAAAATTTTTTTAGATTGTCATATTTATCCATCTTCCACAATTTCTTCTAGTCTTTTTATATTTTATTTTATGTTTAA
>NW_006438906.1:1794179-1800605 GCF_000325575.1 Pteropus alecto
GGGGATTGTGTGGGAAAGATCCAACTTAATTTTTTCCCCAAATATTTATTAACTACCCATTGAGTTAAAGTGTAATATTTATCATAGAGTGAATTCTGCTTGGTAGTGGGTTTTTGAGTAATTTTTACTTTCTACCTTATATATATATTTATAGTTTGCCTTTTTTAACCATAAAGTAGTTTCAGTTTATAATCTACCTTATATATATTTTTATAGTTTGCCTTTTTTAACCATAAAGTAGTTTCAGTTTATAATTAGAAAAAAATTAAAGATACTTTAGTTTGAACAGTAATGGATAATAAAAGAAACGTCACAAATAGGTTAGTTAATACATAGTTTTAGGAAAAATAGCTGCCAATTTGGAAAAAACAGGTTCTCACATCATACCCATAAGATAGATAAATTCAGATTCAGTAAAGATGTACAATGTGAAACTGTATGGAAATTTTGCTTAGAAAAGATTACTAAGCAAAAAGTGTAGGGTATTATATTGGCATTTTTTACAATATTAATTTGAATTGTTTAAAATTATTCCCAGCATTATCGGTTGTTCATTAGGAACGAGTGTGCATGGCACTATTTGCTTCCGAAGTTTAGGTACAAGCCATTATCGTGCTTTTAGTGAGTTTATAGAGATCTGGGGTAATTGGGTTTTTGTGTTATTTGATTACTGCTTATCATTGTTTCCTTTAGGATCTTAAATACCAGGCCCAGGATAACTTTATGATGATGGATGATGCTGTCCTCTGCATGTGTTTCAGTAGAGATACAGAAATGTTAGCAACTGGAGCCCAAGATGGAAAAATAAAGGTATGGATTAGCGGCACAAACTCTGTATGTAGACTTTTTGCGAGTTCTGTAATGAGGTAGTGCCCTACAGATGATACTCAGCTTAATAACAGCTGCTGTTTATTGAGCATCAACTTTATGCTAATAATTTTTTCTTGTTTAATCCCAATAATTCTGTCTAGGGAGGTTCAATTAATTTTTAAGGTAAGTGATAAATCCAGGATTTCAGTTCAGAAATGCTTATGTACTTTCTGCTGTACCACCCTGGCTTACCTTATATGATGTATTGTACTTTTTTTTTTTTTTTAGAGAATGAGATGGTCTGCATCTGATTAGCTGTGGCTTGTATTTAATTGCTGGTAAAATGCCCTGGGCTAGATAAAATACAGAAATAGTCTCTGCTAAGTGAACTTAAGAATCTAAATTTTTGTTTTAATAATTTATAAGGAAAGAGGTTTAAGTTTCAAAGGTTTGTTATCATTGTACTATGTGAACCAGACATATCATATTCAGCTGTTAGCATGCATTTTTAATGCTGTTTTAGTACATTAGTAAGCACTTGGCCCTGTGAGCTAGAATGGGACACTCAATTTACAACTTTTTACTATTCTTTTTTTTAAATAAAGGTATGGAAGATTCAGAGTGGACAGTGTTTAAGGAGATTTGAGAGGGCACACAGTAAAGGTGTCACCTGTCTAAGCTTTTCTAAGGATAGCAGTCAGATCCTTAGTGCTTCGTTTGACCAGACAATTAGGTAAGTAAGAATCCCCAAAGTACCCTCACTTGGGCTTGATATATATGATGAAGCTTTGGAGGGAGGTACTAGTGATTCCTTATGCTTTCACCATGATGTTGCTGTATGGAGAGTGGGGGTATATGGGACCTCATTTCCCAAGTCACAGTATAGCTGACACAGTGCTGCTATTTTGTGTGTTTGAATCTTTACCTAGAAGAGAGATTAGAAAGAGATTATAGCAGTATTTGATGTTTCTTGAAGTTTGGTCTATGGACCCACCTGCATTGGAATCGCCTTAGAGGGCATATTACAAATACGGATTCATGGAACCTAGCCAAGACCTAGGAGTCTGTTCCTGAACAGAAGCCTGTGATATTATTGGCATATTTTCTTCTAGTCTTTGTGCTAGCCTTTTGTTCCGGTTTTATTTGATTGCTTGACATGAAAATTATACTGCATACATAATTGCAGAGCCATCTTTCTTTACTTAATATTATAACATAAGTTTTTATAATTCATCTAAAATGCATTCAACACTTGGTCCCAACCATAATGTATAGAATATTAATTGTTCTTTAAATTTTCCCTTTATTTCTGATAGAATTCATGGTTTAAAGTCTGGTAAAACCCTAAAGGAATTCCGTGGCCATTCTTCCTTTGTTAATGAAGCAACATTTACACAAGATGGACATTATATTATTAGTGCATCCTCTGATGGCACTGTAAAGGTTAAGTATTTGCCACTGGTTTATTTTGGGGTGTCTATTTCATTTTTGCCCTTTGAGGAGTTTTCATTGGTGGTAATGGTGATAATTGTGGTGGAGTAAACTTCTTTACTAGCTATTTTAGCTACAGTTGAGGTGAGTCTAAGACAAAAGTAATATCCTGTGGGTAATTCCTATTGGCCTAGAGACCTCAAATATCAAACCTATAAAGTCGAAACAGACTTTTATTGTGTGTAGGAAAAGAGCAAGGGTATGAATTCCTAAACTTAAGTCATCCTCCATTTACAGTGGTTAAATTCGATCTTACCATAGGTGTGGCACATCTGTAATAGTCAAATTCACAAAGAGCTCAGTGGCCAAATAAATAGATCTCTTTTTTATTTAATGGCCTCATCCCACCCTGGGACCCCACATTTAGGGCTTTCCTAACAGCATGTATAGAGGAACAGGAAAGGTGTGAAGTAGAACTAAGCCCTCTCTCAGTTACTTACTGCCCTCAGCTCTCAGCTGAAAGCAATAGATCTTTAGTACCTTAAGAGATTAAGTTATTTTAAAAGAGTGCCTCATTTCTAAGAAAAGATGAGAAATCCAAATAGGAAATTATTAGAGATCTTTGAGACACTCTGTTTACATCTGGGCCTGCTTTTTAAAATTGCCTTATATGAGTGTTTTGTATTAGAAGACCTAAACAACCCTCTCAGGTTGCTTTTCTTTATTGGAATCGAACCAGAAACCTGAGGGTAGGAGATGTACTCTTCCTCAGGATGAGTGGGGGAAATACAGATCTCTTAGTGCTTTAGTCTTGGGACTTGCTCTCTTTTTGCTATGTATAGAGCCTCACAACATGTAAAATGCCATTGGGAGGTGGTTTGTCTAGGCCTTTTTGTTTTGAGATCTTTTAGTTCTGCAGTGCATGGGGTACAGCATCTCATTGATTTTTTGGACAAAACACTAGAAGCCTTAGAACTCTTGATCTTAAAAATGGTAATTTCTCTTCTTGGCAACTGTGCTTTAGAGAGGAGATTAGGACAAATGATGCCAGTGTTTATAAGGAAAATAAACACTAGGGCAACTAGTGGGGCGACTGTTTCTTCCTGTTTATAGGTATTCAACATCTGTTTTGTGTTAAGCTCTGTTGAAGGTACAGAGGAAACCCAACATAGTCCGTGCCTTTGAGGCTTTTATACCTCATTGAGTGATGTCCAGACGATGTCGTGCAGTCATTATTTGGGCCATCCCTTCTCTATGCATATGTCATGTCCATAACTGTGATGTCTAATTTAACCCTTTCAGTTCATAACAGCCCAGAGGGCAAGGTGAAATGCATTAGGGTGGAGAACTGTTACCAGAAGAGATGTTGAACTGGGTGAGGTAATACAAGTGGCCAAGAGTGGCTTCCACTTCATGGATCCTCACGTGACTTCTGTTCAGTGGTTCAAGCTGTACCTTGGAATCATTTGTGGAGCTTTTTAAAAATGCACATGCCTGTGCCCCACCTTAGACCTACTTAATTCGAATCTCAGGATAGGGTCCCCAGTGTGTAACTCTTAAGTGCTCCCATTTGATTTTGAAGTCCAGGTAAGGGTAGTTTGTGGTTGTTTATGACAGTAGCAGTGTTGACACAGTATTTAATTTTAACAATAGATCATTAGGAAAATTTTATAAGAAAAGAACATAGATTTTATAAGATTTTTATTATTTAGCTTCGTGACTTTTGTTTATACCAGTTAATCAGCAAATATGTAAGTGCTTGCTTACTGTGCATATGGCAGTGCTAGGTATTAGACTGAAAACCAATAACTTTTTTTTTTAGAGTCAGTTTTATTCTTTTTTAATAATCTATAATTTTATTTTTTAAGCCCCACAACTTTAGAAATTCTTGTATCCCCTAAATGTTTATGCTTTACATTTTTGTGTCATAGATCTGGAATATGAAGACCACAGAATGTTCAAATACCTTTAAATCCCTAGGCAGCACTGCAGGGACAGACATTACTGTCAACAGTGTGATCCTGCTTCCTAAAAATCCAGAGCACTTTGTAGTGTGCAACAGATCAAACACAGTGGTCATCATGAACATGCAGGGCCAGGTGAGTGTTCATCAGAGAGTGCCTTTGCACAGACCCTGTGAGTCATTCCCAAATCAACATGTCTTGGTCCTGGCCCTTCCAGTAACCAAATATGGGTTCACCACTCTAAAAACCACATACACTGTGTTTATTATTCAGATGCTTATTTAAACTATATGTCTATAGAAGATTTCTTTGGCCTCAAAAGTTATCTTTTTTTCCCAGGGTGTTTGTATATTTGCTCTTTCTTTTGCATCCGATAAATGAGGCTCTGATCTGTCCTTAAGACTTTTCAGAATCTCAGTGAAAATTTTAAGATAACAATTCCTGTCAGAATGAAGAAGATACAGAGTGTGTTAATTACCACTTTGGGACATCTCCTAGTTACCACGTGATCTAAGGTGGAACTCTAATAGTAGGTGGGCAACAGTGTCTTCGTGATATGTATCTGTAATCAGGACACCTGCATGGTGCCCAAAGGAACTTCACTTTTGTAGTACCAAGGACGTTAGAAACATAAAGGTTAAGGTCTCAAGCCCAGGAAATGTGTTGTGATGCTACTGAAGTGTTGAACTGGGCACTTGGGGTTTCTGCTGAACACGGAGAAGACCCAGGGGCTGGGGTATGGAACTCTCTCTCCATGCCTTTAGTCCCCGTAACTGATAGATTAGTAGTTTAGAACCCATGGTTGAGATGGCTGGTCTCTGTTTTCTGCTGGGTCCCTGCATAATAGCCATAGCCATCTAGTTTTCTTCTTGACTTTTTAAAGACCTTTTATTGAAAAAATTTTAGATTCATAGACATTGCAAAAACAGTATAGAGAGTTCCTGTGTACCCTTTCCCAATGATAACATCTTACATAACCATAGTGCAATTATCAAAACCAGGAAATGGACATTGGTACAGATCTGTTAACTCAAATACAAACCTCATTTATATTTCACCAGTTTTTACATGCTTTCATTTTGAGGTGAGAAGTGAATAGTTATATGAAATTTCATCATGTGTGGATTTATAGAACCACTACTATAGTTAGGATACAGAACTCTTTCATCACACCCAAAGAAACTCCCTAATGCTACACATTTATAGTCAAACCTCCCCCTTCAACACTAACCACTGATCTGTTTTCCATTATTATTATTTTGTCATTTTGAGAATGGTATATAAATGAATCATATGCTATGTAACCTTTTAACCTTTTGCAACTGGTTTCTTTAAGCTTGATTTATGATGATTCTAAATGGTATATAAAATAGAGCAAGCAAACAGTTCCATCCTACATGGGGAGAACATCTCATTCTGTTAGAAAGTGGAAACTGGGGAGCATGAATCCATAGAGCTTTGAGAACCAGTGGTATATTGACTTAAAAATTGTATGTGTTGTAATGAATTTGCTTCAGGGTAAACTGGCTCAGTAGACTAAAGAGCAGTTTGGTGACTTGGGACATATTAAATCTAAATTTCTGTGTGCCACTAACTTTAGATAGCCTATCTGTTAAGTATTTCCCAGGCAAGAGGATTTAGTGCATGATGAATGGAATTGGTGATCTAATTATAAATGATAGTAAACCAAGAGTACAAAATAAGAATGTAAAGATGTCCATTTAAACTGCTTCATTAGAACTGCTGTTGATCCAGATGTTTTGTTTTTGCTTTGGGCTGTGGTATGATCTAGATTGTCAGAAGCTTCAGCTCTGGTAAGAGAGAAGGTGGTGACTTCGTTTGCTGTGCCCTCTCTCCCCGTGGTGAATGGATCTACTGTGTGGGGGAAGACTTTGTGCTCTACTGTTTTAGCACAGTCACTGGCAAACTGGAGAGAACTTTGACAGTGAGTATTACTGACTTAAGGCCATCTAAAGAAATTACATTAATGCTTGTGTCTTTCTGAACTCTGAAGTAAACCTTTTCCAGATTATCAGTGTGAACCTTGGTATAAAAAATATAGAACTTTTGTCACTAAAAAGGAGCCCATAAGTAATTGTATGGAATTACCTCCTCTGTCAAGAAAAGTCATCCTTTAGTGAGCCCTCAGCTGGTGGATAGGGTGAGTGTACATAAAGCAGAGAAGGAAGGAAATATACCTGTCTAGCCAGTTAGATTAGCC
>NW_006438906.1:1800632-1852410 GCF_000325575.1 Pteropus alecto
CAGATGTAGAGAGTTCTCTCTGTGTCCTTTCAAAGGCAAATTACTTTTACCATATCCTGTCAAATTGATTCAATTATGATGTTTTTAAGCAATGTTGTAAGTCACTGCAAGGAGTAATTAATGTCAGCTATTGTAACAACCAATTCCCTAATTTCAGTGGCTTAACACAATGAAAATTTATTTCTTACTATGTTCCAGTGTGATGAGTTGGATAGCCTTCCATCTTTTAGCTATGTCATTTGGAACATATGGCATCCAAGATCTCAGGAAGAGAAAAGTTAGCTGGAAGGCTATATTGGATGATTTTAAGACCCAGATCTGGAAGTGGCTTGTATTACTCTATCCTTCATTCTTTTTTGGTTAGAATTCAGTCACATGGTCACACTCAAATGCAAGCAGGCCAGAAAAATGTAATCTGTGGTCCAGGAAGAAAAAATTATATGGTGAACATATAAAAAATATGCATACACATACCCATATTAGAGAATGATCTCTTGTTTCATACCATTCTTAAGTGTAGTTTTGGTTCACGTGTCCAGTACAGGTCTAAGATGTGAGCATAATAAGGTGAGGTGGAAAATGTCCTCTAGCTGATGGGTCTGGACAGTCCAAGTTCACTGAAGTGAAGGAATCATTTGTTCTCAGTCACTGTCTTGACCTAGAATTTATAAAATGATGATGATGACTAGGATCAGCTGTAGTGCAAAAGTGATTTGGGACACAGTATTATTCATATTAGAAAAAATGTGAACAGCAATGTGATAGACTCATTTGAGGTTTTGGTTTGTGTGTGTTTAGCCCTCTTTGAGGCTGCCTTAGGCTTGATTCCTTTGGTGAAAAGTGGAACCTTCACTCTTCTCTCCCACTCAGCTCTGGAACCCTTTTCTGAGTGTTTTTTGTTTTTGTTTTTGTTTTTTTACATATAGACTTATATACCCTAATACTCTGTGTTTTACTTTTTCCAGGTTCATGAGAAGGATGTGATTGGTATTGCACATCATCCTCATCAGAACCTGATTGCTACCTACAGTGAAGATGGACTCCTAAAACTCTGGAAACCCTAATTTGACATTTTTCTTTTTAAACTAGCTTGAGAGCATGTACTTAAATGAAGACCTATTCATGTGTTGCTTTTTTTTTGGGGGGGGGGCAGCTTTTCTGAGTAAATTGTCTGAATTAGGCACAAGAATAATTTTGTGAAAATTCATGGTTAGGTAGCAGTTACCCATTTTTTAAATATATTTTTAAGGTATTTGTCTGTTTCTAATTGGTATAGTCACTTAATGTTTTCAATAATCTTTTACCTGGAGAGTGAAATACTGATATTTCTAGAAAAATTCTAATCCTTTGATTATTTGAAATGCTGATTAAAATGTGCTTCCTTGCAGTAAAATTTGTAAATAATGAACTATCCCATATTCAGTAGCTGTTTGCTATTCCATTTTTTTTTTTTTTTAAGCTATTAATAAACTTTACATCTTTCTGGAGGCTTTGTTTTTAAATGTAAATAAGCGCTCATCTAGTTAACATACTCACTTAGAATTTAGTGAGGTGGGTGGGACACGACATTATTATCTCCAATCTCAAAGTACAGCAGGAAGTCAATTCCTAAATAGAAGAGACCGAGTTTGAAAAGGTTGGATGTTGCATAGGATCTCATTCCACTGCCCTTACCCATCCACCCATTCTTCTTAGCTGTACCTTCTCACGTGTTCTGGCCAACTCCAGGGACTATTACTTTAATCGTCTGGATAGAACTAGTTATAAGATCCGTTATGAGAATTCAAATTTGACCCCTCCTTTTTGTATGTGAAGGAAGGTATAGCACTGAAAATGTTATTGTGCCAAAGAAAAATTAGGAAAGGACCTGAGACTTAGAGAAGTCTTTTCTGCCATGTGCATCATCACCAGTTAGCTAAAAGATAAAAACTTAAAAGCCAGAAAAACCCTTGAAAATATTTTGCACAAGGGTGTCTCTTATGTTTCAACCAAAGGTGTTGAAAGATGAAGTGCCTGTGTTGATACATGAAGGTACTGTGCTAGGTACTATTTGAAGAAAGTGAGTTTGTGTAGTCCTTTTATGCCCCCTTTTAATTTTAGTATTTATCAGGTACAAACTAGTGGGGAGAGTTTTTAAATAACTTGAAATCTAGCCTGATCTTGTGTCTGGCATATAGTAATGCTCAATAGTGGCTGAATTAATTCTTAGCAGCACTAAGAAGTCTCTCTAATCATAGTCCCAAAACTAAAAAATTTCCTTTAGCCACAAAACCTGCAGCTGTTTGGCAGTATTGCATGCTGCCATTTTGAGTTGAACACAGCCACAAACCCATGAATTCATGTGAATGTAGCCTGCTATCTCAATGAAAAGACTGCTTAAGTAAAAGGAAGTTTAGAGTGGAAAAGAGGAAACAACTTATGCTAAAATTCCGTAGAAAAACCTTCAAGAAATTGGATTTTTGATTTAGCCCATGACATAAACTGGCAGTTGTGAGATGTGGGCTTTCTGCCAAGGCTCATGAAGGTCAAGAATCTAGTCCACACATGTTTGTTTGCTTATTCTGTCTAGGAATTTTTTATCAAACACCTGTTCCTGCATCTAGTGCTGAGAATGGTTAAAAAACCAGTTTCTGTTACGGGATAGGGAAGAAAAGCATGTAAAAAGAAGTAAATAGTGGCGTAAGGCTTTTTTCTTTTTTCTGATAATGGGAGGAAAGGCACCTAATCCAGTCCTACTGATTTAAGAAAGGCTTCCTGGAAGATTTCACCATAAAAGAACTAGCAGGAGCTGAAGGTAAAGGTGATCTAAGCAGAAGGCGCCTTTCCTGGCACTACAGCGCAGCACAGGTATATAATGGCAGGGCACATGCGGACAAACGGTGATATTTGGGGAAAGGAGAGGCCAGGATGGGGAACCATAAATGATTTTTTTTTTCTTTTAAAATAAAGTAACACATTAGTGTAACAAGTAAACGCAAATTTGAAAAAAAATGAATCTACCTTTCTCAGAAGAAGCCTTATGCATCTGCCTATAACTTCATTTTGTACAAACCTAAAAACTGTTACGTTTATTTAAAAGTGGAAACTCCCGCTTCCCCTTACGCTGGGCCTAGCTTTTCTTAAGGCCCGTGTGGCCATCTCTCCAGAATAGAAGGAAAGGGGAGCCGCGGGGACAAAGGCCAAGGTAGGAGAAGCGCTGCCTGTTCTATTCCAACGGCCCCACGACTGCCCAGCTGTCTTTGCGCAGGGAGTGGGACATGACAGCGTTGGGCGGGCCGCGCATGCGCAAAGGTCCACAGTGAGCCCCTGCATAGGTCCCTGGTCTGGACCAGGCCCGAACAGCCCTAGAAGAACCTCTTACACTACTGTGGGCGCGTCAGTCCCCTACTGGAGCCAGCTGTCGGGCTGGAGGCATCTGACGGTGCGATTGGCTGCTTTTCGCTATATATTGACAGAGATCATGTTATTAGCCTCTCTTACCATAATGCCAGTGAGAGTTTAAACGAATGGGGGTGGGGCTGGATAATGGCAATCAATGGTGTGCTCCCCAAACTAAGCGTGTTGTGCCAGGTTTCTAGCACTTAAAATAAAACTTAAAATACATAGCACTAAATTTAACTTCATAAAGGTAATGACATTTACCTTTATCTCCCCTCAGTTTAATTTCAGGGCAACTTTTTTTTTTTTAAATAGTCTCAGGTACAATTCAGTATCTTCTTCACCACTTTTATTTTTCAACTTGTATTACTACTAATAGTGGCATTTAATGAGCCCTTCCTTACTATATAAGCAGCCTTATTTAACTCTTAGGACCACTTAATGAAGTACCATAATACACATGAAGAAACAGGTTTCCACACCTTGCTCATGGAGCTAACATTGAAAACCAGGTGTGATTTAAAAGCTCCATTTCTTTATTCTCTTTTGACTCTTGCCGCTGTCAGTTCCTCTCCAAACTTTAGGTTTGGGCAGAGGTGAGGAATTCATGGATTTTCTCTGCATATTGTTGAAACTTATCTAAACTGGCCACAGGAAGTGAGATGAGTAGAAAGAGAACTACGAGTCTGAATTTGTCTTTGCCATCATTTGATTTTCTTTTGGGCCAGAACAGTGGCTGTCACTTGGTAACTTGTTAGAAAGCATATTCTCAGGTCCTACTCCAGACCTACAGAATCAGAAACTGGCAGTGACACTCAGCAAGCGTGCACAATTTGAGCACTAGTAGTAGAGGGCAGTTTCATCTATAAAGTTGTTCCTCGATATTCGTGGGCAATTGGTTCCTGGACCCCTGGCAGATACCAGCATCTGAAGATGCTCAGGTCCCTACACATCACTTCACTCTTGTTGCAAATTCTTTTCCTTTTTGGAATTTTCTGGGATTTTTTTCTCCATATATTTTCAGTGTGTGGTTACTTGAACCTGTGAATGCAGAACCCAAGGATACAGAGCCCACTGTACATTTTGATTCTTGTAGGACAAGGTTGCTGATAACCAAATTAAATGATTAAAGGTCCAAAACTTCAGAAATCCTTTAAGGAGCATATTTGTATTGTTGTAGCTTACTAGCATTTTCATTTATTGTGCTTTTAGTCTATGCTTCATTTTCCCACATTATTTCAGAATTTATTTGAAGTATGTCTATCTAAGCTGGTAAGCTCCCTTGGTCTGAGCCTCAAACTTACTTGCACTATCAAGAGCTGCCATTATTTGATCTTCCACGTTAATTCTGAAACACTACTGTCCTTGGTGGTTAATACAGCTATGTCCCCATGTTGGTGACATTGAAACTTGTCTTTACCTAGCATCCTGATGCTTAGGCTACACCTACTCAATAACACCGAAATCCAGAGGGTGGGACATTTTTTTTATAGACTTCTCAGGTAACTCTAATTGTAGCCAAGGTTGAGAACTAGTACCACATGCAGGAGACCTCACAGTAATCTCACATACAGTAAGGTTGACCACCATGTTCCACAGCACCCTCATGGGACATAACTGGCTTCTATTTCTATTCCCTGCAAATGTAAAATGTGTAGGAGGAACCAGCACAGAGACTCAGTGCTGAAGCTTGCGTGGATGCATTTGTATTTGTGACCTTAGTCAACTAGGAGGCATTTTGTTTTTACAGATTTCTAATACAAGCTTATCAGTTTCTGCCTCTCTAGGTTATCTATTTTCTTTTATTAAAGGTTTTTAAATTGTGGAAACATAAAATCATCCATTTTCAAGTGTATAACTCATTAGAATTACACCATGCATCCATCACTGTTATTTCCAAATATTTTTCATCACCCCAAACAGAAATGCTTATACACTAACTCTCCATTCTTTCCGACCTTGGTAATCTCTTTGCTAATTTGCCTAGGTATTTATGTGGAAGCCCATAGTATTAGTCACGTATACGTACGTTGCATTTTGTTTACCCATCTGTGGGACGCATGGTTTCCCCTTTGGCTATTGTGAAAAATGTTATAATAAACATTGGCATGCAAATCTCTGAGTTAAGGAATGTTAATTACTGGGTCACATGGCAATTCCATGGTTGGCTTTTTAGGAGCTGCCTAATTTTCCCATAGAAGGTGTATCAACCATGTAGCACCAACAATGTATAGGGTTCCAATTCTCCACATTCTCATCCAAATGAGGGTGGCTGCCTGGCACAGACTGAAAACAGACAATCCAAGAATAATAGAAGAGAGACGTTATCAATTAGGAATGTGTCTAACAACACTCAAGATATCAAAACTATTAACATGGAGTTTGTTTCCTTTTAACTCAAGTGTTTCCTATTGAGGGAAACTTAAGATGTGGGCCTTTTCCAGGTTGGAAATATTTAAGCTTCCTCCTGATTATAGGAGATGCAGAACCACAGACAGGATCAATAGGCAAAAAGCTCTTTCTTCAGTGTTTGCCAAGTGTTTTAACCCCCCATTTTTGGGCTCATTACTCACCCTCAGACTTTTCATTCCCATTCTTGTTTAATATTAAACATTAACTATAGTTAAATAGGTTTTTTTGTTACTCATTTTAACTACATGAGAAGTTACTTAGTGAAAAGCTAATGCTTTCTTCTGGGAAAAAAAAGGCCTGCAGTGACACATTGGAAATGCTTTGTAATCAGTATATTAAGGACACATTCATACATTTCAAGAATTGCTTAAATTCTGATACCAGATTTAAGCTTGTGAACATGACTTTTAAACATACAATTAAAGCTATTCATCATAATTTGCTATACTACCAACATTGAATTACAGTTACTTTGGAGCATAAGTTAAATGGTTTAAAGTAAGCCTGTAACACCTAAAAAACACCTTTCTATCTCATACATGCAAAATACTCCTCCATGTAAAGGTCTCATCACTCTAAGTTAGCCTGCTCCAGTAGTCACTACTCAGGCTTATCGTGGTCCAAAAAAAAAAAATGTAACCAAGGACTGATATATTTTTAAAAAAGATGGCACAGCAGAAGGGAATACAATTCTACAAGTGCAAGCCCTCAAGCAGCAGCTTATTATGATAAATCCCTTCTTTATAAAGGTATCATTATCTATTACTGATACCACAGGCTAAATTATGTAGCATGCCATCTTCAAGTAACAGTTGAGGCAATAGAATAAATGCAGAAGCATCACAATAAATCCCATTTAACGCAACTATACAGACTAACACTTGTCTACAAATTTTTTGTCTGATTGCCAGTTAAATACAGTTTTAACTTCATAGCTTAACAATTAAGGGTCATACACTGAAGTCAATACATATACCTAGCATTTCAGTCTAAACTATTCCATGTACATAGCTGAAATTACAAAGTATGGCCTAACAAATGCTAGGGGGAAGTTTTTTTAACGTAGTTTTTACAGGTATTAAACTTATCTTGCACACTGAAGTCATCATACATACTGGGCAAAGTCAGAGCTTTTATATTTGAGTTTATTCTTCATTTAACTTTTAAAACACTACTATAATTGAATATTAAAACAAAAACAATAGCAAGTAGTGAGCATATTATAGTCCTTCACTCATTCACTACAGCATATAAAATGCCAGCAGTGTTATTCACTGGCCCCATTAAGAGGTCTGACACTGAACACCACCCCTAGGATGATGTTCATCATCCTCATATGCTTCTCCATTGTAATGGCGCCGTCTTTCTTGATTTGGATCAAAGTCCACCAGTTCTACCTGGTCCATTTCATCAGTCTCTTCTACTTCCTTCCTTTCAGGTAAGAGTTTTTCAAGCAAAGAGAGTTTATCAGGAGAGAGAAAACCATTCTCAGGAAAGTTTACCTATAAAAAGAAATTTCTACTTTAAGTTCAATTTGATTTACTTCATCATTAGCTCCTTAAATTACTGTTAACCCATTTTCCCTAGAAAGACGCATGTAATTATACAATCTTTCACTGAATTTGCCAAACCCAAGTTAGAACGCATGTTCTAAAAGGCACAGCCATCTAAAACTCTGAACCAGAGATTCAGGACACAAGTAAGGTCTTTTTAAAAAATGATGCTACTAAAACTGCACTTTAACAATCATTGTTCCATTCAGCAAATATTTTATACGAAAACCCTTGCTAAGACATTCTAATCCCTTTTAACACATTAATGTAAACAAAGTTATTCTTACTAAAAAGATAGTCCTCCTTTACCCAAAGATGTTTTTAATGTTATTTGTGGGTAAGAGGCCAATGTGATTGAGAAAAATGCTTGAGTTGCTTTATGAACCATCTTATTAACAAATCAAGGACTGTAGTATTTTGCCCCAAATTCGTAAGTTATTTTAAGTCCTTTGGTTGAACTTTAAAATCCTACATATAGCCTTTCATTAATAAAATACCTGCTTGCTATGCACCCCTTCTCCACCAATCTTTAATAGCCTAATAAGAAAGCAAACAAACCTAATCCCAACTTATTAACAAAGAATGCTCAACATGACAATAGTATTAGATCAGTTTGTTTCTGACAAGGGTGAATATAAATTTGTTTTTTGCCATTAAGAAAATGTATTTCTAATTATCAGATTTTACTAAGCTAATCATTCTCAAGGAGTCCTACAGTACTTTATAGCTTACCTTGAATTCGATGATTAGGCGACCCTTTTCATATGGTCTACGATAAATTGGCATGCCTTCATTTAGCACACATTTGATATCTCCATGTTTGACGATCTGACCTAAAAACATTGAAGCCAAGTTTTTCCTTAAATATAGTCACATTTTTTTATGAGGCAGACAAAAAAAAAATGGAGAAATGACCTAATTCATTGACACGAGTAAATTTATGTGAGCAATCCCGTTACTTTTCATTTATGAATTTTCTAGAGGCTTTCAAAAGAGCCAAGACTATATGATTTCAGCTAAGCTCACAAGAAGAGTATGTAATTAAGCAAGTAAAATCCCAATTTTCTCAGTGCCTATATTATCGGCAGACCATGAGAATACTAGAATAGAAAGAGAAGATCATCTAGTTACCATACCTGGATGAGAGGTGATGACTATGGTTCGGTTGTCAAGAGTAGATATTGGCTTTTGGAAGCCACATAATGCTTCAACCAGCTGTATGTCCATACACATGAAAAGGTCTTCTCCTCGTCTGTATCAATATGAATATGGCGCATGCTCAGATCTTTCAAATCATCACTAATACAAGTACCACAACAGCAGCAAGGTATCTTTCACAAAGATGCCCTTTCTCCCCCACTCTAAAAACAGATTTGAGAACTGAGAATAACAAATATATGGAACTCCGCAGCACCAATTCCTGGACAAGGCTTCAGAATCCCTCCATGTACTTTACCACTTAGGCAGTCTCTACCACCTATCATCCTGAATTGTTTCATTACCTAATTTTAAATCTAGTTTCTGACATAGAGGGAGAGAAAATTCTCACAGGAGTGAGTATAAAAGCAAGCAAACATACCTAGGTTCAGGGTTATTTAGGCTCTATGCAATTAAATAAGCGTATGGCCAATTTCGAGCAATACAAAGATTTTATTGATGTATACGAATTAAATAAAGTGCCTGGTACATTATGAACACCACCTTTTATATTTAGTAATAGCTCATTTCCTCCTCCTTGTGCTTAGACATTCTTATTTTCCCTATTAGCATCTTTAATAGGCAAAATACTCTCCAGAAAAATTGATAGCCTAAAAATCTGGAGCTTGATACCATTTCCCACTACTGTTGAGACACTTGCACAATGTCCTATTATAATTAATTAAAAACCAGTTTCTTCAGATGTCATTTCCAGCATACACTGTTAACCATCAGTCCTTCCTTTCCTTCACTCTAAGTTCGTTATAAATACAAATTTAAACATTTCCTAGTAATAGGACTGAAATTTACACACCATTTCGGTTTTTAGTAGAGATAGTTTTAGACACTTCTTTACAATTAAAAGCAACCCAAGTTACTACAAACTCAGGTTTGAAACTGGTGAGAGCTTTAGGGCAAAATTTTGTCTAGGTAAGTTTCCCCTAATCCATCTGTTTATACTCATATAAAACATCTAATTGAAGTATACCCTTCAAATTCCAGATTACTTACCAATCTACATAAATTTAGACAAGCTAAAATCTGAATTTTAGTCTAAAATAAAAATTTTAATGAACAGCCTTTTAGAAAAGACATTATACATAACCTAATTCTTCCTCTATACTTTTCTATTTATAAGAAATATGTTCTAAGAATAATGTAAAAGTTACTTAATTTTTTAAAAATACCCCAAATATGCAAGATATCAGGTTTGAGTATTTGATTAAATTTTTACCGAGTAAAAACAGCATGGTCCTTCTGATCTAAAACAATGATAATATCTCCGGGCTCCAGTCCTGGTTCTTGGTCTCCTTCACCATGGAATGTTATCTTCTGGCCATCTTTCATGCCTGAAAACAAAAGGTTAATACTCTTATTTATCATCTAAATAAGGTCAGATTCTCAGTCTATTAAGAAACACAGGTGCATATATTTGTATGCATAGAAAAATGCTGAAGTTTACAGAGATGATTAAGAATGCCTATATGATTAGATCAATCCAATTTCTTACTGAAGAAAACTATAATAGTGAAGAACACAAACTCTAGAGGCAAACAAATCAGGCCTCAATTCTCAGAGCTGCTATTTACTACTAGCTGGACTACCCTAGGGAAGCAAGTAGCCGAACTTTCCTAAACACCAACCTTCCTATAGAGACCCACCCTCATGAGGCCTGTTGTGAGGATTATAAAAAAAAGGTCTATGCTGGCACCAAATCAGTGACTGGAACACATTATAACCATAAACATTATTTCATCACTTAACCTACATCAAATTATTTCTATTAAGTCTAACAGGGGCATATATCAAGACATTCTTCTATGGTATTAGCAATATTTACACATAGAAAACATATATATACGGCCATCTAAACAATTAAAAACTCCATAACCTTTTTGAAGAATGATTATTTAGTCCCCTTAAAAAAAATAATCATGCTGGATACTCCCTTCAGCTCATGTGGTTAGCGCCAAAAGGGGAGAGAGGGAGAGAAGTATTTTTCAAGAGGGCAAAAATTTCTTAAAGGCTACTATATTTTACTGAGAGTCTCTCCTTCCTACCTCTGGCCCATTATTTAAGTTCAGTAAGGGTTTACTGAGACAATATCTCTTTAAACACAATTCATGTAATGTGTTTGCTGATCATTACACTCCAGTAGTTATTTCCTGATAATTTTCTGAACTGATGATCAGTGAGGTCACCCAACAAGAGCAACTTTTCATGTTTTGTTACAGAAAATATCGAATCTATATAAACATAGCCAATAGTACAATTCCTATATATCTATTAATCTAGGTATCAACTCATGACTAATATTTCACATATACTTTCACCTACATATGTGAAGCAAAACCCAGACATACCAATAAACTCACAAATACTTCAGTACGTAGCTCTAAAAATATAAGGACTTAAACCACAATACCAGTATCCTACACTGACAAAACTAAACAACCTGGCTTTAATCATTCATGGGGCAGCAATGTGGCTGTCTCGTTACACTAGTGAAACAAATGCATCTAAGTTTTGCTGGTTATTCCATTACTGTAGAGTATGGGTAAGTGCAGATTAATGGCTTCACTTACAATTAATGCCCTCCTAAGTACATACTGTTGGTAGCAACAGGGGAACATCTTACTGGAGGGGAAAAATTGAAACCTACTAAAACATAGACCAATTAAGAAAAAAAAAAAACACAAGGCAGTTATTATGATTCATATGGGAGAAAATTAATGCAGAGGCTTAAGCTATTTGAGATGTATATATTGAGATGTTCGTATTAACAGCTCCAAATTAGAATGCAAAGTATATAACTAGTTTCATTTTAAAAGTCAAGTCTCAAATTACCATGTTATTTAAGAATAGCAAATTAAGAATTTACTCTGAAGTAATATAAATTTGAAAAAAATCAATATTCATAATCTGAATTCCTACAAATCAACAAAACATTAGAAAAAGTTCAAGATAATATTAATTTTAATGAGCCCCCCCATTCACTTAAATCCCCTTTCTCCCAAATCCTTCAAAGTACACATATCCCTCAACTGAGCGAGTCTTAAGGAACTTAATGCGTGCAAAAAACTGCAAGAAAAAAAAGGTGGAGGAACTACTGATTTAATGAAAAAGGAGTCTGGAACACTATTCAATCGTTCACTGATGTCAGTATTCTATTTAGTAAGGCGATCCCAAATGTATTCCCTATAAATGCATAAAAATCTCTAGACGGAAAAAGATCATTTACTACATAGCTAAGATATCTTTGGGTGATAACATCACACACATCTAACCCTATTGACAACCATTTTGAACAATTATAAAATGTCATGTTAATAAATACTCAAGAATTTAGAAATGGCTGAGAACTTACCTTTGTCAATATGAACTTCTAGAATCTTCTTCTCTCGTACTATCTTTCTTCCATTGCAGCTTTTACATCTATCTTTAGGACTGATCCGTTCCCCATGGCCCTGGCACTCCATGCACACAGACTGAATTTGCTGAACCATTCCAGGTCCTATCTGATGAATTCTTATTTGCATCCCAGTACCTCGGCAATTGGGACAGCACTCTACTGCTCCTTTCTTACCACCTCGGCCTAATAGTTTAAAAAAATATTAAATTATGTTTGCTTTGTGTTGGATACAATAATGAATGTTTTAACAAGATAGTTCCTAAACACTACACTTTATTAATATTTGCAAGGTGTGATGGAATGCTACCCTAAGACCTATAATTTAGCCCTTTTGACAAAAAAAAATATAGCTGTAATCAGCTTCAGTTATCTATAAACATAAAGTTTCCAAGGAGCCATTTCAGAATTTTGAAATTTATACACATGCTCCCAAAGCACAATTCATAGGACATACTTTACCTGTTAGATGTGAACATTTTAGTTTTTTTTAGAAGGTACTGTATATTCAACAAATAACTTGTTCTTATAAAAAGCTTAGAGATTCACAGCTAACTTGTCCCTAAACAACTGAGAGTCCAAAAAGAGGGCACTGTTTAAATATCGGACAATGAAGCCACTGAAATGATTTTTAGAGAAAACGTGTTTGTCTCTGACCAATGTTGAGGCAAAAAAAAATGACACCAAATTATATTGATCCAAACTACATTTAAAATATCCACATAAAAAAGTGCTGATATTTTACCAGTATTTCTCTAGGTGGTACGTTTAGATGGTTTTCTTTATACCAGCATTCTCTTAAGATTTAGGTGTTATGTTATTTGCCAGCTTTGTATCTCCGGAAAGGCTTCAATTCCATTTTAAGTTATACTGAAGATGTTAAAAGACCATACCTTCACATTTGTCACAAATCACATTCTTTTGCAGAGCTAGTTTTCTTGTTGCACCATTATATAAATCTTCTAAGGTTACTGAGAGTTGATGCACAACATTTTTACCTAGAACAAAATATTGCTCATTAAAAATCTAAGATGCTGCATTTTGTGTTCAATGCACTATAAAATGGTAAAGGATAATGAAAGATGAAGCTCACAGCGTATACTGCTGAGTACCTATTATATACCTAGAATGTTAGCCATGTTATCAACACATGATCATCAAACTGTAACATAATTTCAGATGAAGAAAATTAGGTGAGATTAAGTAATTTATCTAATAATGTAGTTCTGGCCATCTTACAAACTATGGCAATCAAAAATATTAACTGCAAAATCACTTGAAAACCAATGTTATTTAAACAGACACATTTCACAATAATTACTCTAACTGCATCTCTTTTCTTTCACTTACTATGATATTAAGCAACATGGCCTATTACTTCATCCAAAAATTCTCCAGCATACTGTTCCAGCTAATCAAGATTGGCCAGGAAAGCTGATGTACAATATCAATTCCTATTTCTTCCTGAAGCAGGAACAGTACATTTATTGCTTGGCCAGCACTAGTTTAAAAGCTAGATTTTTCATATCCTTTATCATAGTGCTGTCCAAAATAACTTTCTAAAGTGGTGGAAATATTTTATATCTGTGCTACCTATCCAACACAATAACTACTAGTCACATGTAGCTTTTGAGCACATATGCCTCTTGCAGTTAAGGAACTGAATTTTTGTCTTTGTTTTATCACCTAAATTTAACATGGCCAATGGCTACAAAAGACTGTCATATCTCAGAATGGAAAGTAAAAAGTGAAGATCACATGAGGACACTGAGGCTGCAGAAATGAAGTCACCTGCCAATGGTTATTAAGTTCCTAGCTAGTGATTCTTCCATGAGGACTTTATCCACCACAAAACAGTACTACCTTATGCCAAAGTGCAAAAAGTCCTCAAACTCCTATATGCAGAACATGTTTGCTAGGAACATTTTTAGTTTCCAATAAAGTGTGACATATCATTAATTATATCTCTTCTGCTCCTAGCTCTACCTGTGGGTTCTGTTATCACAATACAGTCCCATGTAGTTGTTTCCAGCATGCTGAAAGCTGCCCTTCTTACTTTAGCTTTATCGAGCTGGGAGTATAGGGAAGGAAAAAAAAAGTCTTTGTTTAATTAGGCAAGTATTTTCTGTTACCACACACAAAAACTGACCTTTCATTGAGCTAAATTACATAGAAGAGTTTGCTAATCAATTCACTATTCAAAAATAAATTAAAAAATAAACTATACTTTTCTGTGGGACAAACCATACTAGGCAATTGATTTTGATTGCAAACTGTCTTGAGGTAAATTTCTTAAAAATAAAAACATCTTTGGAGAAAAAAGTAAATTTACAATTTTCAGTCTTTCTGAACTTTAAAAAGCTCAAAGTGAAATTTAATGGTTTGCCTATTCCTTATTTGATGGGCTCTGCCCATCAGCCCTTGTTTGTGTAAACTACAGTGGGAACAAAGTGAAATTGAATGGAACACTGTATTCCTGTAAAGAATAGTTCTACAGCCAGGCAATGACAGTTCTGATATTAAGGGCACGTATTTTGATACAACAAAGCTGAAGGAAAATTAAACAGATTGCACGTTATTTAGACATAATCCTATATTCCAATCCTGACTCTACCAATGCCTTGCTTCATATAACCACGAGGAAAGTTTAGGTTTCTGAACTTTAACTCACTTCCAACCGAATAAGGCCTCAGTACCTCCCACTAGGTGGTGGTGGTGGGTGTCAAGTAAAATTTGTTCTGTATGCAAAAAAGGCTTTGAAAATTATGTTTCTATACTTTTTCCTTTAATGCTTGATAACCTTATTGAAGTGTGGTATGTACCTAAGAGCTATGGAAGGACTCACGTGTTAACACTGGATTGGTTTAGCTAATTTTAGTGATATCAAATCTCGTTTAAAAAGAACTATACCATAAATCAAAATGGCAGTTTCCAGTTTGCAACATTATACCAACATGTAAATCAACACTTAAAACAGGTGACTTCTCAAGAATTTGCTCTGACCAAGGGCTACTCTGAAGTGCTACATGTGGACCAGATTATTCTTACCTCTTCTTTCTCTCTGCATTCTTCCTCCTCCTCCAAAAAACATATCAAAGATGTCCATGGGGGAGCCAAAACCACCACCTGCTCCACCTTCTTTAATCGCCTGTTCTCCTCCTTTGTCATATAATTCTCTTTTCTTTGCATCAGAGAGCACTTCATAAGCTTGAGAAATCTGTTTAAACTGTTTGAGAAAAGGGAAATAAATCCTGCTTACAAAAAAGCATCACATAGCATAGCCACTACATTAGACATACTTAATTTCAGGTTGTAATGAACTATCATACATCTGATGAAATATTCAGCTATGTTTATGCGTATGAATACAAAACTTGCCTTCTCTCCTTCATTTGGATTCTTATCAGGGTGGTACTTCAAGGCCAACTTCCTGTAAGCCTTTTTCAATTCTTCCTGGGTGGCATTGGGTTTGACTCCCAAAACATCATAGTAAGTGGTTTCTTTCACCATTTTTGACAGCCTGAAATAAAATACAATTTTAGCCGACTTTCAACCGGTAGTTTCAATGAGTAAAATCAGAGTTAAGGCAAAGAAATCTATTATTTACCAAATCTGATAAGAACCCCGCCTTCCATAAACTTCACAGAGTAACAATTCTTTTGATAATTTAATTGTAAATTCTAACAAACTAAATAGAAGCTAATAACTACCAGGGAATAACTCAAAAGCCTCTTTCTATAACAGCTGGTTCCCACTCTCCCCCACGATAGCCTCCATACTAACGCGACTATTATCTGGATTTCTCCTGTTTCCCTTTCCCAGCAGTGACGGAAGTAATCAAAAGGAGCACTAACAGGTTCAGTCCATCGGTTACTACATTATCATTGTTTCTGGTAAATCCGATTGAGCCACACACTCTATAGAAAAAAAATAAACATCTGGGTACAAGGGAGGCAGGGAGTGGTTTGTGAAATTGATTAAGACCGCCAGCTTCCCTCCCCCTCAATCCTGAAGATGTTTCCCAATCACAGAACTCATAAGCTCCTCCACTTTGACCACCGAACCCCTCGCCCCCGCAAGCCAGGGTAGCTTACACGTCGTTGGGTTCCCTTCTGCACTTGACGCCGACCGTTACCGTTTCCTTTTCTCTCTCTCACCCAGAATCGAAGGGGTGGGAGAAGTCCAGCCCTCAACAAAGAGGAGGGGAGACCGGAGAAGCGAAACTGTAGCCTCCGCCCCGTTCCTCCCGCAGCCCCTCGCCCTTGGCTCCTTCTGCGCGTGCGCACAGAGTCGCCCACCCCCACCAGGGAGAGCGGGGGGAGGGGGCGCGCACGGAGGAAAAGCCTAAGGCGGCAGGTCCTTGGAGACCTCAGGGAGGTTGAGTAGTGGGCGAAGCTTCGTGAACGGTCTCGGGCCGGGGATAGTTTGTCAGGGTACCACACCAGCCCTCCAAAAAGGGAATCGTGGATCCTGGAACCAACAACCCTCCCGCCCACGCGGAGCCAACCGCCTCCGGACCGCGGCTCCATCTGGCTTCCCAGCGATGCCAATGGCGCCAGCCTTGGGTCGTGGGAAAGCACAAGAACTGAAACTCACCGGTGAGCAGGCCGAGGCCGGTGTGGGGGAGCGGGAAGGAGCGCGTCGCTGTGCGCAGCTCGGGCAGCGGCCGCTCCTCCGCCTCTCGCCCAGCGTTCTGGAAAGTTCCTCCCGGTGCGCTGCAGCCGTCTTTTGTAGCCGAGCCCAAGCGCGTCACCCGCCGGAAGTCCCGCCCCTCCCGCCGCTGCCACCGCCCGGCGGTTACCTGGGCAACCGCGCGGGGGAGCTCGGGCTGTGGTGGGCTGTGCTGAAGGGCCTTGTGGGGGTGGGCCTAAGCCCGGGTTTCTCGCGCTCCTGGAACTTTCTGGAGCCTCTTCCACTCGGTTGGCCGGAGAGTGAGCAAATCTCCGGCGGGAGCGGGGATAGCCCAGGAGCGCTGCAATTATGAGCTAACTCGGGGTTCCCAAATCAGTGGCGTGGCGGTCGCCGCCGCCTGCGAGGACTGCGAGGGCCCCGGAACAGGACCGCGGGGCGGGCGCTGTATGCGGAACGGGATACTTTCAGAACAAAGCCGTGCTCCACCTCCACTCCGCTGCCCCCTCATTTACCTCTTTCGGCGTCTCTTACCGGCTGGTTCTTTAACCCTGAGGTTCTGGGAACCCACTAATCAAGAAATGCTGAGCAAGATGGGCCTGGGCCCCAGAGCAGTCTCACAGGCCTTGGATCTTGCTCCTTTTCGCGCGCAGTCTATGGCCCCTTAATTCTACGTGCGAAGTTGGAAGAGCTCTTTGTGTAAGCCCAGGCTCTCGTACTCTCGTTATCTGCCTTGGGTCTTGCTGTCTCCTACACAGTGGGCTCAGGGCAGCGCTAAACAGGGAAACTTTTGCAATGCTTTTGTGCAAACAGGGCCGTGAACTTGTTTCTGGCCAGGCGTTCACCTGGTTTGGCTCTGTGAAGATAACAGAATTGCACAAAGAATGCTAACGTATTTTATTTGACTTTTTAAGGTCCCACCAGTCTGAACCTGCATCTACAGTCTGCAAAGTGAGTCCCTGGGCTTTCAAACGTTGGGAGGGGGTATATTGGAAAATGAAGTCAGTCTTAAGTAACACAATAAACGTAGAAATACTGTCTAGCTTCAAGAAAGCTGGAGATGAAAAGTTGCAAAAGCCCGGTTTACATCGCTTATATTTTTAGTGGGGAGACAGACAAATCGACGAACTATGAAGGAACCACGTGATACAGGTCCGCAGGGGGAAACTCGTATATTAATCTGATGAAACGGGGAAAACTTCCCTGGGAGAGTGGCAGTTGAGCTGAGTTTTAAAGAAGGGAGAAGAGCTTTCGCAACAAAGGACAAGGTACAAAGGCAAGCTAAGGTTAAGGTGTGAAAGAATATGAGGTTTTTATCAAATTTCAAGTAATTGGATATAGCCAGAGCTAAGTGGGCTGAAATGGCAGGAAGTGAGGCTTCAGGACGAGTTGGGGTACACCTCTTGGTAAATTTTGCTAAACTAGGGATTTTGAACTTGACCCTGGAGTCATGCCAATGTGTATCTCCTCACAGCCTTACCTCTTTTGATTAAATTGGGCACTCCAGTTGCACTGAGCTATCTGCAGTTTCCCAAATGCAATTTTTCACCTCCGTGCTTTTGCTCTGGTTGTCAAACACCCAGTTTTTCCAATCTTAGTTGTTACCTTTTCAAATATTACCTTTGGTATAAAGTTTTTAAACTAGTAGTTAAAAGTATGATACTGCAGGGCAGGATACTAGGGCTTGGTAATATAAAAATCAGGTAACTCATGGCCCTTGCCTTCAAGGAATTCACCACTAAAGAATGAATTGTGTGATAAATTCCCATACGAGAGGACAATTGGGGTGCTGAGTAGGGAAACCTTGCACCGTCTAAATGAGTATCCCAGGCTGAGAGAACAGCAAAACAATAATAAATATTGTACCTATGTTGTGTAGGCATTGTAGTCCTAAAGTCCCTACTTTGATGTAACAATTTTCTGAATCTAACACTGGTTAAGCATATGACAAGCATCAGAATAGTGTATATCCAAACACTTGAAGAGTTTCCATAATAAATGTTACCATGTCTAGTGTTTCTTAAATATAACCATGTTTAGTGTTTCTTTTTGCTGGCAGAACCCAGTTGAAATCCCCACAACTTTTAGATGGAAGAGATATATAAACACGATACCATCTTGAGGCTGTCAACATAAGGCTATTAAATGCGATACTGAAAATACTTTTAAAATTTGCAAGCTCATTGAGCATAATTCTTTATTAACAATAAAGAGCATAAAAAATTAACTAAGTAAAGGAAAACTATGTACTTTTTTGCTTGTATGTGCATAGAATAGTTCAGAAGGCTACCCCAAAACTTGTAATATGGTTGCTTGTGGGGAGATGTGGGTGCTGGGCAAAGGCCAATGGGAGGGAGACATTTCGCAAAATACTCTTGTAACTTTGGAAATACCCATTTTACTGTAGTACTTATTTAAAAATTAAATTATATATACTCCATTTGACACTTTTTTCTTTATAGAAATTTATCTCAGTGGTGCTGAAAATAGGTCCTGATGAATATTCTAGTTTTTCATAATAGAAGTTAACACTTTTAAGAAGCATTTTTATTTACATAAAATACAAGCACTTTACCAATAATTTAGTATGTGACCTTTTTTGTAAAGAAATGGAATCATATAATGCTATTTGCCACTTACTGTTTTCACTGAATTTACTGTCATCACGTTAGGATAAATAAATCTACCTTGTTATTTTTAATGACTTCGTAGTATATAGGATGCAGGCACTATATTTTCCATTCCCCTATTGATGAACACGTTGGCAATTTCTAATGTTTTACAAACAATGCTAAATATTGTTGAGAAATCCTCAAATACAGCTTTGGGCACTCATGCAAGTATTTCTGTAAGATGGACATCTAGAATTGAAATTTTTAGGTGAATGCAGTTTTAAAATTGTAATAAATAAATTTACATTTTACTCCCAGCAGTGTTTCAGTGGGCCTTGCCCATATGGGGGATTCTGTCTTTTTTCTTTTTTTTTTAAGTCTTTGCTAACCATAGAGATAAAAGACATTTTAATGCCTGGGAGGCTTAGTTCCCCTCAATGCTCCTCCTTTTTACAATTTTCCTGGCATTTTCTAGTGTGTTTATTCTTCCAGATGAATGTAGGAATATTTCTGGTAGATTCCCCCAATCCCACTGTGATTTTGATTGTGATTACAATGCTTTTATATATCAGTTTGGGGAAAATTAAAATGTTTATGATGTTGAACCTTCCTTTTTTTCAATGGTGTGCTTGGTTAACTTTCAGTAACCTGTGACCAGATCACATGACCATGCAGGGAGCTGGAGATGGCTGAAAGCATGGCAGCAGCCAAGTCATAAGAACTCAAGCACTATGTTATTCGAATTTTATCTTGAAAGCTCTTGAAAAATACTGGAAGATTTTAAGGATGGGGTGATATAACCTCTAACAACTGACTTTTTTTTTCTTTGAGCACCTGTCAGGCACTGTGCTAAACTCTACAAATGTCATTTTAAAATCCTCATAGCAACTCTGTTTCACAGCTGATTTGAATATATTTACTTTTTAGAACTGTCATTTAGGTGCTAATGTGAAGGGTGGATTCTTGCAAGCTCTTATGGTGAAAAATGGGACTAGTAAGTGATAAGGCCTAAATAGAAATGGAGAGGGAGGGAAATATAAAGGCGGAATCTGCAGGTCATGGTGACTGGATGCAGAAGTGAGGGAGAAGTCATAACTAACATCCCACTTTCTGGCCTGAGCAATAGGATGGTTGGAGATACCCTTCCTGAGATGCGGAGCCCAGAAAGAGGAGGAAGAGGAGGCTGTGGTGGGGGCAGAATTGGGGAAGGTGGAAGTTAGTCCAGTTTTAGATGTGTAAAATTACCTTTTTTCTTTGAAAAGGAGAGAAACGTTTTATTGGAAAGCACAAAATGGAAAGTAAATCGTGGCTAAAATGCTATTTTCATGCTTGTATAAATTAAATTTTTTGCAACATTTAGATTTTAATTGACTGTGGGGCCTATTGGGGCAGGAATTTTTTTTGTATCACCGATTTGTTCTGGTTCTCTTGTGACTAAACATGGTTTCAGTCTTATTTATGAGCTGTTCTCTTGCCTTGCAACCCCCACCCCCCAATTGTTATTTTTTAAATAAACTTAATTTTAGAATAGTTTTAGATTTACAGAAACATTACAGGGATAGTATAGGGAGTTTCTGTATATCTGGCACTCAGTTTTCCCTGTTGTCAACATCTTACGTTAAAATCATGCAGTTGTCACAACTAATGAACCATTGTTGGTTCATTATTATTATTAGTGAAAATCCATTCTTTATTTGAATTTCCTTAGTTTTTAATTAACGTCCCTTTTCTGTTCGAGGACCCCATCCAGGATATTGCATTACTTTAAGTCGTCATGTCTCCAGGGCTCCTTTTGACTGTGACAGTTTCTTAGATTTTCCTTATTTTTGATAACCTTGACAGTTTTCAGAAGTACTGGCCAGGTAGACCGTCCTTCAATTTGGGTTTGTCTAATGTTTCTCTCATAGCAAAGTTCTAGTTTCATCAAATCATATCCAGAATACATACTATGAACATGACTTTTCACCGTTGATGTTGACCTTGATCACCTGGCTGAGGTAATGTTTGTCAGATTTCTTCATTGTGAAGTTACTTCTCCTTTTCTATACTGTACCCTTTAGAAGGAAGTCTTATTCATTTTTATGTTATTGGTATGAAGGCATGGTCTAGTGCAGAGTAGTGTTTGTTGAACTGAATTGTGTCCGTTTTATTTTGTAAGTCTCAACAAATGTTCTGCCAGATAATTTTCTCTATCAATAGAAAAATAAAAAATTAGGATATTTGAATAATTTGTCCAAAGTCACACAGTATGTGGTCAAATTGGAATTTGAACCCAGTCTTTCTGAATGTAAAGCATGTGGTCTCCCATATTATCTGGCCTTACAGAGGATTGTATTTACTTTGGCCACCTTCCCTAAGTATTTGTAATGCAAAAATGTCCTTAAATAATGGGTTAGATCCTTCATAGAAATTTAATTCCTTAATAATTCATCTTTTTTGAAGTTATGCTTTAGAAGTCTTAGCCTCGAATTGGGGAGACCTCTGTGCCCTATATTGCTTGATCCAATTTTAATGGAATATCTTTTAATTCCCTATAGAATTTTGAAGGGTAGATTACAGCAGGGCCTTACTGGGAAAATTGGTACCAGTTAGGATGCTATTACAGTAGTATAGGACTGGCTATGTAATTTGTGAGACAGTGCATAATGAAAATATAGGGCCCCTTGTTTGAAAATTATTGAGAATTTCAAGACATTGACAGCAGAGCATTAAACCAGGCATGGGGCCCTTCTAAGCATGAGATCCTGTGTGACTGCACAGGTCACAAGTCCATGAACTTGGTCCAGCAGTAGTAGAAGTAGTAGGAAAAGAGAGCCAATATTAAAGAAGTGGAAGTGGTAATGGAGACTAGAGGGTAGTAACAATATAGTAAAGAGGTAAACCTGAGGAATTGTTGGATTGATTAGATGTGGTAGGTGAGTGGGCAGACAAAATATGGAATATAAAGTTTCTGATTGGGTAAGGCTGTAGACTGACACAGGAAATCAAAGAGGACCAGATTGGCCTTCAGGGGAAAACGAGTTCAGTTTTAAACGTATTCACATCCAGTTGTAGATATTTAGGAAGCGCTTGGGTATATAAGTATCCACAGAAAAAGCTGTGGCACTCACTCCCACCTGATAGTACTACTTACTTATCTCTGAGGTTGAAGACCAAGATGGAGGGTAGTAATTGATTGGAGACTTTAACCTTTTAAAGTATTCATATATTTCTTGTATAATTGAGAAATAGTTTTATTTATGAAAGTGAAGTCGCAAAGTGTTACTGTATTTGTAAGAGAAATAGAGTCAATCTGAAACTAAAAGTTTCAAAAAGTTTATAGTAAAGGAATTTATGGTAGTAATAGATTTGCAGCCACATTTTCTCTTACCAGTACCATAGTACATGCAATTTAAAATAGGCTTTTAGTTTACTGTTGACTTTTTTTGAGCACCCACAATCTCTTGGTTGCTCTACAGGGTGTATAACTTTAAAAACCTACATTAAACTTTACTTTTATCTCATATCTATGTTTTTTGATAACTGGCATGTGAGCATTTTCATATTTTATTTTGTAATTCTCCTTTCTATTACTTGTGTATTTTCTCTTGGGGGAGGTTGTAGGGCAGTAAGGAAATCCTGAAGATGGAAGTCAGAAGCTCAGGTTTAATTCTGCCTTTGCCTCCTATTGGCTGTGTGTTCTTGGGAAAATTACCCAGTTTCTGTAAGCATGGTTTCCTTATTGGTAAAATGGAGATGAAATTAACCTTATTAGGGAAGCGAGAATTAAATGAGACGATAAGTGGAAGTTCTTTGTAAACTCTAAATTTTAAAAATTCATACCTTTTAACTCTGCACCCAGGGCCCTTAGTGAGCCTCCCACCTCCTCCCCAGATTCATCTCCAACAGCCAACCTTCTCAAACTTTTTTTTTGCCGTGCCTAGACATCCCTTATACATCCCGACTCCTTCATTTTGCTTTGATTTATTTATTTAATCAACAAAGGTTTGTTGAGCACCTTGCCTCCCTCAGGTCTTTGTTTAAATATCATCTCAGTGAGACCTACAATATCTACTCTATTCCGAGTTGTAATCTGCTGCTCCTCAGCACTCCCAGTCCCCCTTAACCTGCTCTACTTTTTCTTTTTTCCATTGCACTTATGACATAACACAATATTTACTTATTGTCTCTTCTCTTCACACCCCTTCCCAAAATTTAAATATCATTTGGGCAGGGATCTTTGTTTTATGATATATCCCAGGCATCTAGAACAGAGCCTGGTACACAGCAGGTAACTCAATCAGAGGTATTTATTGAGTGAATGAATGAATGAATGAATGACTATGCATTGTGCCAGACTTTTAGCTGGTCTTTGGGTATATAGTTGTGAAAAAGAAGAGCTGGTTGCTGCCCTCACTGACTATCCAGCCTGGCATTATAGTCTGGTGGTTTTTTTTGCCTGCCGGGGCTGCCTTCCTCTGAGACATGTCAATGACTAATGGCTGAGTTCAGAGTAGCCTTTCCTCTTAGCAGTGAACAATTTTCAGATAATTTTGCTTTTAAGCTTTAAGAAAAATTCTAATAGAAGGGCAGGGAGAGAGTAATGTGTTCTATTTAGTTGCTCTAAAAGTCAACAATTTTCCCTAATGTGAGGACAGAATGAAAGTATTTTCTTTAAAGTGCCCGGCCTTGTAGATAGCTGAAAGAGGTCATGGGAGTATGTCTGATTTAATTATCTCCTTCCTTCCTTCCCTTCCTTCCTTCCTTCTTCCTGAAGGAAAATGGTTGTAATTTTCCATACTATTGAAAATTGAGAGGACATGCAGTAAACATTTATTGCTGTCTTTTGGTATGCTTTATCTGAGTAGAATGCTTTATCCATGAAATCCTAACCTATTTCTTGAGGTCTCTGTATGTAGTTTGTCATATGAGTTTTTATATTGCTAGAACTCTTACTTAAGAGGGAAAAAAACTTAAATTGAGTACTTAAAAGGTAATCTACTGATCCAGCACATTGAAAACAGTATGTCAGCAGCTATTCTTTCTTTCACCCTGTTCTTATACAGGCAACTACACTATCCAGGGAAACTCTAGGGCTGGGGATAAACCTACAAGACAGAATGAATTAAGGAAGAATACTGCTGCACAGGTATGCAAATGAAGTAAATGATTTTTAATATCCCTGCCAAATCCGAGACTCTTGATCTAGATAATTTAAATTCTTAAATGCCGTTTGTCTTTATTTATTTGAGAAATCCAGTTGAGAACATTTTGTGTGTATATATTTTCTAGATTATTATTATTTTAAATCTTGACCTCATTTTGCTATCAAATATCTCCTAACGAGTTTGATATTCCATCTGAATTTCCTTCTCTGCACACAAATTCTGATGTAGATATGAATTGTTTTGCTTCATGATCTTTTTGTCAGGAAAAAATTGATGTAAGGAAACTGGTGATAGTAGCCTTAACTTGTCATAAACAATTTCTAAGGTGTAATCCCATAAATTGTGATATGACATAAAAATCTATTCTGCAGGACTTTTTTTTAGCATCTTCTTGCACTTAGTGACAACTCAGTTTTGTTTAACAATTGTTGCATTGTGAATGAACTCTAAAACATCCTCAATAAAACAAAACAAAACAAAAGAAAAATTCAGCTCAAACGACCCCCTCTGCAAGGTCTTCTCTAATGCTCTTGACTGATTTATAAGCCCTCTGTGTGCTCACATCACCCTGTGGACACATCTCTATCATAGTATTTATGTAAATATATATGTAAATTATAAACATTGATGCTGTCTTCTTCCAGAAAGAGTTCATAGCCATTTCCATAGATACAGGAAAAACCTAAAAACAAAAAAACTCACACCAAGATGCCATACATTAAAAGTGAAGAGAATAAAGAAGTAAAAACATGGGTAGAGACAAAATAGAGCCAGGGATAAAGCTGAAAATGAATATAGGATGACCTTCACATTTGCTACAGCTGGGCCATGAATCTGTCTCTAAGTGGACAGCCTCATTGGTCCCACAATTTATGGTGTCCATAGATAAAAAAACAAACCCGTTACTCTGGAGAAGTAAAACTATTCCTGGAACTGAGATCAGATTGGACTGTCTCCCAGGGACGCTCATAAAGAGAACATTGTGTTATATGAGCAGCAGTGTTTTTGACAGCATCCCTGACAGGGTGACCATTTCACAAGGATGCCTCTTACAGCCTGATGGGAGCACACCAAAAAGCTATTCAGTGGGTTAAAATAATGCTTCTGAGGTGGAGGACTGTCTCACTGGTGATGGCTTCCCAATGTTTTATCTCTTTCACCTAGTACAGTTATTGGCATATAGTAAGTATCAAAAAGTATTTTTTGGGTGAATGTAATGGAGAAGACTGAGTTCAAAGACTCCATCTAGAAAGGTTCGCCCTGATTACCAACACCTAAAATCCTATTCCCCAACTCTGTATCCCTTTTGTAGTTATCAAGCAATATAGTCACGAAATATTTCTTCTACTGTTGAGTTAAACTGCCATTTCAATATTTTAATGAATGTTAAATTTCTCATGTCTTCTCCAGATATGGGAGTGAGGCCAGGGGCATTTGTATGTGTGTGCCACACTTTTCGTTGTTGTTGGTGCTGGTGTTGGGTCAAGTAAGTACTGTACTCATCAAACTGGGAGGCCAGTTTGCAGGGCACCTTGAGAGTACTGTTGACTTCGATCAGGCTTCCACATCCAGGCTGTCCTTCAGAGCAGAGGCAGGGCTGGTGACGGGCCTTTTGCCATGGGTCTCTGTGCTGAGCATCAGGAAGACCCAGTTATAGGTCATGATAGCACCGACATTTAAAGAGACTCAGGGCTGAACTAGAGGCTACAGACTCAGGGTTCTTTACAGTTCTGTAAGGGGTCTGGGGTTGAGTTGAGCTCATAGGTTGGGGTTCTGTCATTTTAGCTGGCAAAGTTAGAGGTTTGGGGGTAGGACCTGGTGTTTCTTCCTGGTCAGCATCAACACTTTTCAATCCTGTCATCTTCCTGTTGTCATTAACATTATAAAGGTGTTTCAGAGCAGGAACTTGGTCCCTATGTGCAGCTTTCTACCTGCATAGTCACAACGATGTCTTCATCATTATTAAGATATTCTTTGTCGTCTGGTGTGTAACCTTATCTTGTTATCACTTCAACAGCAATCACACTGCTAGACCAGGACAAGAAACTGGGAGAGGGAGTGCAGTGGTTAAGAATATGGATTTTGATTGACAGCCTGTGCAGATCCCATCCTGTCCGGGTTTGGGGTTGCTATCTGCCTCATAAAACAAAATAGAGGGTTTGTCTTCTCTGAAAAATTTTTGTACATTGTTGGCTTTGCATCTTGGCTTTGGCATCTTCCAGGAACAGAAGGACAGGGATTGAAGCCTTATGAGTTTGGGTTTTCAGTTAAGGTGGAGAGAGAAGATAGTGACTATAACCAGAAAATCAAGGGTGGAGAAATTTGTCAGTGTTAACCTAGCCTGGGCTTCATGATAATCATAGAAGTAGATTCCTTAATAATAATAAAGTAGTAATAACATAGTTAAAAAATATATATGAATTCTGGAAACTGACTCCCTAGGTTTAAATCCTGGCCCTGCAACAAGCAAGTTACTTATCCTTTCTGTACCTCATTTTCCTTATCTGTAAAAAGGGATAATAATAGTACCTAGCTCATATGGTTATTGTGAAGACTAAATGAGTTAATACATGTAAAGTGCTTAGAACAGTGTCTACATATAGTTACATTATATAAGTGTTTGCTGTAATAGTGGTCATAAAAATTACTATTCTGTTGAAACAGAGGAACTAATATAGCTAGTAAGTCAACACATTGTTGATTTACTAAAATACTGATTGAGTGCCTAATGTGTGCTAGGGTCTTTTCTAGATCTGTGAAACAGTGTTGACTGTGACAGACATAATCCCTTCCCTTATGGAGTTTACAGATGAATGGGGGCACAGACATTAAGTTAGCAATTATACAAATATATAAGGCAGCTCTCTTATTAGGAAAGTTGACCCTTGACCCAAAGTTCAGACATTTCAGTGTTAAGAATTCAGCATACAGTAGGAAAGGTGCCTTTTTTTTTTTTTTTTAAAGAAAAGGGAGTGTCCCAGTTATATGATGCTGTGTGAAAAACTGCCCCCAAAATTTGTGGCTTAAAGTAACTATAGTCATTTATTTGCTCAAAATTCTGTAATTAGGGCAAGGCTTAGCAGGAATAGCTCATCTTTGTTCCATGTGGTTGCCGCTGGGATAGCTCGACTATGGCTGGAGGGTCCTTCCAAGCTGGATCACTCACATGCTGTCTGTTGGCTGAGAGCTCAGCTGCAGATGTTGGCTGGGATCCCAGTTCTCCTTCATGTGAGCTCTTCACGTGGCTAAGTTGGGCTTCTCACAGCAGCTAGGTTCTGAAGAGGATCACCCGAAGGGGTAAGCACTTAAGTAAGGCTCTGCTCACATCATACTTGTTAATGTCCCATTGGCCAAAGCCAGTCCCTTGGCCAAGTACAGAGTCAGTGTGGGGATTCTGAGAGGTGAGAATCAATATGGTTTAGTAAAGTAGTAGACTACCACGGAGAGAAAGGCTAACTCTACATTGTCTAAATTTTTTTTTCTTTTTTTTCTCCTCAGTTGCACATGCCATATTCCCTATCTCTAAGACATGAAGGAGAAGTCACATAGGGGGGAAGCGAAGTTTCTTCTGTATCAAAAGCTTTTTGGAGAGTGGCTAAAAATTTTGTTAAAGGCCATATAATTTAGAGTGATATTATTCTATGTAAGTAGATGTTTTACTCTGGTTGAGAGTATATAAAGGAAGAAAGTAAATTTAATTAAATGGTGTTATTTTGACATGCAGAGCTGGAGCTTTGCTAGTGAAAGAATAACAAGGTAGGAGGGTCAAAGATTGTCTGAATAGTTTAAAAGTGTAGAAATACAAATTTGTTGTCAAGAGGAGGCAGACCATGATCAGGAAAGTGCCACTGGGCATCCAGTCTGAAATGTAATGAGACAGACATATGAGAGAAAGAGCAGCTAGGTCAGTATCTGAAGAAGAGTAGAATAACTCAAAGCTAAGTCTGTGGAAGGTGACTATATGCTGGAACTGCGCCCACCAGACTGGAAGTTCCTTGAAGGGAGGAGCTGTGTCTAGCTTGTTGACTTCAATATGTAGCTCACTGTCTAATACACAGGAGGCACTCTAAGTGGTTATTGAATGGATACAGATGTCAAGATTTGAAGAAACTGCAATTGTAAACCATCCCCTCTCTTTAAGATCCTGGCACTATAAAGTAGTTAGAATAATCTGTTTGAAAATACGTAGCTATGGGATGGTTGGAGGTGGCAGGGCTCAAAAAAAAAGTCATTCCTTTGATTAAATCCTTTGATGGTTTCCCATCTCACCTAGATGTCCACATGACTTTCTTCTTCCTTTAGGTCTGTGCTCAATAAAGGCCTTCCATAATACACAAAATATCCTCATCGCTTTCTATCCTGCTTTTTCTTTATGGCATTTATCCCCATGTAACCTGTATATGTCTTTGTTCGTAGCCTGCCTCTCCCTACTAGATTGTAAGCTCCTTGAAAGCAGGAACTTCATTTTGTTCACTGTGGTGGCTTCAGCACCAGCCAACAGAGAGCTAGAGCTTTTCTGAATTCATCTGCCTAGAGGCCGAGACACTGGAGAATTGTGGGATGCAGGTGTCCATGGGGACTCCTAGAGCCATGTCCCTCTTACCAGTGGGAAGAGCTGACAATGCAAAGAGCCCCGGTCCTCCTGTTCTAGGAGTTACTGCTAACTATCTATAATTGTGAGGTGGAGGACATGGATAGTACAGGATTCACGTGCTTTGGGAATGGTACCAAGGGCAGCCCCATCCATCCTTAAGTTAGCTAGAATAGTTTTCTAGCTTCCAATCCAAGAACCTTGACTGAGTAGATTCAAGAATATGAAAGAAAGCCCCTGTGTTTAAGTATGTGGATAGGCAGTGAGTGGTGGAAGCCCATGAAAGGATTTAAGCAGGGCAATGACATGGTCATATTTATGTTTTGAAATATTTTCTCGAGCTGCAGTGTGAATGGATTGGAGGGGACAAGAGTGAATTAGGGAGAAAAATGAAGAACATTCCAGAGAAAATAGCATGAACATCAAAGAATGCAGTAAGGTATTACAATTGGGCCAAGGCTTAGCAGGGAGTAGCTCATTTATCTCTACAATAGAGGAGAGAGTTGAAGGGTAAGAAGTTCAATATTTTGCTGGTACAAGGCTGGGAATGAAGAGATGGTGGGAGGTAAGGCAGAAAAAGTTAGAAAAGCTTCCTGTGACTTTCTTTTTAATATGTTTATAAGACATTTTAGGAGAGACCACCACAGCATTCGTGATTTACACAAATAAGTGCAGAATTGAAATAAAAGTTCTGACTTGAACCATCAATGGTATGAATGTCAGTATTTGGGATTACAGTGACTATTCTCT
This sequence comes from Pteropus alecto, assembly GCF_000325575.1. Lineage (NCBI taxonomy): Eukaryota > Metazoa > Chordata > Mammalia > Chiroptera > Pteropodidae > Pteropus > Pteropus alecto. The sequence continues at coordinate 1,830,311 of NW_006438906.1, forward strand.
AAACCCTTAGAAATTTAGAAATCCATGTGAGAAGTTGACCAGTCCTGAAAGCAGGAGTTGAAAACAATAAAGTGTAAATTATAGGTGGAAGATTTTAAAGTAAATTGTAGGGTATAGTTAATGAATATATTAGCTTGTTTACACTATGATGTATAGAAGAGAACTTCTCTATTCGCGTTGCAAATTATAGGTGTGACTACCAAGAATGTGAAAAGATTATCATTAAAAAATTTTAATCAGAAATTATATATCTATTTCATCATGAAACCTAAAGTCAAAAAGGTAATATTCACAGAAACTCAAGTGTCTCACGAAAAATTTCAACATGTTATATTTGAATATTTAGCCAAAATCAATGTTAAATACTTTTTTATTTTTCTTATATAATTATAAAAAAAGTAATGATTTTTTTTACCAAGTTCCTCATAGACCTTAAGTTTACCCCAGTGTGCTCTGCAAATATGATTTAATCTTTGTGCCATGACATTAAAAAGTTGGGAAGCAGTAGGAGTTATTAACTTATCTAAAAAGAGAAGTAAAATGGTATCATTAGAAAATAGTCAGGAGGTGTGTTTAGGTTGGATTCCCCCAGAAGCAGACACTGAAGCAAGGATTTGAGTGCAAGTCATTTGTTTGGGAGATGATCCCAAGAAGTGCCATTTGAGGAGGGGAAGAGTGAGACAAGGGTTGGAAGGAAGCCAGTGTGCAGGTTACCACTCAAGGGAACTGGGGATTAGTCTTGCTGGAGAACCTCTGGGATACAGTAGAGTGTATACATGCTTTAAAGTTGTTTCACCGAGGGGTGAGAAAACCACTTTACCCATCCACTTTACATCATTTCATTACTGCTTCCAGAAGTGTAAAGCCTCTCACTTCTGGCCTGTATGCAGTCAGAGAAGGCCTTTGATACCAGAGGAAGCTTGCAGGCAGAGTTCTAGATGTTTGCAGTGAGAAGTTTTTCGATATGTAAAACATGCAACTAAATTTGTTGCTCACTAGGTTTTGGTCCTATTCCACAAAGTTACTTTTATTATTTTGTATCTGACCTAGGTCTGCCTACAGAGAAGAATATGTCTTGTGTTGTCTAGTCGATGCTGCCTCCAAAATATCTCTTGTCCAGGCTGCCAACATCCTTTGTACTAAACTCTTAACTGCCCTCAACCTTTCTGTTCTTGCCCTCCCCCTAATCCATTCTTCCTCAAAGCAGCTAGAGTTATCTTTATAAAATAAAAAATAATGTTATTCCCTGGATAACTAACTCTTCAGGGATTTTTCATTGAATATAGGATGAATCCATGTACAGTTCCTAAATGCTCATATCTCACCATTTTCCTTTCACTGTCTATCCTTCAGCTCCACTAGACTTCTGTCACACCTGAAAGAATATGCTAAAGGCCCTGCTGTAGGGCTTTTGTACATGCTCTGTCCTCAGTGTAGATCATAGACTCAGAATATTCTTTCACCAGGTCTTTTTTTTCATCTTTCAGGACTCAATTTATTTTCCTTTCCTCAAATAAGTCTTTTCTGACACCTCTCCTAACTCCCTCCCACTCTATTACCTCCTCAAAAAACCAAACCAAACCAAAACAAAACAAAAAAAAAACAACCCTAAAAACAAAATGAATTTTCTTAGCTATACTCTTTCCTAGAACGCTATACTTTTCCTTCTGAGCAAACCTCTGAATCAGACCACTGCAGCCTCCCCAGGTTGGTCCTCTGGCTCTAAGTGCCTTTTCCTTAGACCAGAAGTCTTAAAGTCTCAAAGAAGGAAGGGCATTCAGGGATCCAGGCAAGTTACATAAATGAGTAGATGGAGACAGTGGCAAACTAGAGAGCACATAGCAGATACTCACAATTCTAGCTATTTGTTGTCAGAATTTGGTGGATTTATTGATTTTTTTCCCCCAAGAGACCAAGAATCCTGATTTTCATGTGAGATCTTTTAATTTTAAGTGTTGGAAAAAAATTAACTCCCCGCCGCCCCCAAGCAGAATAGCTAAATCAGTCTTGAAAAAGAAGAAAGTTGGAAGTCTTATACCTCCTGGTTTCAAAAGTTTTTACAAAACTACAGTAATCAAAACAGGGTGGTATTACCATACCGACAGACATGTAGAGCAATGGAATAGAATAGAGAGCTCAGAAATAAACCCTTACATACGTGGTCAAATGATTTTCAACAAGGATTCTAAGATCATTCAGTGAGAGAAAAGACAATGTTTTCAACAAATCATGCTGGGAAAACTGGATATTCACAGGCAAAAGAGTGAAGTTGGATCCTTACCTTATACCATATAAAAAATGAACTCAAAATGGATCAAAGACTTTAAACGTAAGACCTAAAACTATAAAACATAGGGGAAAATCTTCCAGTGATTTCTGAGATATGATACCAAAAGCACAGCCAGTAAAAGATAAATCAAAATTAAAAATTTATGTGCATCAAAAGTCACAATCTACAGAGTCAAAAGGCAACCTACAAAATGAGAAAAATATTTGCAATCATATATCTGATATGGGGTCAATATTCAGAATATAAAAAGAATTTCTACGATGTAGCAACAACAACAACATAACCCAATTAAAAAGTGGGCAGGGGACTTGAGTAGACATTTTTCCAAGGAAGATATACAAATGGCCAACAAACATGAAAAGATGCTCATCACTAATCATTAGAGAAATGCAAATCAAAGCCACAATGAGCTATTATTTCATACCCATTAAGATGACTGCTATTAAGAAGAAACCCCAAACTGGAAAATAGCAAGTGTTGTTGAGGATGTAGATAAATTGGAACTCTTGCATCCTGCTAGTAGGAATGTGAAATGGTATAGCTGCTATGGAAAACAGTAGGTGGTTTCTTAAAATATTAATAATAGAATTATGACCCAGCAATCACACTTTTGGGTATATAGTCAAAAGAATTGAAGGCAGAATATTGAAGAGATGTTTGTACAACCATGTTCACAGCTGCATTACTCATAATAGTAAATGGTAGAAGTAATTTAAACGTCTGCTGACAGATGAATAGTTAAAATGTGTGTATTCATGCAATGGAGTGTTTAGTCTTAAAAAGGAAGTTTTAACATGTTACAAGTGAACGAAACTTGAGGACATTATACTGAGTGAAATAAGCCAGTCACAAAAGAAAAAATACTGCATGATTTCACTTATATGAGATATCTAGAGTGGTCAAATTCATGGAAACAGAAAGTAGAATGTGGCTGCCAGGAACTGGAGGAAGGGGAAATGGGCTATTGTTTAATAGTTTTGGTTTTGCAAGATTAAAAAGTTCTGGAAACAGATTTCACTGCAACATGAATATACTTAACTACTGAACTGTATACAGTATTTAAAAATGGTTGATAGTTTTATGTTATGTGTATTTTGCCACAAATTTTAATTTGTAAAAAAAAAATAAAAAGGCCGAGAAAGCCAAAAAAACACATTTATCATGGTATACAGTTTGAAGACTTTGTCTTTCATCAGTGAATCTCAAACTTGAGCATTCATCAGGATAACCTTGGTGAGCTTAAAACAGAATGCTGGGCCCTACTCCAGAGATTCTGAATCAGTAAGCCTGGAGTGAGGCCTGAGAATATGCATTTCTAACAAGTTCCTAGCTATTGCTACAGATCCAAGGATTAGACTTTGAGGGCTGCTACATTAGATAATACTGCAGACTACTCTTTGTTAATTTCTATGCATCTATTTATGGTAAATCTTTGGTTCTGGAGTCTGTGAAAGTCTTAAGTGCCTGCCACGCATGCCCTTAGCTATGTATTATGCCATGTGCCCCTGCTTGTCTGGCCAGTAATATGCTGTAGCTAGAGGGCTGGACCTAATAGGCTAAGTGTGGAAACTTTGCCCAGTTTTGCATAATATATGGTGAATAATCCAATTAGAATAATCCAATCCAATTTTAAATGCAAGACACACAAAGACAGGTTAGTTAGAAACAGGCTGAAAGAAGCTTAATCTGAGGGAGCAAAACTGGTCAAGTACCCAGAGTGGCCTCTTTTTGCCTCAAGAAGTGCGAACCACATCCACCACCATGAGGCCCTTGTGGCTGCTGAGATGCTTCCTGTGCTTCCCCACTTCTTGGTGTGACCCTAATATAATATAAACCTGCAGCTTCTCTGCTAACAAGGACCAGTCTCTTTCATGTTTCCTGGGAGATCCTTCCACCCTGTTTTGGTAGCTCTGATATCTCCATCATACCACCGAGACTCTGCTTTTCTATAGAAGGAAACAGTATTCAACCTTGATCAAGAAATGTGACTCCTTAAGGCTCAGTTTCTACTGAGTTGAAGAAAAATTATAAACTATGCAGTCACTCATGAGATAGGAATTTCTTATCTACCAAAATGCCTTTGAATAATTGTTGTATGTGATCCTTAGGGAACATCCTGAAATTGCTGTAAAAATTGCCAAACATTCATCATCCCAGTATCCTGCTTCTGTCTTCCCTGATTGCCCCTCAGCCAGTTCATTTGGTGGACAGCACTAAAAAAATCTTAGGTTTCTCCGCCTCTACCTCCAGCCTTTTCTCACCCGATAAAGAAAGCAGATGGTAGTTTTGAAAAGGAGCGAGTAAACAATTAAGTACTGTCTACAGCAAAACATGACCTTAAAGGTAGTGAGCTCCTTACGAAGAGAGTGTCAAGAGGTTGCACGGCTGCCTAAAAGTGGCCACAGAGGAGACAGCAGCCTGAAGTCTCTTCTAATTCAGAGACTGAGAGGCAGTGAGTGACGGGGAAGCAGCTCGGGTAGATTGATGCTGAGGGAGCTCCTCCCCACGGGGATAACTGCCAGGAATCACACTTGGGCCACGCTCCAGTGAGGGGCCACGCTCCAGTGAGGGACCAATTGCGGTGCCGCTTCCGGATTCGGACCGTGGGCGAGACCCTCTCAGCCAATCATCGGGCAGACAGTGTTAATCATCCTGATGTCCCTCCGTCTTGTCTCTCGACGTCATCCCACAGCGCCGGAAGTAGTGCGGCACGGAGGAGTAACGTGAACTTGTCTGTCACCGTTTCTGGGTAAGCCTTTCGTAGGCCTACCTCTTTTGCTGGCCAGATTGAAATTCGCGGATGTGGACCTTAGGCCGGGTCTGCTACGGCCCTTGAGTAATGTACCTTGAAGAACGCTCTCACAGCTTTTTTTTCCCCGGCAGGAATTGCTCCATCCTCGGGCTGTAGGGCTCTCAGCTCCCCACTTCTCTCCTCCTCCCCTGGGCGGTGTTTTGGCGGCGCTCACGTTGGTTTCCGTCCCACTTCTCGTTTTTCCCCTGTGTCCCCGGCACTTGTACCTAACTTGGTCGCAAGAAGCAGGGAAAAGATTAGAAAGTGGGCACTGTCCAATCATGGAGGCGGCTCAGCTTGTCAGGATGGACACTGTTTCTTCCAGAAACGCTCCCTGAAAGGAACTTGTGGGCCTTTCACTCCTATAAGTCCTCAACAGGCCTTATAGAAAGGCCAGAAGAAGCAAGCCGTTTCTTATGCAGCCCAGTGATAGCGGTTCAACAAAGCAGAGATTTAATTTTCATTTGGAATTAATGTGGTCCACGTTTGGAGCCTTTTGGGAATTTGACTTATATTGGAGATAGTTAGAACATTTGGAACAGGAAAGACTGTTCAGGTGGGGAGACAATACGGATCTGTGCCTTTTCACTTTAGTTGCACAGTATGTGCTGTCAAATGATCTTTTTACGTGTCTTTAGCTGCTGGTTTCATCCTACCTTCACTGTTAACGAGCGATGTGTTGAATGCTTGCTTTTTGCCGGACACCAAGCTTTACATACTTTCTCATTTAGCCCTTGTAGTGTAGAGCAGTTATTAATATTGTTTACAGCTGAAGAAGGAAAGGCTTAGGTTAAATCTGTCTCAAATCACACAGTGAGTAAGCGGTGGAGCCACCATTTAAACTCAAACCAGTTGGACGTCACAGGCCTGCATGTTATGCACTATTCCATATTGATTTTATTCAATGGTTCTTTAAGCCCCCATACACTGTTGTAATCTATTTTATGGAGAAGAATCAGGTCATTAGATGTGCTTTCCCTCAAATTTCTGCTTCTGGTTTTGCTCTTACGAAGTAATCTAGATTTACACTTATCTTTACCTTAAGTCTCAGAGGATGAGCTGTATTCTCTGATCAAAGTAAATACCTTTATCTTTGCTTCTAACTTTTCTTTTATACTTCCACCAATGAGAGCTTGTTTTCATTTGTCTTTCCTGCCCCTGTCTACATCTCAGTCATGTATAAATAAGGTCACGTTTCTCATGTTCCTGACCATCCTTCACCCTCCCTCCCATCCCCAAATCAGAAAGAAAGAATAAGTTCTTGGTGATCAATCTTCCTTTAGCTGTCATCCAGTAACTGTTCCCTTCTTAGCCAAACTGTTTTAGAGAGTATTCTAAATTCTGTCTCCATTTTCTAACTTCCCATTCCCTTCTACAGTTTAGCTTTCAGACCTATCATTCCCCTGAAATTCCCCTAAGGTCACCAGTTATTGATTATCAAACCAGATAGACATTTTAAAAATCATTGCTGGATCCCTTTGCTGCTTTTGAAATTCGATGATACCTCTCACTCCCTTCTTTCCTTTCCTTTCCAGAATAACACACTCAGCTGATTTATTCAATGAACATTTATTGTGATAACACAGATAAACAAGACAAAGTACCCTCCTTATGGAGCTTACATTTTAGCTGTTTCTCCATGTGCTACTCTCACCAGTCATTTCTTCTGTGGATAGTCTTTTTCTTCCTCTCCTAAATAATTGTATGTTTCCAAGGCTTGTGACTTTGGCCTATGATCTTTTCATTTTGTGTACATTGCCTGAATGAGCACATCACCTGGCTTGGTTTTAACCTCCTACATGCTCTCACATAGAAGTTGTCAGCTTAGACCTCTTTTCTGAGTTTCACCCTTACCTCTGACTACCCTGCTGGACAACTCTGCAAGTCCCACAGGCAGTTTAAATTCAGAGGCCAAAAACTGAACTCAGCATCTTCCCTGAACTTACTCTTATCACATCCATCACTAAGTCCTAGTGATTTTACTCTCTAAATGTTTCTCAAATCTGTACTCTCTTCTTTGTTTCTGCTATTGTCCTACTTTAGACCTCATCATCTCTCACTTGAAATATGATGGCCTTCTAACTGATTTTCCCACCTCTAGTCTTGTTCCTACATATCTGTTCTCCACACTACCTACCTCCTTCCCCAAATGATCTTTGAAAACAAATCTGTATCAAAGTCCTGCTTAATAATCTTTAAAGAGCTATTTGTTCATTCATTTGCTCTTTTCTCTCATTCAGCAAATATATATTGTTTACTGAATTGCAAAATCCATAGGAACTTCTAAAATTTGAGCTTCTCAGTTGTCTCCCAGGGCTCTGCTTCAGCTGGACCTGCTTGCATCTCCAGTCTCTTTACTGCCTCATATTTTAGGTTGCCCCAACACTGAACTGCTTCTTCATGTGTATTGTATTGTCTCTTGGTGTTCCTTTTGACTGGAATCTCCTCTCTGATTCCTTTATCTACTTTCTGCTTCTCACCAAATTAGGCTGCCCCCTTTCACCTAATTAACCTGGTTTATAATATAAGACTCATTTTAGGCCTACCTAATATGAGAAACGTTCCTTGACACTTCCTTTCTCCAAATCTGTTGTATACTCCGCCTTTGTGCTCCCATGATACCTTTTGCACAGACCAGTCATTATACTTACCACATTTGTTATAATTGTCTTTGTGTTTCTTCCACAAGATTGAGCCTTTTGAAGGCAGGTGTGATGTATCATACAATACAAGTGAGATGTATCTCTTGATTCCCAGCACTGGAATGGCACCAGGTACATAGTGGGCATGCAATAATTCTGACTGAATGATCAAATGAGCGAAGACAAAGGTATATGGTGCAGTGATTAAGAACCTGTTCTTTGGAATTAATTCAAATCCTAGCTCTGGCACATATCGATTGTGTGACTTGAACACATTACTTATCTTCTCTGAGCCTTAAATTTTCTCTTGGAATGAGAGTTGTTGTGAAGTTTAAATCGGATGATATAAATAAAACATTTAGCAAGTGCCTAGCACATAGTATACCCTTGATAAAGGTATGCTGAACACCAGGAGATATAGAAGTGTAAGACCAGGCCTAACCCAGGGCAGTGATCTCCATAGACCCTAGAATTTCTTTTTTAGTTTCCTGAATGGATGGGCAGTGATGCAGTCTGTTTACAAGGAGATTTTATTTATATCTGGAGAGTAGAATTACATCCACATTTAATTTTTAGAGAAGATAAATTGATTATACCTCGTAACAGGATGTAGAGAACAGAAGACAGCTCAGTGAAGGCCTCAGGGAAGAAGTGAGACTTGAAAGTTGTGAAGGATTTGGGTTTCTAGGAGGAAGGAAAGAATATAAACCAATACGAGGAGATCATATTAAGAATTACTTATTTGAGAGTAGTCTGTCATCACAGACTTATTTCTTGATGCCTAATGAAGATATACTTCTTAGTCCATTATCTGCTCATTCATCAGTTTCCAGTAAGTGCAAACAAGATGCCCATCTGAACACGACATTTAAAAGTGTGACTTGCCTGTAGTACCATCATCATTTGAAGCTCCAGATTTAGGATTTTAGATTTACAACTGACTCTTCATGCTCTGGCATCAGCTCCTTCACAAAGACCTACTGGATTGCCTTTTGGAGCTTACTCTGGCTCACATTATTTTAACAGCCTCCTGACTAATCCTTGACTCTGGATTTCTCCACTTCAGTTTTTTCCTGTTGATTGATTTAAGCTTTTCAGTCCAGTGTTCTTTCAACACTTCTGCCTTTTTTTGGTTAATCTCTAGGGTTGCTCCTCTGGGCCATCAACTAAAGTCTGCTTTCTACCCCTCACCCATGGCTTGTCATTGCTGAAACCTGTGCTGTCACTTGTGCGTTTTAAATGGAATGTCCCTCTCCCCCACTCTTTTTCTTATCATTTCCCTTGGCTCTTGGCCTTTTCAAGTGGGTAGTTTCCGAAACCTTTCCTGACCCAATATCTATGACTTTGCACCCCCTGAGCACTCATATACTCACTTCGCCTTGCATTATGTTGTCTTTACAGTTGGTAATGAAACTCTGATTTTTAAAATCTGGTGTCTTTTCTCTCCCCTTTGGACACAAAGCTTGTGCAGAGGACCTGATAGGTATTGCCTTGCCTACAGGGGACATTTCTTAAAGAGAAGATATTAGAGGCTTGAGCATTGATAAGCTTAGGGAGTCTAGGGAGTCTAGGGAGGCATCTTGAAGCTCTAGTTCTGTCCCTGTCCATAATTCCATGCTTTACCTCCCTGGGTGATCTTATCCTCTCTCTCTGCCTCAGCTTCTATGAGATGTTGATGCCTCTCAAATATATACATTCAGTCCTTTCCTCTTCCTGAGCTTTATACCTGTACACCCAGCTTGACCCTTAGATCCTTCATAGTCAATTTAGTTGTTTCAATCTGAAATCATTCTGTCATCTACTGTTTATGCCCAAAGTAGGTCTCCTTGTATATTCCTCATTTTGGTTAATGGATATTTCCAAATTAGAAATCCAGGTTGGTATCTCCTTTTACTCCTTTGTCATTCCCCAAAAGCAGTCAGTAATTGTGGTTTCTTCTGGCTCTTCTTCCTCTCCATCCCCTTTGTTCTGCCTTTGTTCAATCAGAATTTTTTGTCTCTCTCTTCTGCTGATACTCTACATTGTTTTTCAAAAGAACACCAATATTTCCACTATTGTGCAGGTTGTGTATTGCCCAAAGGTGCTGCATTCAAACTTTAGAAATTGTAGGTTTGTATATTTGTTACGACAATCTTCTGTCAGATGACAGTAAAATGTATTGTTCTAACATCAGTATGTTATGACGAGAAAGGGAAACCTTCTAATACACATAAAGGTGTCTGTGGACTGAGGAACATCCTCTGTTCTTACGTCTTTAGTTCTCTGCCAGGGAACATCTTCATGCTTTAAAACCCGGCATAAATATCCCTTATTCATGCAACCTTTTTTGATACTACCTGAAAGAGTCAGTTATTCTTTTGCCTGTGCTAATGCTATATTTGTTTTTTTTTGTTCTTATAGTGCTTATCACATTACATTTTAATAATTGGTGTATGAGTCTATCTGCCCTGTTGTTCTCCAGGCCTCTAAAGGACAGGGACAGTGTTTAATCATTCTTTGATCCTTGCGTGTAGCCTAATGTCCAGCACATATAGTATATCAATAAACAAAGCAAATATTAGATTGTTTAGCATGATTCAGGCACAGAGGTGAGTACTTCACCTGCATTATCTTACTTAATCCTCACAACAGCCTCATGAGGCCTGTCATTATCACATTTTACAGGATCACATTTTACAGGGGAGGAAATTGAGACGAAGGAGGTGAAGTCACTTGCCTCAAGATGAACAACTGGTAAATGGCATATGTGGTGGTGCCGGGGTGTGACTCTGGAAGACTTGTGCTGGTTTTTCCAGTGACTCTCTTCTGTTTTGTCTCTCAGAGTAATGATGCGGATATGCTGGCTGGTGAGACAGGACAACCGGCACCAGAGAATCAAACTTCCACATTTGGAAGCAGTCATGGTTGGGCGTGGCCCAGAGACCAAGATCACTGACAAGAAATGTTCTCGACAGCAAGGTAACTGATCACTGGAGTGTGGAGAGTACCATGGATGGTTTCTTAGGATAGTGATAACTAAAGGTGCACATTTTTGAGATCCTAATTATGGAAAACCTTTTGTTTGCCATAAAGAAAACTCAGGAACTGAGCTACCTAAGTCAACACCAGGGTCCCATTCACTCTTGACTCTCTGAAAGCAGTTACTGTTTAGTATTGGGAACAGGCAGGTCCCATCCTGTTACTAAGTCCTGCACCCTACTTTGCCTAGAGATGGTCCTCGTTGGGCAATGAGACAGTTGAATTCTGGAGTCACCAGGCTGAAACCATGTGGGGTGGCATCTTTATAAGACTATAGCATCCAGCTCTTGAAATGTCGTTTCTGGGATTTAATGAAATGAAAGTCCTAAGGGAAAAGGCTTACCATGTACCTCATTTTTTACCTGTAAATTTCCAGACACGGTCACTCCTATGAGGCCTCCCACCTGTAGTGTATTCTCTGTAGCAGGATTTCCCAAGGCTTGCAGTCGGCAGCGCTGATAATGGGTTTTTCCACATGAGTTAATCTAAACAGGGGGAAAAAGCCAGGCTTGAACTTGCTGGGCCCAAGATACAGAAGCAGATACTTCTTGCTCTCTGTCCCCCTGGTCACAATAGCAACCGTAGGGACGATATGTCAGCCTGTCCTCTGCCTGTCCTCCCTGAAGAGCAGGTATCTCTTCTGTGTCTCTTCTTTGCTCCCTGTTGTACCCCAGAAACTGTTCACATATCTGAACATGAATGTTTAATGTCACTTCTCCCCACACATGCTCAGACTATTCTGTATGAATAGTTCTCTTTCTAGAATATTCTTATCACTCCTTCTTCCCAAGGCCAGCTGAACTTATATTTTCCAACAATGTATTATTTGTCTCTTTCTCTGTGGAAGACATCTGATAGTGTTATATAATAGTGGAAGCCTGATTTAATTCTGAGCCCAGAGCTTGTGAGAGAAGTGGGTCCCCTTACCTGACTGCAGAATCTGTGATGCCAGGTGGGCCAAGGGCTTTGGAATAGGAGGGCTTGTAGGGATTCAGTAAAGCTGCCTCCTAGGGCTATTAGCAGTAGCCAGAGGAGTATGTATACTGTTGACATTTTATGGAAGGATTTGGAGCCTCAGCCACCTGCGTAATGGGCAGTTTTGCTCATAGGCCTTTGAAGAAACTGTCAAGTTGCATCCCGGGGTGAGGCTTCATCGTTTAACTTTTAAATTTTTAAATCTCTTTCAGTACAATTGAAAGCAGAGTGTGACAAAGGATATGTCAAAGTAAAGCAGGTACGTCTTTTTGTAACTTTCCATTTCATACTTGATGATTTTCTTATGCTGTTGACTTAAGAGTGTCTGTGCCAGCCAGTAAGTCTTCTCTGTCATGTGTGGAAGTGACAGAGTACTATAAGTGAACATTAAGCGTGGTGCCTGTCATGAGTAAGTGGTTAACATAGCAGTGGCTATATTTGTAATAGTGTTATGGCTATTATTATAATTATTTTCTTATTATTTCATAGGTAGGGGTCAATCCTACCAGCATCGACTCAATCATAATTGGGAAGGACCAAGAGGTAAAGCTGCAGCCTGGCCAGGTTCTCCACATGGTGAATGAACTTTATCCATATATTGTAGAGTTTGAGGAAGAGGCAAAGAGCCCTGGCCTGGTAACACATAGGAAGAGAAAGAGGTCCAGCAGCAATGATTCCATAGGAAGGGATGCTGCCCAGGAAGCTGAGCTGAGCACAGGACTGGAATCTGGGAGTCACCCTAGCCAGTGCTCCGTACCCCCAAACAAGGGGACAGATGCATCTACCAAAAAGGTGAGGGTAGTGTATATAATAGACAATGTGGAGATTAAATGAAATATAACGACTGCTTAATTGTTTAGTACACTGTAAAGCTCAGACATGCATAAAGGGTTATTTATTAACCAAGACAAGGGTTATTAACCATGATTAAAGAGACACTTGTTTGTGTTACCAGTCACTTGGATGAATGTTGCTTTATATACTTTTCTCTTGAATTCCTGAGGTAAGCCACTTGAAGGTAGGGCATTATGGTAGTGTACTTAATATTGAGCTACTAAAATGGTATATCTAGAAGGTTAGCTTTGGAACACTTTTAATAGGTCATGGTTCACATCCTGATGTCAGCATGGAAACCTAGTCAGGCTGAGATGGAATGGGAGAGGGCAGAAGAGGATGTGATTCACACTCTGGCATTTCTAGTCTCTGTCTAGACATGCAGCTCTAAATAAAGGAAGAAAATGGGGATGGCTTATAGTTACAAAGGCAAAAGATTGAAATAAAGAGGATAATTTTTAAAAACCTTATTTCTAAGTTTGGTTGGACTTCGCTGACATGTAATGTTAATTAATGCCAAGTTTAACTATTGCCATTTACAGTTTACATTGCCCGCCCTCCCCCCTTTTTTTTAAGGAATATTCAAGCCACTGGAGTCAAGGCTTGAAGATTTCTATGCAGGACCCCCAAATGCAGGTCAGAATAAAATTTCGGCATTGAAGTTCATTTCATGTCTTAATTGACTTACACAGAGGTCATAACTACAAATGAACTCAAAGGAGATCAGTCCTTTTGAATGAGATTCGTTTTATTGGGCTATTTTGTGAGAATAAGTGGCTTTTCCCATTGTCAGTAAGTGAGCACCTGGAATTCTTTGGAGAGAAACTAAGTTCTTAAAATGAATATCTCCTTTGTCTTGTTTGTTTTAAACTTCTGGATACAATTAAGGGATGTTTTGTTAACCTTACTATGGTCCCTTTCAAGGGACCATCAGATAATGTATTTTCACTGTAGTCACTGGGCAACCTTGGGCTTAATAGTCAGGCATCATCCTGGGAGGAGTCTTTTTGTTCTTTTTAAATTACATCCTGGGGTGACAAGGAGCTAGATCTGATAGGGTTTCTTGGAACACATGTCCATATGTCATATGGTCTGCTGTGGTAGAGTGGAGATTCCTACAGGGATTTCACATTAGATCCTGAGGAACTACTTTGTACTGGGCATCTTCTGTGTATTCTGTGTAGTGTGGTAATTGAAGACACACATTAGAGTCAACTTGATCTGGGTTGGAATCCTAGATTTCCTACTTAGTAACTACGTGACTTTGTGCAAGACATCTTATCTGAGTCTCTGTGCTCTCATCTGTCAAAATTGTACTTTTATCTACTAAAATCTTTTGTAGAAGACTGTGGTGAGAATTAAGTGAGTTAATGAATATGACAGCACCTGGCACACTGAAAATGCATGGTAGATGTCTGTTTCCTTCTCTGCCCCTCTGCTAGGTTTACAAAGATGAGCAGGTGGTGGTGATTAAGGATAAATACCCCAAGGCTCGTCACCACTGGCTGGTCTTACCATGGGCCTCCATTTCCAGTCTGAAGGCTGTGACCAGGGAACACCTTGAGCTCCTCAAACACATGCATGCTGTGGGGGAAAAGGTGATTGCAGATGCTGCTGGGTCCAGCAAACTGCGCTTCCGATTGGGCTATCATGCCATTCCCAGCATGAGGTGAGTCTTGTGGGTAGTTCTGGTGCATCCTGGTTCTGTCTAGCTGCACAGATGGATTCAGCCTGGGTCTGCAGAGTGTGCTCATAGCCCTGAGGCCCAAGGGAGTAGGATGTGCTGTTTCCAAGGCAGGCGGGCTGAAACTTCCGCACTTCTTCTTGACTTGCTTATAAGCCTTGAGTTTCTACTTTTGCTTATAATTCAATCACACATGTATTTTTGTTCCTTTCAAAGTATAAACCTCTGAGAGCCTAACCTTAAAACTAGATGAAGCAACTTTATTACCCTCAGATGAAGAATTGTGATTAGTGATTTTTCAGAAGCCTGTATAACCCCTAAATGATTAAGGACCATTCTCTGAAGGAGACAAACATCACTGATTTCTGTCATGACAGCTTAGTAGGTCTAAGATTTAAAATAAAATAAGAGAAAAATGTAGAGCCTGTATACTCTTGGCTCATACCCAGAAGGATTCAAAAAGGAATGATTCTTTTCAAAGAATGCAAGCAAAGCAGATCTCCACAGTTCTTTAGAGCTAAACAACATAAGCAGATTAATTAGATTTCAGAGTTTTTATCGTGTGTGTGTGTGTGTGTGTGTGTGTGTGTGAGAGAGAGAGAGAGAGAGAGAGAGAGAGATAAAATATACATAACATAAAATTTGCCATTTTAACTGTTCTTAAGTGTACAGGTCAGTGGCATTAAATACATTGTTTTTTTTTAATTTTTCTACTTTTTTATTTAAAAAACATTTTTTTTTTTAGGCGAGGCAACCCTTGGTTGACCTCACAGATTGCAAGGACCTTGTCAGCTTACAATCTTTTATTTTTTATTTTTTACACCTACTGCACCTGAGCTTCCAAGATCAGAGGGGATTGGGCTTGTTCAGGGTGGCTTGGCCGTAGACTCAATATGTTTACATTGTTGCACAACCATCACCACCATCTGTTTTTTAAAACTTTATTTTCTCAGTCTGTCTTGTGTTCCCTCTTCTCCCCAGCTCCTTGAAACTACCATTCTACTTTCTGTTTCTGTGAATGTGACTGTTCTAGGTGCCTTATATAATTGGCATACAGTATCTATATCTTTTTGTGACTGGCTTATTTCACTTAGGATAATACCTTCAAGGTTCATCTGTATTATAGCAGGTATCAGAATTTCTTTTCTTTTTTTCTTTTTTAGGCCCCCAATATTCTTTACATTTTATTTAGGTGGTTAATTATGACTTAGATTACTGGCTCCTTTAATCTAATGAAATTTTTGTGCCACATTTTTGCCACATTAATACTCTAAGGTGAGGCATAACTTACATGGAATAAAATATATAAGATTTATCATTTGATCAATTTTGACAAATGTATATGCCATGTAACTATTACTCTGATCAAGATACAGAACATTTCGGAGAAAGGAAAGCCTATTCAATAAATGGTGCTGGGAAAACTGGAAAGCCACATGCAAAAGAATGAATTAGACTGCTGTTCAGTGCCATACACCAAAATTAACTCAAAATTAATCAAGGACCTGAATGTAAGACCTGAAACAATAAATTGCATAGAAGAAAACATAGGTACTAAACTCATGGACTTTGGATTTAGAGAGGAGTTTATGAATTTGACCTCAAAGGCAAAGAAAGTAAAAGCAAAAATAAATGAATGGGACTACATCAAACTAAAAAGCTTATGTACAGCAAAAGAAACCATCAACAACGCAGAGGCAACCATCCGAATGGGAGAATATGTTTGCAAGCATGCCTCTGATAAGGGCCTAATATCCAAAATATATAAAGAACTCATACAACTCAACAGTAAAAAAGCAAACAGTCCAGTCAAAAAATGGGCAGAGGACCTGAACAGACACTTTTCCTAAGAAGACAAACTCATGGCCAACAGACATGAAAAGATTATCAACTTCACTAGCTATTAGGGAAATGCAAATCAAAACCACAATGAGATACCACCTCATACGTGTTAGAATGACTATCATCAAAAGGACAAGTAATAGCAAGTGTTAGAGAGGATGCAGAGACAAGGAAACCCTCATACACTGCTGGTGGGACTGCACATTGGTATAACCACTATGAAAGACAGTATGGAGGTTCCTCAGAAAACTAAGAATTGAATTACTGAATTACCATATGACCCAGCAATCCCATTTCTGGGTTTTTACTCAAAAAACTTGAAAACATTTATCTACAAAGATATATGCACTCTGATGTTCATAGCAGCATTATTCATGGTGGCCAGGACATGGAAGCAACTAAAGTATCCTATAATAGATGATTTGATAAAGAAGATGTACAGATATACAATGGGATATTACTTAGCTCTAAGGAGAGATTAAATACTGCCAATTGTGACAACATGGATGGATCTTGAGATAATCATGCTAAGCAAAATAAGCCAGACAGAAAAAGTTGAGAACCATATGATTTCACTCATATGTAGGATATAAAACTGAAAGCAACAAAACAAAGCTGACAAAGACTCATGGACACAGATAGTGGATTAGTGGTTGCTAGAGGGAAGAAAGGGAGGAGTGGGTAAAAGGGGTTGAATATTTGGTGATGGAAGGAAATTTAACTTTGGATGGTGAACACACAGTGCAATATACATAAGATGTATTGTTGAATTGTACACATGAAATTTGATTTTATTAACCAATGTCATGCCAATAATTTTTTTTAAAAATAGCTATTTATTATTAATTTTTTTATGGTGACATTGGTTAACGAAATCCAATGAGTTTCAGCTGTACACTCTAACAGTAAAGCATATATGTATTTACACTGTGTGTTCACCTCCCATAGTTAGATTTCTTTGACCTTCTTTACCCCGTCTACCTTCCCCACTCCCCACAGCCCAGTAGTTTTAATAAAAGATACTAAACATTTCTATCATCTTTATCTCAGAAAGTTTCCTTGTTAATCCTCCCCTCAACCTCCAAGTGTTTGTGATTTCTTTCAACATAGATTGGTTTTGTCTGTTCTAGAACTTCCTGTAAATGGAATCATACAATGTGTACTCTGTTTTCGTCTGGTTTTTTTTTGGTCAGCATAATGATTTTGAGATTGATGCATATTGTGTGTATCAAGGACATAATTTATTTTTTTGCTCTTGGGTAAATACCTAGAAGTGGAATTGCTAGGTCATAGGGTAGATGTATGTTTTACCTCATTTAAAAAATTATATTTATCGTTAAAACTTTATTCAAAAATTTAGGACAAAAAGTCACCCCTAATCCTGTTTCCCTAAAGCTGCAGAGCCTGTGACTAACAGAGCCCTTGACTACAGAGCTTTTTTCACATAGTGATCATGGTGTCCATGCCTTTTTCATATAATAAATGCTGTTGTGCTAAGAAGTATGCTAAAAACAAGAGCTGTGGCAGGTGAGGGTGGGAAACAAAATGAGCACTAAGTGAAGTCACATATCCTTTTATGATCACTCTTTATGATATAATTTTGAATAAATAACAGAAAAAGTAAATAATTTCTTCTATTATAAAAGTAATATATTTTCAATTTAGAAAATATAAAAAGGAAAGTATGAAGCAAAACAGAAATCTTCCATAACTACTAATTAAACTCTGTACCTTATTTGAATTTCACCCATTTTTTAAATAATCTTTTCCTGCTCCAGGATCCAATCTAGGATCCTGCATTGCATTTATTTATTGTCTCTCCTTAGTCTCCCCTGATCTGTGATAGTTCCTCCTCCTCTATGACACTTTTCATGAGTTTAGGTTTATCTGATGTTTTTTCATGATTAGATTTGAGGTTATGCTTTTTTCTTTTTCTTTTTTTGCCAAAATGCCGCAGAAGTGATGTATCCTTTTCAGTGTATCATATCAAGGAATGCATGATGTTAAGTTGGTTTATTACTCATGATGTAACCTTGGTCATATTGTTAAGGTGGTGTCTATCTGTTTTCTCTACTCAAAGTTACCATTTTTCCTTTGTAACTGATGAATATCTTGAATATTTTGTGACTATGCTATTATCCTTTTCTCAAAGTATGCCCAGTGATTTTATCATCTCTGTGGTAGATCTTGCCTGCAACAGTTATTACTACGGTGTTTACCTAACGGTGATTTTATGTTTCCCTCATCCCTTTTAATTTATTAATTAGAATTCTTCTTTATGCAAAAGCCTTTCCTTCTCCCCATTGTGTATTTGTTCTATTATTTATCAGTATGGACTCATAGATATTTTTATTTTGTAGGTTTTAATTCAGTCTATCATTTATTTTGTTTCTCAGATCGTTCCAGCTTTGGTCATTGGAAGCTACTGTAGGTTGGCTCCTGTATCAGTTTGGGTTTGCCCCCAACATTTTTTGAGCCCGTCCTTATTTTCTGGCCCCTTATTTTCTGGAACAAGATGTACCAGGCTCATCTTATATTTTCTTTGTTCTGGCCCTCTGAAGAGCCCTAGTTCTTTTATTGGAGAATGATATTTATAAACCAAGACTTGGGCACTAGGTTTCTGTAGTGTTGATTCTAGGGTGTCTTTGCTCCTTAGTCTTCTCAGCAGATAGAGGTAGGAAATAAATGCATGAATCCTAACCCACACCGATAACACACATCTTTCCATTTATTTACCTGTGTATGTGGAAAACCATGAGTTCATACTGATACCTCTGATTCCAGACCAGCTCCACAAGGTTCATTCTTGTTTCCCTCCTTTTTTTTTTTTATTGTAACATCTTTCTTTGACAGTGAGAAATCTGGCTTTCATTAGCTACAATAAATTTACTTATTTGTTCAATCCTAGTACGGTTGACCCTTGAACAACACGGGTTTGAACTGTGCAGGTCCACTTATGTGTAGATTTTTTTCAATAAATACATATAATACTATAAATGTATTTTCCTTATGATTTTCTTAACATTTTCTTAGCTCTAGCTTTTTTTTTTTTCCCTAAGAATACAGTATATAGTGCATATAACATACAAAATATGTGTTAACTGTGGTATTGATAAGGCTTCTGGCTATTAGTAGTTAAGTTTTGGGGGAGTAAAAAATTATAGGCATATTTTCAACTGAGGGGGGGGATTAGTGCCCTTAACCTCTGTATTGTTCAAAGGTCAACTGTATACATATGAAATACTTACAGAATTGCTGACCCATACCTTTGTGAGAAAGACTTACTCACTAGAGCACAGTGTTTGTATACAGTTCTTTTTATCTTTACAGTATTCAGCAAAAATAATTAGGTTAGTTATTTTCTTCCTGACCCCCTTCAGTATGGTTCTTATATTCATGTAATACAATTAGGTTTGTTACTGCTTATATTCCATTTTAGATTCCCATATGTACTGATAGGTTTTGATTATTTATTGGGGGAATGTAAAGTGTTACTGATTCTAAGAGTCAAAGTTACACATAGAGGCATCCAAAAGAGAGCTCTTGATTTTCTTCCCCAAACCTGCTTTTCCCCTAAGCTTCTCCATCTTAGTAGGTGGCACCTCCCCAAACCCACAGCCAATCCATTAGTAAGTCCTGTTCTATTCCAAAATATATTCAAAATTGGATTGTTCCTTGCCATCTCAACTACTATAGCTCTAGTTTAAGCTGTGATTATTTCTGGCCTGGACTGCTGTGGTAGCCTCCCAGCTGGTCTCTCTATCCATCCATCTTGACCCCTCTCTACAGTCCTTTCTCCACACAGCAGCCAGAGACATCCTTTAAAAGTGTAAGTCAGATAATAGCCTTCCCCCACTTAAAATCCTTCCATGACTCTCCAGTGTAATCAGAATATAATGCAAACCTCTTGCTGACCTCTAAGACCCTCCTTAGCTCCAACTGTTTCAACCGTATTATCTTCTTTATGTTTCTTGGTTTTACTAAACTCGTTCTCATCTCAGGGCCTTTGCACTTGGCCTCCCCACTGTACTTGGCCCCTCACTCCCTGAAACCCTCTTTCCCCAGATCTTTGTTTGCCTGGCTACTTTCTCGCACCAAATCACTGTCTGGGAC
This sequence comes from Pteropus alecto, assembly GCF_000325575.1. Lineage (NCBI taxonomy): Eukaryota > Metazoa > Chordata > Mammalia > Chiroptera > Pteropodidae > Pteropus > Pteropus alecto. The sequence continues at coordinate 1,850,500 of NW_006438906.1, forward strand.
AGGCCTTCCCCAAACACCTTAGCTAAAGAGTCAGCCTCCACCCCCTGGGCACTCTATCCCATTTCCCTGTTTTATTTTTTTTCTTAGCAATGTTAATGATTGGAATTTTCTTGTTTATTTGTCATATTTTATTTGTCTCTCCCAATTGGAATGTAATTTCTGTAAGGGCAGAGGCCTTTCCCATTTTGTTCACTGCTAAATTCCCAGTGCTAGAACAGTGCTTGGCTCTAGTAGGTAATTAAGGAACGTTAAATATTCTTAAGTGAATGAATTGAATTAAATGGAAACACTGTCAATCTTTTACATACTCATACTTTTACTGTTTGCCATTTTGATTCTGCCTTAGTTTTTAATGCATTTAATCATCAGTTTTTTTCCCCCTCTCAACTAGCCATGTACATCTTCATGTGATCAGCCAGGATTTTGATTCTCCTTGTCTTAAAAACAAAAAACATTGGAATTCTTTCAATACAGATTACTTCCTAGAGTCACAAGGTAAACAGTGTTCTTTGGTTTTTACATTTGTTTCATTTTCTTATCTTTTCTTCTTCTTGATTCAGTTATTTCCGTACATAATAACCTAACAAAAACCCATGTATAACTGTGTCCCCTAGAAAGAGAGCCCCATTAAAAGCAACTGGATTATTTGGATTGTAATAGGATTGACACTGCTGTGAGCAGCCTTCTTGGGGGACCTATAAAGTTGTTAAATCAGGGTCATTTTGTCAGAGTGTTTTATTATAACAAGAGGGGACTTAAAAATTGTCCTGAGAATTATTGGAGTTCATAGATATGAAATCTCTGAACATTTCTTTGTCTTTTCTGCCATCAGTTGGGCAGAAGCTTGGGGGTTGCCCTGTGTTAACAAGAGAAAGCTGTGTACATAAAAGGAAGCATTCCCTGATGTGTATGTTGTGAAACTTCAGTGTGCCAGGTTGTTAACAATGACAGTTACCATTGACCAAGGACCAACCAGGGGTAAAGCACTGTGAGAAACCTTTGACATAGTAACATGGATTGCTTAAAGTGTATCTCAAAGGAATGTAATCATCTCAAAAATAGGTTCCTCAAATTTAGAATCCAAAGCCCATTTAGAAGCCCATTTCCCCAATGGTGAGTCTAACCTCAAATTTACTAGCTTTAGATACCTGGCATATTTTTATTTGGAGTTAGATTTCCTTTATTTTATTTTATATTTTAATTTTTATGTCTTATATTGGCTTTCCAGAGTAGCAGGGCTCTGAACTTTTTTTCCTTGTTTGCAGCTGTGATGGAGATGGTACAAGAAGCTGGCAGAGTGACTGTCCGAGATGGGATGCCTGAGCTCTTGAAGTTGCCCCTCCGTTGTCACGAGTGCCAGCAGTTGCTGCCTTCCATTCCTCAGCTGAAAGAACATCTCAGGAAGCACTGGCCAAAGTGATTCTGTGGAGTTTGAACTTTGCACCAAGTATGGCTGATTGTTTAGAGCAAACTCCTGGCACCTGTTCTGGATTGCTTGTGAACTTTTACTTATTTCTTGAATTAAAACATGCAGGTTTTTTTTTTTTTTTTAAAAAAACAAAGCTTGTTCTATTCCTGAGTAGCTACAATGTGGGGTGACTTGAAACAGTTCAGGAATTAGGAATTTGGGTTTGTCATGAATGGTTGGTGAGGGCGGCTGGGACAGGCCTGACCACCATCTCCAGGATCCACGTCAGGTCTGGTGAATGGGAGCCAAGCCATGTTCACACTGACCTAGTATAGGATATGGAAGCAGAGGGCAGGCTATATATTTCTGTTTCTTATATTTATCCTCCCTCCCTAGAGGCATGTGATACCATTTCATCAGAGCAGTCAGAGGGGTCTCTTGTTTATCCCAAAGGTACTAATTCATCTTCTATAAGCTTAATCTGTTCTGTAATATTCTTTCTC
>NW_006438906.1:1852449-1918950 GCF_000325575.1 Pteropus alecto
TCATTCCTTTCTATCCAAAACCACCCAAATGCTCCCTTCTCAGGAAGTCCATCTTATCAGTTCTCCTTCACTCTGAGCAAACAGGCTTGGTGAGCGGGTAGAGAGATTGGACTTCCTTGTAATATCAGGGGCTCTTGGATGGTGAAGAAATACTCAGCCATGTATTCATCATGGTTTAGCTGTCAAGTCTTCTTGCTGGCCTGTTTGGATCTGTTGTCTGAAAATAAAGTTCACCTGTTTAGGGCATTTCTCTTAGGTAGTTCAGCTTACAATCATAAAGTCAGTTCTGATGCATGAAAAGGTAGTTGTTGAATGAAAAAGTTGCATAGAACCCCATAGCTTCATTTTTCCCTCAGAGCAAATTTGGATGGAATAGTTGGATCAAGTTGGTTTTTGGATAACGTCACAACTAAAGTAAGAAGAAATCTAAAATGTCGTTTTGATCAAACCGTTGATCTATTTTGGATGTGGCCGTTTTTGCTCTTGAATTTATTAAAAAAAAAAAAAAGTGAACACCCTTAACAATAACGCCTCTCTGGAAAGAGAGCCTCAATCCTAGAGACCACATCTGAGTTCAGTGTCTTTCACAAATAAACAAAGTACTACAATGATTTCTTGGTGAGTCATAATTCATAATAATTAATGATTACAGCAGCTAACACTTGTTCAACTCCTGTGTGTCTGGCATTAAGCACTTTATTCAAATTATTTACTTCTTTCCGTATGTAAGTCTGTGGGGGTAGGTACTATTTTTATGCCCCTTTTTAAATTTTTTGGGTATTTTATTGTTTTTTATTTAATTAAATTTATTGGGGGATAACATTGGTTAATAACATTATTTAAGTTTCAGTTCTGTAGTTATCTGTATATTGCACTGTGTGCTCACCACTCCAAGTCTAGTTATCTTCTGCCACTATATATTTGACCTCTTCCTCTCTGGTAACTGCCATACTGTTGTCTGTGTCTGTAAGTTTGTTTTGTATGTTCATTTGTTTTTCTCTGTTTTATATCCTACATATGAGTGAAATCATAGGGTTCTTGTCTTTTTCCGTCCGACTTACTGCACTTAGCATGATACTTTAAAGATCCATCCATGTCGTCACAAATGGTTTTGCCCCTTTAAAGGAAGAGGATTTAATAATCTATAAAGGATCTTGGGCTCCAAAGTTGGTCTTGGTTATGATGCATTAAACTCATTTTCCCTGTTAGTTGAAGAGTATAAATGCAGTGTGAACCAGCAGGGGCCATAGAACCCCAGGGGCCTTGGTCCTGTGCTGACCAAAAGCTTTCCATGGTGTTTCATTGATTTCTCTGACAGTTCCTTTAAAACCTCTTTTTTCCACCTGTCACTACCCAACATTTTTCAGTGCCATAGTCCTTACCTCATTAGCCCAGTTATCATAGTTCATCCTGTCTGGCTCCATCCTTCTAGATGTCTGCTTCCTCTCCTGCAGTGGATGCCTACTTACCCTGTGGTCAGTGGGGTTCTCCCCTAACCCAGCTGTAACGGGGATGTAGTTTTATGGCTTCTTCTTTGCTGTCATCAGGTACTAGGCATTGAAACTTTTCAACATCATGGACATGTCGGTTAAGAACAGACTCTGCATTCTGATCTAGGTCCCAGTCCTGGCTCTGGTACTCAGCTGAGGAATCTTGGGTAAGTTACTTATTTTCTCTGAACTTCAGGGTTATAAGAGATTAAATAAAGTAGTTAATGTGAAAGATTTAGCATAGTATCTGGCACAGAGAAGGACTAAATAAATGGTAACTGGAAGCCTCTGTTCTTATTTTGGTGGGGATTGGGAAAGAGGGATCACTTGATCTATCCCCCTCTCCACATTCGATGCCTTAGAGCCCCTAGAAATTCTTGTTTCTATAGAGGTACTCCATGGACTCCTGAGATCAGAGTTACTAGTTTCCTTTAGAAAAGTGTAAACACCTGGGCTCTACCCCAGAACTACTGAATCATAATACCTTGGGCCTAGAAATCTATATTATGAAACAAACATTCAGAATGGTTTTTATTCATACTAAAGTTTGAGAACCACAATATAAATGAACCTTTGACTTTAAAGCACCTTGCATTTCTGAAGCTTCCGGATTACGCTGTGCCTTGCCAGGGTACATACACCATTTTCTGGTTGGCTTTCTGGGCCAGTTGTGGACCTTCCTTTTCTTTGCAGGGTAAGTGTTATTTCAGGATCTTGGGAGACCTTGGGCATTAGATGAGGGAGAGTGACTGGCCTCAGGGACAAGCCTTTCCTTTCTGCAGGGATTGGGGGAACTCCTCTGGCCCCAGGGTTTAGGTCTGGAGGGTTTAGGTCTGGAGAGTTTAGGTCTGGAGGGTTTAGGTCTGGAGGGTTTAGGTTTTTCGAAGATGATTGCTCCTCTTCAATGGCTCCCATTCCTTCTTCCTGCCCAGAGGTCAGTCCCAGAGGCCTAGGACCCATGATGAACACAGTTGCTTAGGCTCAGAGCATACGTATTTTTCCTCTTCTGGGTCTTACTCTGAGATATCCAGTTACAGATGTCCTTTCAAGGACCAGATGGTCATTAGGAGTCTCTGTAGGTTGAGGGACATTTCCTGGAGCCTGGCATCTGACAATGTCACATATTGGATATGGCTGGATATCAGGGATTCAGGGCTCACCTGTGTCTTAACTGTGGCTTAACTGCCTCTTTCTGTCCCAGTAACAGATTGCAAGGATCTTGTCAGCTTACAATCTCTTATTATTATTATTTTTTTATGCCTACAGCATCTGCTCTTCCTAGGTAGTCTCCCATCCAAGTACTAACTAGGCCCGACTCTGCTTAGCTTCCGAAATCAGACGAGATTGGGCTTGTTCAGGGTAGCGTGACTGTGGACCAGAATTCTTAAGATTCTTCCATAGATTAGATTTAAAAAAATACAATGAAAGCCATGAAGCCTATTCCCCAGAATAATGTGCATGTGCACATTATATATGCATTAACAAGGAGTTTATGAAGCCCCTGAAATGCTTCCATAGACTCCCTAGGGGTCATGGACCTCAGCTTAAGAACCTCTGCTCTGGAGAAAAGTGTCATCACCATGCGTCTCCCTCATTTAGTTATTTGTATTTTTTATTTTATTCATTCATTCATTCATTCATTCATTAATTACCCCTACAGCACCTGCTCTTCCTAGGTAGTCTCCCATCCAAGTACTAACTAGGCCCGACTCTGCTTAGCTTCCGAAATCAGACGAGATTGGGCTTGTTCAGGGTAGCGTGACTGTGGACCAGAATTCTTAAGATTCTTCCATAGATTAGATTTAAAAAAATACAATGAAAGCCATGAAGCCTATTCCCCAGAATAATGTGCATGTGCACATTATATATGCATTAACAAGGAGTTTATGAAGCCCCTGAAATGCTTCCATAGACTCCCTAGGGGTCATGGACCTCAGCTTAAGAACCTCTGCTCTGGAGAAAAGTGTCATCACCATGTGTCTGGGATTTCAGGCAGTGCTTGGGATTACTAGGGGACAGACCTCATCTCTAGGATGTTTCTGGGATGCTCTCCTTTGATCTCAGTGCCCTTCCCTCGGCCCCTTGGTATGTGTACATTATGGGGGCCTCTGGCTGGAGATGGAATTCAGGTGCAGGAGCTGCTGGCTCCAGTTTAGCCACCACACTCAGGCAGGAGTCTTGGAAAATGGGGACTCCTCAGCAGGTCTGAGGGGTTTGGGAACCCTGGTGGCTGGCAGACTCATCATAAGCTATCTAGAAGGCATTGGGCCTATATTACTAAAAATGTCTAGGGGAGAACAGTACTAGTCGTCAGCACAGATAGATGAGCTGCACCGTGGCTGTATCCCAGGACAGTGGGCGTAGCAATATTTCTTGGGTACAGCACGTTAACAGTACAAACTGCTGAAGACCCAGTACAGCTTGTTGCCATTTGTACTCTTAAAGAAGAGATTTTACTGAGGCCCCAGCCAGTGTACTTGAGAATTACAGAACAATTAACTAAAGCTCAGATAAAAGTACCCAGTGAATATTTTCAAAATAGGTATTGTAAAAACAGTGTAATTTTTCACCTAATCAACAATGCTATAAAGTTTAGCATATCAATTTTAAAATCAAAATAATATAAGAAACTACAACCAAGGAGAGACTACCATAGACAGTGTAATTTATAAGGTGTAATGAAGGAAAATTGGAAGAGGTGACCAACTCTACATTCTTTGTTCAGCCAGGCTACTCAGTGACCTTGAATGATAGATTTTTTTAGAAGAACAGATGCAAATAATGACTTGGAGGGGCCAGAAAAAGGATGTGAAATATTGAGGTATATAGGCACTATGCCACTCCTCTCCCAGGTGGGCTATTGTCGACATTCTCACTAGGAAAAAAAAAAATCAATCAATTAATTAATTAATTAGTGCTGATGTAACCAAAATTTATCATTGTGTTATAGTTGGGTGAAATTTCTCAAGGTAGGGGACATACTGGCTGAGAGCATGTAAATGACATTTGTGATGCCGAGTTGTATTTCCTCCATTGGGGACTGTCCTCCTTTATCTTGGCCCCCTCATAGCCAGCAAGGCAACAATTTTATTAAAAAAGCGTTGAATGTGGATGGTTACTTCAGGCAAGAAGGCAAATTTATAATTGAGTTCTGTTGCTATAAGAGAAGGTAGACATGATGTGACAGAACTGAACTGGCACCTGAAACTGAGCAAGTGAACACCTATGAGAGCATGGAGAATAGACCTTGAACAGTTTACAACACATCTTAAGTCAGAGCTGGAGAAAAGGGCTCTCAAAGTCCTTTAGACTCTCTGAATTGGAGTATTCTAGCAGTTATATTTTGATATGTTAACTTTTTTTTTTTTTTTTTAAGCAAACAAATTTTACCTCCAGGGAATGGGCTTTGGGTTTTAGAGTGTCCTAATGATTAGGGTTCTCATGCTTCTGACTCAGGAAGGGGCCAGTAGGTGAGCATTATGCAGGCCATTGTCAAATGAGTCATCAAATCAGTGACACGCTCAAATGCTTGAGTTCCTCTATAGACAGCTGCTGTCTACCCAAACCTCAGGGAAGGGTGAAGGAAGTGAGAAAAGTGTTTAGACCTCTAGGATTCTAGGCCACTCACTACCTCTTTTGCTTGTTCTATTTTGCAAATTTATTTTGAGACTATCTATTTCAGCTTCTTCAATTTTCAGAAGGCAGCTGGGACTTGGAGGTATTGCTTATTTAGCAATTTAAACCAGGTCTTGCTTTTTTATCGAAGTCCTTTCCTTGACTCTTCCCAGATGCTCTCAGGCACTGACATCTTACTTAAGAGTGAAGATTGACATCACTGCTAAGTCCCACTCGCTTCTATGTCCTCCTCATAATATTTTTTTTCACCTAAAGGTAGAGTAGAAAAAATAGGACTTAGGCTTGTATTTGAGGCTCATCTCTGTTCCATGTTAGTTGTGTGACACTGGGTTAGTCATATAACCTCTCTGACCTCAATTTCATCATCTGTCAAATGGAGCTAAAATATATATCTCCCAGGTTGACCAAGGATTAAACAGGCATGAACATGAAAGGGCCAGGCACTTGTGCGGTCCAGCGCTCATCAATGCTCATCTCCTCTGCCAAACCCCATCTGATCTGTGAAGCCTTGGTGAGAATTCTCTTGTCAAGCTCCTTTTCCCTCCCAGTCATGGTTTCTCATATTTAAAACCAGGACCTTGGACTAGGTTATATTAAAGTCCCTCCCTGTAAGATTTGAGTTTTCAGGCTTTAGCTGGTTAGTTCTTATTGCTCTGTCCTCAGGGTCTCTTTTTCGAAGACCAAAGTCGGTGGATGAGTTTTCTAAAGCACAAGAGATTCTTTGCATCCATTCCTTAACTTAGAAAGTAAGTTTTAAAGAAGTCTTCCTCTGCCCCCCTTTATGCTGTTTCTGAACCCATTTTGGGAGTAAAGGGCATAGCCAAATCTAGAGGTTTAAATGACATCATTTCCATCTCTTCTGCTTCCTGTATTGATCTCTCCGGAGACAGCAAAAATAGCCATAGGCCTTGGACAGAGGGTAGCACTTTTCCCTCTTTTATTCCTATAAAAACACAGAAAGGGCCCTGTCTCCTTTGCTTAAGTCTCAATCATCTCTGGCGTAATCTCTGTATCTCTTAGAGCGATGGCATAACAGGACCATCTTGTGTTGGAGTGCCATGGGACTGATGGCCTCACCAGAATTACCAAGAGCAGGAAGGATCTGTTTGCAAACAATAGGTGTTTATCACTCACGTGGACTGCACACGTTGTCCCAGCATGACGGTAGTTCCCTTGGCCCACACTGTTGTCATGGGAGCTAAGACTGAAAAGGAGGCAAACAGTTCTGGACTTCTGGCAGCTACACGTTGAAAAGTTGATACAACCCATTGCCCCCTCCCCCAACCTGTACTGCCTTGATTGAAGGAAAAACTATTATACATTCAAACCGAATAATTAGTTACTGGCCAAGGGCCTTTTGCATAAACTTGTCCAGAAACTAAAGAATGTACTCTTACTGGTTGGAGTTGCCAGGGTCCTGGGGCACATGTCCTGGTTCACCAACAGGCCACCAGCCTTTGCTGCTCTTTCTTTGGCTGCATTCTGGAGATAAGAGGCTGGGGTCAGGACAGGGGAAGGGGCTTTGAAGGATGCCTGAAAAGCCAGTTGAGGGTTGGATTCTTATCTACTACTGAAAGCATTTCCACTATCATAAGTATTTTTAGAGAATTGCCCAGTGACAAGGGAATGAAAACTGTTACTTTTGTTTTTAAAAACCCATAAAGGGAGAAAAGTTCATGACTGAGCAAGGGGAGGAAGTAGGTCAAATACAAAAATGGGATCCCTCCAGCTAGTCAGGCATTAGAGAAGAGGCCTCAATCAGTATGCCTATCTGAATTTTCCTCCTGAGAAGCTGATAGCCCATATGTCCCCTTAATGAAAATGAGAAAAGGGTGACCCCTGCAGGTGGACGCATTTAGGCCACACTCACCCCTGAGGCTGAGGCCCATGAAAGGTACAACTGCATAACGTTACAGGGTGGGGACCCTGTTTCTCACCAGGCCATGAGGTTCTCTAGAATATGATGTTTCTTTGGTTCTCCATCATGTACCCAGTGAAATTCATTGTACCTGGAACAGAATAGGATCCCAATAAAATTTTTCAAGTGAATGAAATCTTGCGTCATACTTTAAAAGCATAAAGAAAACAGAACTCTTTCTTTTGCAGCTGAATTTAACTGTCAAGTGTGTTGTCTGGTGAGGCTGCATCTTTGGTTTTTGTAAATATTTCGATAAACACCCAGCTGCCATTGTTTATAGGCAAAGTATTTCTCATAGATAAGGATTAGTGGAACATAAACATGTTACTATTTTCCCACATAACGTTCAAGATTATCAGTCTTTGCTGTTCAAGATTATCAATCTTTGCTAACAACCCAGGCAATTAGGGCTATTGGGATTTTCCGTGTCTTTTCTGTGGTCTATTCTTTTGGGTTTACTATCTTTAGCCAGCAGATGGCAGCCTTTGAACAATAAATTCTTATCTGTCTTGTATAATCCAAAGCTTTTTTGGGAAGAAGTTTTATATAACTCTCATGTTTCAGAAACATCATTTCAAAATAAAATATATAAGATTTTTAAAAAATAAGGCTGATGTGTGTTTAACTGATCTTCTAATTAAGATAGAAGTTTGAGAGAAAACCAGGGTGTAGGTGAATACGAAGCATATATAATTGTTAAGGAGAGGCTGTTTGTCTTGGAGGTTAAATAGACTCTAAAATTGGTGAGAGCCAGGGTTGAGGCCTGATTATGACATTTATCAGAATGAGGGTTTTGAGGCATGTTAAGTGCATGATAGGCATTGAAAATATGCTAGCTCATTTCCTTCTCTTAATTTGAGCCCAAGGTAGGATCTCTTGTTCTCATCACAAGTACACCTGGGAGTAGCATTGGGAGCAGACACTTCTCCTGGGCATATCTTTGAACAGTGGCATTGTTATTATGTTGACATATTTGTTGTTAAGTCTCTGATGGTTCATTATTAAAGGAAGCACTGTCAAAGCTGGATGAATGAAACAGAAGGCTGTGTGTGCGTTTTTTATGGGCCAGCCTCCCTTAAAATCTCCCTCTGACGTAAGAGCCTAGCTTCACTTCTGTCCTCCAGCTCTTCCAAGACTTCTGTCTTCTAAGCAGGCAGAATCAATGCCCCAACCTCAAATAGTACCAGAACATTAAGAGCTGGAAAGAACTTTGCAAACCAAGGCTTCTGATAATGTGGTGAACTCTGTGGACCCTTTCCCCATAGGTTTTCATAAAAATCAATCATCTGTAGATTTTCTAGGACAGAGATTCTCAACTAGCATGTGTGTGTATATATGTGTATGTACATCCTGTAGGCCTTGACTATTTCAAACCATGCGGTTTTCCAAACCACACCAGAAAGTCACTCTACTACCAGTGCGAGGGCATCTAATGCCGCTGGGGCTTTGGGTAGACAAATGTTTACTCTCTTGCCTTGAGAATTTATTAAAACTCTTTAATTGCCTCTGATATTCCATTGAGTGCTTTGGGACACAGAAATGGTTGTTTATAACACCAGGGACAGACTTACATCCTTATTAAACACCAAGAGTGCTTATGTTCCCAAATTCATGCTGGGAGCAAATATACTAAAATATTAATGAATGGTCTTCTCTGGATGGTGAGAATGTGGGTAATTTAAATTTTGTTTTATTGTGCAGATTTTTAATTATCTACAGTGAATATATATTTGGGAATATGAAAAAAATAAGTTTTATTTAAAAAAAGTAATAGATCACAAGGGAATGCAATCAACATTATTTGAATCAATAGCTGATAAAACCAAAAATGGCTAATAATTTCAACGTCATGTCAGTTTTCCAGCCCTCTAGAGACAGAAAGACATCCTGCAAAGCTAAACTCCAGGCCTCTAACAGGTTCGATTGGGCCTGAGGATGACACAAATGAAGGTTATTCATGTTCTGGATCTGATTTCATTATCACTAGAACTAGAAAAGTAGATTTTCTATTTGCCCCCAACCTCAATATCTGTCTCTTTCACAGAGACACCAGCTATTCTCTTGTTCAAAATTGTTGTCCACAGCAACTTTCTATTTGTTTTTGTAAGTGTCTTTAAGCAGCTATGGAGGTCCCATGATTTCTCTTGTGTGTTACGTTGCTGTGGCATGTTATAATAAGTTTTAATATTGAACTATCCTTGAGTTCTGAAAATGAACCCTCTGGGTTTCCGAGGGCTGCTCTTTCAATGTTGACTTGGACTCCAGGAAACAGTTTTTGATGGGATGGGGATTGGGGAATAAAGTTTATAGATAAGTTCATGTGTGATTGCTTTGTGGCCTGACATAAAGTATCAGAAGGGGAGGGGGAGCAAATGGGAACTGAAGTCTATGGATAGGGTTTGGGCTTGCTGGATCAGTTCTCAGGATATACTTTATGGTAGAGAATTCAAGTAATTAAGAGAAGTGGAAAGGCAACAAAAAGAAGTCAGAAAAGTTAAAACAATCTACATAATGAAGAGGGAGGGAGGAGAAAGATGAAAAAGATACATGAGGTGAACATTTGGGGAAGACATCTGGGAAATGAAAGCTTTGGAGTGGTCAGGAGAAGAGGGGATTTGGAGCAGGATTGCTTTCCCTTGATATGACCTGGATCCCCTTTAATGATTTTTGAGTGATGTAAGCAAATATAAGATACTTCATTTTTGGAGGTGGAGGGGGAATTTTAATTTCTGTTTTTATTCCAATTTTCATATCTTGTATTTTTTCTCTAGATTACAATTGCTAGATGTTTGCTTATATTATTATTTTTCAGCTAAGTAGTTCTTGTATTTGTTAGTTACCTTCATGATTATAATTCTTTCCTTTTTGCTTTTATCTATTTTTTCTTGCTTTATTTTTTCTAATTTTTTGAGTCACATACTGAGTTAATATATTTTACTGTTAAAATATCTTTTTACTAATAATTGAAATTTTAATGAAAATATTTACAATTATGAATTGAATTGCTGGGTTAAACTTGAGACTTATGGAGACTGTATTGGCTGTCGATAATAAGGAGATATTTATTCTAATTTCAAGACCTGAACCATCAGTTTTCCTTGTGTCCATCAGAGAAGGCATATATTTAAAGTGCTAAAGTGAAGTGGTGTGTTTATCCCTAGGATAAGGCTTCGTTCCTTTCATGTTTTACAAATATTTTTTCTTATAAATGAATAGCCTTTCTCCTTACCTGACTTTAGCAATGAAATAATATGACCTAGGCAATGATCTGCTGTTAGTCTTTTATATGATTTTAAACCTCAAATATTATCTCCTTCAGTTAGGAATTGGCATTTCGATTCTATTTGTGCAACAAAAACCTTTCGGTATTGTAAAGTCATCACCAAACCCAAGGCCACCTATGTTATCTTCTAGGAGTTTTGTAGTTTCGTAATTTACATTTAGATCTATGACCCATTTAGATTTAACTTTTGTAAAAGGTGTAAGTCTGTGTCTAGATTCATTTTTTTGCATGTGGCTGTTTAGCTAAAGGATTAAAGTATTACCTAATGGGGAAATTTTTTAATATGCAGTAATCGTCTCTTTCCTCCACTCCTCCTCAGGCTGTTTTTCTTCCTCTGATAGCTGGAGGGGGAGTGGGGTTATGGGAGCCATTGCCTTTCCTGGGCTGGGTGTGCCAAACTGTTTCTAACTCTAGTGGAACCGTCAGCAGAGGCCGCTCACCTCCTGTCTGTGCCTGTCTGCCAGTTCGCAGGCACCATGGAATGGGAGCAGTGTTCAGAAAACTGTGCATTTGGCTTCGTATCATAATCCCAAACTCACTTTAAAATTTGGGGAAAAATGTGCATGGGCAGCCACTATCAATGTTAAGTGTGAAAAGTCAGTCCTTTGTAGAAGGCATGATTGAATTGTCACAGTTTGGAAAGAACTTGTCACAGTGTGTGGTCTGCCTAGAGGCATTCTCCAAAACACCCCCAAATCCTCCAGGAAGAAATCTTTTCATCTTTTTAAAATTCCAGTTTGCCTTTCCAGGAGTCAGGCTGACCTACTGAGCACAGTGTTCTGTAAAGGCAGAGTTGTATTTACCATTACTGGTGGTGGGAGGAACATACCAGAATGGTATCTTTTTTGAGAAAGAGAGGAGGAACTCATCCATGAAAGGAGATGGGTACAGAGAGCATTCGACTGCCCGGACATAATGCATGAGCAGCTAGGATAGGGAGGTCTCTGGAGACAAAAGTAATTTCCTATGATAGGTTTGCCAGGAAAAATAGAAACTGGTCCCTTCAAGATAAGATTTGTTCCCCGTACTGGGGCCTAGGAAATATGGTGTCCTGGGTACAAAGGCACCAAATGAACAACACTGAGGCTCCCTTTGTGTCAGGCATCAACCCTGGCTACATTGTCATAAGGTAGGTGGCTTTAGTTTCACTTTGTTTGAGGAATTTACAACTCAGAGTGCTTATATATCACAGACCACAGTAGGGAGTGGAGGATAGGGCAATCAGGAATAGAACTCTTTCCTCAGGTCCAGGTACCTTTTCCTAGGTATCCGCACCTAACATGAGCCTTGAATTTCAGTCAAAGTGTGTTAGGTGGCAAGTTGAGAATGACTAAGCCTGGCTGAGTTGGAGACATTAATGGAAGGCTGGGGCATGCTGTTTGGATGACGGGACTTCTTTCCTCAGTCCCCAAGGGGCGGAGGTTGGTGGGCACGGGAGAGGGGAAGGGGCTGCTGCTCCAGCTAGCTGTGAGGCTCTTGCCCGCCTCCTCCCTCCCCTCTCATCCTGGGAAAACCTAGCTGGATTTCTGTGCTGAGCTGGGGGGAAGAAGCTGTAGGAGCCACCACTGGAATTCTTACCATGACAGTGCCCCTGGAGCGGGATCCTTGGCTTGTTGGTGGTACAAGAGGTTGCCCATTAGGGCTCTATGAGGAGGAGGTGGGTGACAAGGAAGATGGTGACTTAGAGGGAGTCCTGGGTCCCAGAAGGCCCAGAATAGAGGAAGGTAGCCCTGTGTCTTTCCCCAGGTTCTGCAGCAGATTTCGAGATACCCTCCATGGTGGTGAGCTGGTCTGAACCTTGCCTGGACTTTGTACCAGGGACAGAGCTGGGGCACGGGGTCCTGGTGTGGGGCCCTCCCCGGGGTTTGGGGTTGTGGGAGGCTTGGGCCCTGCAGGTGCTGCTCGTCACTGGATCCAGGCCCAACATGATCTGGACTAGGACTGCTGGCTGCTACTCCACCCAGGTGAGGGCATCGTGCTGGATTGTGGTCAGTGAATGTAGCTCACCCAGGCAACCAGGCTGTGCTTGGATGCCCAGAGGCTGGGCTGTGAAAAGGGGCCCCATCATTTCCTTGGGGCCCCAGGGCCACTAGTATAAAGTGTATTTGTTGTTGTTCTATTTTTGTTGCCTTGTGGAATACCTGTGCCTATTGTATCCTCAGTGACCAATATTGATTTTTCTTAGTCAAACTAACTGAAGTGACCCACATCCTAGAATCTAGGGCCTGGATGACAGCCACACTAGAAGATTTGGAGTGTCTGGATTCGAATCCCAGATCCATGGCTTAGCAGCTATGGGACACATGACAAGTTGTTTAACTTCTCTGATCCTTGGATCTCTCACCAGTAAAACAGAGAAACTGTAATAGGTCACCTTGTAGGATCACTGTGACGATTGAATGAAATAATGAGAGTAAAGCACTTGGTAGATGGGTCGCTATGATAACTGTGGCAAATAGTTGTTTTCAAAGGAAACATTCTTGTGGAATTGGTTTAATCTATTCATCTGAATTCTTGGTTTCTTTTCTGATAAGGAACTACACAACAATGAGCAGGCTTAAGAAAATATTCATTTGATAGATACAAAATATGCTTAGGACCAAACAAGACATCCTTGACAAAACAAGTCACTTTTTAAAATTTAAATTTTTTCTATTTTTTAGTTTTTTAAATTACAGTTGACATCCAATATTATATTAGTTTCAGGTATACAGAATAGCAGTTAGACATTTATATAATTTATGAAGTGATTCCCCCCAATAAGTCTAGTACCCACCTGACATCATAGATAGCTATTACAATATTATTGACTATATTCCCCATGCTGTACTTTACATTCCTGAAAACAAATCAGTTTTAATTCAAAAGAATTTTGAGAAAGGAAATAACTTAGCTTTGTTATCTTAGCAAAGATAACAGCTTGCAATGGTAGTTTCCATACTGATTAATAAACTTATGTTTTTAAAGTGGAAAAATAATCTGGCAAGTGAAGATTTTAGGTGAATTCACTTCCCAGGTGTCTGGAGCAACAGCCAATTTCAAGATTAAACTCCCAGTCATTTGGCTAGGGGCACATTAAAATCCCAACTCATTTGTTGTGCCCTATGGAAAGTAAACAATTTGTATAATTACAGACACCTGTCCTATCATACCATCCACACTCTGAGTCTTTTCCTGTTTTCCATGTGTTCCATCCTCAGAAATCCTATGAGATTTTAAACCAATGGGACTAATAGCAAAGATGGTCAACAGGGCATCCTCTCTCCTTCTGTGGTCCATTTCTTTATGGATGGGGCTACTCTATATACACATAATTGTATTTTGCATATTATCTACTCTTTTATTTAAAACCTGAAGAGGAGTTTTAAAAAAGACAAGCAAAGGACCTTAAAAAATAAATGCAGGCAGATTCTTTGCTCACAATAACATTCGTAGGCTAGCCTGATAGTACTTTGTATTATAATTAAAAGTGTTTTTGAATTGCTTTTCAGTTTCTCATCACTGTATTCATATTGCTTCTGTTTCTTGAGAGAAAAACCTAATTTTTGTCTTTCTAACAGAATTACCTGATTGCACAGTTATTTTCAACCGTATAAAAGCCAGCATTAAAAATGAGTCAAGGGAAATAATTACGACATGTAGACAGGGAAGAAGTAAACGATCTGATATATAATTCTTGTGCTTGAGGTATTTAATTTGACATCAACAGAAAAAGGATTTGCAATTTAATCCACAATGTATTTTACTGTAGACAGTTCTATTGACAGAATTTGTATAATGTTTTTCCAGTTCATTTGATGTTTAACAAAGGGATTACTTTACCTCTTGCATCTAAATTCATTGTCGTATTATTCTTTAATCTTAATTTTTGTTGACTTAATTTAATCTTAATCTTAATTTAATCTTAATCTTTAATCTTAATTTTTATTGAGATAAGTAAAATAATTATAGTGAGAGATTTTAGTACATATAAAAATTGGACATCTCCAGAAGGCAACAATAAGTAAGGACATATAGGAAAAGTAAACTCGTGTGTGTGTGTGTGTGTGTGTGTGTGTGTATGTGTGTGTGTGTATAGAAAATGGGGGTGGTAGAAGGAAAACATGGAGGGCTTTCCTTTATAGTGGAATTTCAATAGGAATTTTACAGGAAAAAGTCGATTTAGCCAGCCATCTTAAACTAGAAACTGATAACTTTTATGAGAAAAGCAATCTATATTTAAAAAGGAATGAAGGACAAATAAGCCAATGCAGTTTGGTTTACATTAAAGTGTTAATGTATTATAAAGTCACTAAATGCACACTGAAAAGTTACCATAGTAACAGTAATTTTCATGAAATAATTTTAGATACTAGATTCTCGAGTGATGGCATGCTTTGTTATTTGCTTTAAGGCATCTTTAGTTCTCTCTCACACTCTCCTTGGAGGATAGAAAAGGGAAAGGGACCTGTACCTTACACAATTCTGTGATTGAAAGCATCAGATTAATTTTGACTCATTTAAGCCCCACCCTCCAAAAATATATATATATATGTATATATACATATTTTTATGCCTATAGCACCTGGTCTTCCTAGGTGGTCTCCCATCCAAGTACTAACCAGGCCTGACCCTGCTTAGCTTTCGAGATCAGACGGGATTGGGCATGCTCAGGGTGGTATGGCCTGAGACCAAAAACATATATTAATTGGTGGGATCAAAGGATGGTTCATAGGGTTGAAGGAAATGTGGAAGAGGGGGCTTTAGAGGGATCAGGAATATGGAGCAACTGAGGACGTGGCAAGTGGTAACTATGAGACAGCCTCATCAGGGCAACCAGAAGGATGAGTGAGGCTCTTACCATTTTCAGTTTTGTGTCCCTGTGTTAAAAGTTCAAATTCTAGGAAGTTTCTGCTTTGCCTGGTTTGAAAAAAAATTCTACATACACTCACACAAATGCACACACACATATACATTTTTTTTTCTTATAGAGGATTCTTACAGAGAGATTCTCTGTAAGAATAGGGATTTGCAGCCTCTTTCAGACTATAAATTATAAGTTATAGGTAATAGACTAGGATGGCCACATAAATGCCAGTTTCAAATGGAAAAACACATTATGCTCGAACAGTTACATTCCTCTGTGCAGTTTTCTTAAAATTGGTCTTTCTTTGGGATTTTCTTTTATCCTTCATGTGTCTGTGTCTTCCTACTATCTTATATTGTTTTTATTTCAGAACTTTTCATTAGTGAATTTCATTCATGAGGGTGTTCTGCTTTATTATGTTCTCTTCCAGGGACCTCCACTGTGGCATCTCCTGTAGCCCTTCCTCCCTCCTAGGCAATGTCTAAAATACTACACATTTCTAAAACCTACTGTCCTCCTTTCCTTCTGTTCTATTTTCTTAGTGTCCCCCTTTTAAGACCAGCTAGTATGAAAACAGAAAATGTTACTGTATTCTTACTTAATAGTGAGTTCGTGTTACTTTTGGAAGATTGCATTATTGTTCCCAATTCTTCAATCCACCTCTGTGTTCCCGCCCTTTGCCGTGTGACTTTTGGTTCCTCTCACTAGGGATGGAGTATATTTCTCAGTCCCACAGGTGTTGGGATAGGCCATGTGATTTCCTTTGGTTAATGGGATGTTAGTGGATATAATCATAGCAAAGGCTTCAAATATGCTCATGTGTTTTAGCTTGCCCTTGTGTACTTATGCGTAGCCATAAACACATCCTGGATTCTCCACTATTACCAGAAGACTAAGGACATGTGGAGCAAAGCTGCCCCAACTAACTAACATACCCATAGCATGAGGCTGAGCTGTCATCAAAGACCTGGAGACTTATGAACATGAGAATAAATACTTCCAGTTGCATGCCCCTTAGTTTGGGGGTGATCCGTTAAGCAGCATTTTTGTGGCAGTAGTTAACTGATATATTAGTTTTCCAGTGAATGTATTTTCATTTAAACTGAAGTATTACAGGGTCCATGCCTTAATATTTGTGCATGTTTTATAGAGTTTCATGCAGAGTGGAGAGAAAATGCTGGGTAGAAGTTGTCTTGTGGGATCCCTTTATTGTATACCAGGAGCAAAAACCTACTAAATAGATGTTGATTTCCCAAAATAAATGGTCAATGTATTAGAAAAGTGAAGTAGATTCTAAAAAGCCTTTATAACACAATATAGTTATCCAGACTTCTTTTCCAGCTAAGAATATTTTTATTATAATTCTAGTATTGGTTAGAGTGTGGCTCTAGTTATTATAAACTTGCAGGGCTTTGGTGGGTTCTTGAAACTGCTTAATATGGTCCTCAGCAAATTTCCAGGCTGATGTCTTTCAAGGGGAAAGTTGTCAGCACTTTCCTGGAACTTGCCCTGTCTAAGGGATTGACTCTGAGTTCAAAACTAGGGTTTTTTGAGTCTGTAAATATCATTGTTAAGAATCCTGGCATTTGGGAAGTATATAGAGGAGTGCTCATCTGTCATCTGTATCTTTCAGGAGCTTATACTGTGAGAAGACAGCATGAATTAGTTTTTAAACTTTATGGTTTTTTTTATTCCTACAAAAACCCCTACTTCTATAAAATAGTCAAACACATAAATGACACTGTAAGTAAAAGTTCTCAGTAATCCTCCACCTAGAGATAACGACTCCCGATTTCTTTCCTTTTTTTTTCCTTCTCTTTTCTAGGATCAGATTCTAAACCAACATAATTGGTTATTTGCAATTGCTGAAAGCAGTTAAAACTTGGAAGAAAAAATTTAAAAAGGGTATTGGATAACCAGTTAATTCTAACAAATCCAGGTGTTAGAAATTCACACTCTTTACTCAGGAGTGAGCCAAATTTTTGCTTTTACTGTACAATTGTAGTATAAACCCTTAGTAGAAGCAAGACATTAGAAGGGATAAGAACCGTTAGAAGCCCATGTGATGACAGCTGCAAGAAGTGACAGGTGCCATTCTACTCTGAGGATGGATTCAGAAACAATGTTTCAAAAAGACCCAAGAATTTAAAAAAGATAGTGATCCAGAGCCTTTTAGTATAGAGGTGAAGGCTCAGTGACTCTTCAAGAGTTCCTGAAGGCAGTTGCAGGAAAAGAGCTCATCTTTATAATAATGAAGGTCCTGAGCCATAGGAAAAGGATCATTATTGCCCAGTCTGCTGAAATAGGAAAAGTTTAGGAAAACTTTCATCAAAATGTGTAAAATTTAAAAATTAAATGTTTAGAGGGCAAACTCCAGTTTTGTGAAGATAATTGGGGAAGCCCATTCTTTGCCTTTAGAGTAAATCCAGTTGTCCATTCCATTCTTTTAGTTGGAGTGGAGAAGCAGTGTGAGTCCATTTCCCAGGATCCCTTGCAGTTAGATTGGCCATGAGACTAAGTTTTCTCCAGGTGAATGTGAGTGGAAGTGAAGATCTGGCTCATACACAACATCCTCCTCTGTCTTCTCCCATCTGCTGGTGGGATGTAGGTGTCCGGGGCAACCTGAAAAGCCATATCATATGTTGAAGATGATGAGGCCTCTAGCAACCTAGTTTCTGTCCTTTCTGCTTATCTCAGGCTACTTGGACTTTTAAATAAGAAAATTATTTTCATTTTGTTCAGCTATTGAGAAAATGAGGTTTATCTTTACAGTGGTAAGCATTACTTTCACTAATACAGAGTAACATAGTCCTACCCCAGGAAACCTGGCAATCTGTGGAGATAGTCCAACTCCACTTGTTTGTATTTTTTGTGTGTGTGACCTCTCATTGCCACTAAAACATGGTAACAAATGGACCTGGTGTGGCATAGTGTCTTCCGCATCGTCCCGTGACTGATGACTAGAATCATGCAGGAAGCCCAGTTCTCTAGGTTTGGGCATCACAAAGTCACTGGTTTTGGCCTTGAATGGGGCGTCAGTGGGCCTGGCTGGATTTCAGTTGTATAACTTTTGAACTTTCCTGGAAACTGACTCAAATTTTCCTTTACGTTTTACAGCTTAGGTTTGTAATTTTCTCCCAATCTGCATCCTCCACATTTCTTAAGTTTATCTTAGTGATTATTCTTATGTGTAAAAAGATCCTATTGCTACTGGAGCAGGATTTATATTATCATATTTTTGGCTTATTGCTAATATATAGAAAAATTAGTAAGTAATTTGGGTAATTTATTTCATAATTACCCCTTAGCGAATATTCTGATTCGTTTTGATAGTTTGGCAGTTGATAGTTTATAGATAGACTCACATGTGATAATTCTTTCTCTTTTCTGATATTTATACTTGTTTCTTTTTATTGCCTTCTCCCTATGCCCATTTGCCAAAATATTCAAGGAAATAGTAGCTGTAATATTGGATATTCTTGTCTTGATCCTAAAACTTATATTTATAAGGGGTTTGATTTCTCATTTTCTGTTTTTCTGTTTAGGGTTATGTAAATTTTGTTAAATGAAAGAAATTGTTCCCTAAGTTTAATGCTCTGTAATGCATTACAGAGCATGAGAATTATCTCTACCTTGAAAATGTGCTATTTTCAAATTATGTCAACTAGGATATGGAAGAAAATCACATAGATCCTTTTTTTAGAAAGAAAGAAAATTTTAAGAACAGAACTACAATTTTCCTCGTTACGAATTGTCAACTTATCAGTAAAGTGCTTGTTAACTAGATTTTGAAGGTTCAAGAAAAATCTCCAAGACAAATGTATTTGCTTGGATTGAACTAACTGTTCTCCAGCTCCTGATACCCAAGGAGAAGTTAAGAATTTTTCTAATACTAAAAAAGTCCTGTTAATTGCTTTTCTGTAGCACACAATAAACTCTTTTTAAAATTTACTGTTTCTAACACTTATGAAATATTGTTTAGATAAATTACATTATTTTAATAGTGGTTTTTATGAAGAGGCGTAATGAATGGCTCAAACGTTGTTCGGTTTGTAAATGTTTAACAGTAAATTCCTAAGACCTTCCTTAAAGGCTCATTGTAATCAACATTTATATAAAAACGTACACCTGATTTCTTCTATGATAGATTAAAAAAAGAATTCTTGGCAGTTTTGCCCCTTGAAACTTAAACACAATGCAATAAGTAATAGGGTGAGATAATTATGTGCTCATAGATAACCCTAAATTGTAAAACAAAGTCATTAAGGCAATGTATGAAATGGATTTAATAAACTTATTTGGCACATATTATGTTGAGAATTAGGCACACACTTCTGAGTTATGTGCATGACCCACTTTCCTGAGCCCTATGCTCTTCCTGAGCTTTCTCTACCGCCCTTCCTACTTTGAGAAACTCACTCGGTCCAATCTCTCAGTACTTAACTTCCTTGGCTTCCTTCTTTTTCTTCTCTTCCATTCACTCTCCCAGCTCTAAGATTGAAAGCAGTTGAGGCCACTCATTTAGCCATAAGGTTTTAAATTAGGAGAATAGAAGAACTAGAGGGTAGGGTGTTAGGTTTAAGAGAGTGTTTTTCAATGGACATAGGGAGTGTTGGTCAGGGCAAAAGGCAAAATTGTCTCTTTTTTGCCCACTGGTATCCTATGAAACTCTTCCCAACTCTATGAGAATACTTTCTTTTTCAGCATGACATGGGCAGTCCGAGGACCCCCAAGTCATTGAAGGCTGGGAAGGGCTCGATTCACCGAAACAGCTTCTCTCCCATCATTGAAATTCTTTTCACATATCAGTTGGTTATTCTCTTTTACATTTGTACAAGGCATCTATGGCATGAGTCACAGTAAGAAACTCATCATGAGAATGTGCCAGATTGCAAAGTAGATTTTCTTTTTTCTCTCTAATGGCAGATTCAAGGTTTTGAAATTGCAGTGATTCAGTAAGCTTAGGAGTATGATTTTCGAAGCCCCCATACTTTTTTTTTGGCTAATGTAAACTGCACTTTTGACTATAAAAATTAACTAAAATTGTCATTTAATTTAGACATTCTCAAGTTTAATGCCCCTACAGAGCTGTACTCTTCAAATGGAAAATGAAAGGTACAATTACACCATAAATGGGTACAGGGAGGGGATCAGAAGTGCAGATAGCACATGCTGCTTTAGTGTTAGTGTGTGTGTGCTGTGTGTATATGTTGAGTATGTGATGTGTGTGCGTGGTTTGTGTGGCACGGGTGTCTTGTGTTACATGTGTGTATCTGTGGTGTATGTGTGGTGTATGTTTTGTATTTATGGTGTATTTCTTGGTAATGAATATGTGTGTGCTGTGGTATGTGTGTGGAGTGTGTGTGCATGTGAGCTATATTTGTGGTGTGTATTATGTGTGTGGTGTTTGTGTGTTTGCCTGTGGTGTAAATGCATTGTTTGTATAGTATATGTGTGTTTTGTGTGTGTGTGATGAATATGTGGGGGGTGTGTGTGTGTGTGTGTGTGTGTGTGTGTGTGTGTGTGTGGTATTCTGCAGGAAGCAGAGATGGAGAGCTTAGAGTTTTTGTTTTGAGGGTATCTCTGCATTGAGATCACTTGGTAAAGTCTTTTCAAATGTTTCATCTCTCCAGAATTATTTGGAAGGTGTTTTCTTAAGCCTAAGTATTTGTTCATTTTTAGGATGAAACTTCAAATATTACAAACTAGATTAAAGTAAAAGTTTTTGTATTAATGTAATTTTGGCTGACACTATAGTTTAATTTAGCAAACAAACTTGTATTCAGAGTTATTATATACTTGGAGCTTCAAGAGGACTCATCTTCTCTGTCCCTGACTTGTAAGTCTATTTCCCCTTATCAGTTGCAACCATTTCTTTCTCTTTGGAGGATGTTGTATGGGATGATATGCCTCACTTTGGCATCTCTCCCCATTGGCCCTGCGTCATCCTCTGGGAGACAGTATAGCTTAGGGGCTAAGAATGGGAGCTCTTGTGTCAGAACACTTGGATCCAAGTGCTGGCTCCACTAAATGAGCAAGGGCTTAACCTCAATGAGTTTCCTCATCTGTGAAATGGGGTGATAGTGGTACTTACCTCGCAGGGCTGTTGGGAGGCTTATATGAGATGATGATGTAAACATAGGGCTTGAAATATAGTAAATATACAATGAACGTGTGCTTTGATGATGCAAGGGGTCTTGTATGGATATGGCTGTGCCTCTGCAGGTATAGGGAAGAGGGGAGTGGGAGATGTTAGTGGGTAAAAAAGAAAGCTTGACTTGGTGAGCTAGGTGGGAAGGACATCACAGTCACATCTAAGCATGATGCAAATCTTTCAAGATTTATTGTGAATTTATTCCACTTGGCCTGCCTATACCACTTGGATTTATGAGTGACCTCTCAGCTCTTGTATCAGTGTTGCTTGATCTCTTGGTGGGGTTAATAATACATCACTTAAGGAATGCTCACTAGGGGTTTTGAAGATGCCTGTAGTTTTAGGTCTGGTCCAATGCTAGGGTGAAAGTGCTCTCCCTCACCTGTTAAAACTGGCTCTACCATCTGTTTCCTGCTCTGAAATAGGTGTCTCAGCAATGCAGAACTGTACTCTGAGAGCATTAAACCCCCCGCAAAAACACTGGCATATTTATATAAGTCACTCTGACTAACATGTGGTTATTTGGCACAATTTTCAGATGAAACTTCACATTTTGTCCCTGCTATTTCTGGTCCCCTATGTAGACATTAATGTCTGAGCAAAGTGTCCGTTAGAAGGCTCTGGATGCTGAAACAGGCTGTGGGTGCAGAGTGTCTGCTGTGATCATTTGTTTTTGCTCATCCATCCTGTTTAATGAGGAGGATCTTGACGCCCTCTCCTGGTATGAGGAATGGAAATTGTAGGTTCAAGGGGCTTGTGGTGGATGGGTGGGGGGCGAGGAACACCAGAGAAACTCAAAACCCTGCACTTGTCTAGTACTGTAGCCACTACGAAAGAGTTTTGTGAAGATGTGGAGTGCACAGCCAGCTGTAAGGATGCCAGTGGGGACAACTGCTGCACCCACTATGCCAACATCACTCCTGCCACTGGCCTTCATGGTTAGTGCTGGTCTTTCAGATCGCTGCTGGCTTTTTGCCGAATGTCAAGAGTTAATGATGAGGGGACAGTTATGCTAAGTTTTTATCAGAACTTAACTTCTTTCTCTCTTTTCTCCTCTCTTTTCTCTCTGACCTTAGTCTGGACCCCACAGATGAAGGGATGTCTTTAGCATCCCTACCTCCAGGCAGTCCTCAGTCAGACAAAGCCTTCTCTTTAGACCCCAAATTTGTTCCACCTCTCTTCCACCCCATCTACTCTTCCAAAGGTTCTTCATTATCTCTCCAGCAAGATTTGGATCAACAGCTTCACCTTTCTTCAGGCCCCTCTCCAGGCATCCTCGAACTACTTTCCCCCCATTATTTCGCTTTCTCGCCACCAGTTTTTCCAGGAGCATTTTCTTGGAGAATGTTTCATCCCTTCAGGGTTTTCTGCCACTAAGCTTGTGTCAGGCTTAGTTATGCCTGCAAAGTCCTCTCTGTTTAGCTCACCAAGTCAAGTTCTCTTTTTTATGCAGATAACTCCTATTCTCTCACTTCTAACAAATTTTTGTCCACTGTTTGAAAGGAATATGACAACTTTCTCTAGACCCTACTTATTCAACTTGTAACCAGATGTGGTTATGCCTTTGACCAATTAATCAATGAAGAAATCAGTATTTTAAGAATGTTATTGAGCAAGTATAAGTTCTGCTCCTTGATATGTACTTGAGGAAAGATGAGTGACCATGATATATAGCCTTGCTTTCAAGAAGTTTGTCATGTTAGAGAATATTAATATCCATATCAATAAAAGAACAGAAAACAAACATATTAATTTTTATAGTCTACCTACATCAAGGAATTGAGGTGGTTTACAATGAGAGATAGCTCTATAGAATGTTATCATAATAAAAGATCAAGAGCCATGTAATTGATAATTAAAAAGGAAATTCAGTTTAAGGTAAGTCGTTGGGCTTGAGTACAAAATTTAGAATTGGGCTTCCTGGAAGTTAAGAAAAAAGGGAAGTATGATGAATTATATAGTTTTCATGTCTTGTAAGAGGATACTTATCAGTTTGCAAACAATGAATTTTTTTTTTTTGGCATTAACTACTAAGGAGAACTTAGTAGGTTTCATGAAAAATTCTCTGTCCTCATGAGGTTTATAGTTTTAGTAGAGCGAGAGAGTCAACAAAGTGAGTAAATAAAGTAACATTAGGTAGTAAAGAGTGTTCTGAGGCAAATAAAGTGGATTCATGGGATAGAGAGTGCTGATGAGGCAGCAGGAAGGTCTCTCTGAAGAGGTGACAGCTGGGCTGGTACCTGAATGGTGAGAGGGAGTGAGCCATGCAAAGAGCATTTCAGAGAGGGAATAGCAAGTTCCGAGGCCCAGAGGCAGGGGAAAACTTGATATAGTTGAGAAACATCCAGTTTCTCAAATACATAGTGTAGGGGATACAGCAGTGGTAGGGGTGAGTGGCAGGGGACTAGTAGGAGATGCACCTAGAGAAGGTAGCCACATATGGCTTTGTAGAGATTTTGATTATTTCCCCAAGTGTCATCGGGGAGCTGTTGGAAGTTTTGAGCAGCAAAGTCTTATCATTTTTTAAATGTCTGATTCTAATTCCCACTAGCTACTATCTAGGGAATAGTGCGCAGGAGGCAAGAGTGGGAGCAGGGAGACCAGTTAGGAGGTTATTGCAAAGATCTGGGTGAGAGGTGAAAGGTTTTGGTTCAGGATGAAGCTAGTAGGGGTGATGTTAAGTGTTCAGGTTGAAATAGAATCAACAAGATTTGCTCATTAGCTATGTGAAGGAAATGAGAGAAAGAGAGGAATTGAGATTGCTCTAGGTTTTTGTCTTGAGCAGTTGAATGAATGGTGATCCATTTATTGAGATGGTAAAGATTGGATACAAGCAGGTTTGGGGAACAAAACCAGGAGTTCCATTTTGGGCATGTTCGATTTGCTTTACTTTTGAGATAATTCAGTTGAGAATTTAAGTGGACAGTTGGATCCATGAGTATGGAACTCAGGGAAATGATATACATTTGGGCATCAGCAGCATACCCAAGTTGTATGTGTCACTGTTTCAATGGAGCACTTAACATAGTGTGGACAAGGTTTTCAATGGGGATTAATATAGAAACATTTTCAAATAGCCACTTGGTGACTGTATTAGTCAGGGTTCTCCAGAGAAACAGAACTCATTGGATTTGTATATAAACAAACAAATAAATAAAATATAACTTATTATAAGGAATTGGGTTATGTGCTTATGCAGTTTAAGAGGTCCCAAGATCTCTAGCTGGCAAGCTGGAGACCCAGGAGAGCCATTATATAGTTCCAGTCTGAGTCCGAAGACCGAAGAACTAGGAAAACTGATGGTATAAATTTCAGTCTGAAGGCAGGCTGTTGGAAGAGCCATTGTTTCCCTCCAAGTCTAAAGGCTGGAAATGACCAATATCGGAGCTCAGTCAGGCAGGAGTTTCATCTTACTCATCCTTCTTGTTCTACTCAGGCTTCAATTGGTTGGATGAGACCCACCCACACTGAGGAGGGCAATCTGCTTTACTCGATCTTCTTATTCAAATGTTAATCTCATCCAGAAATACACTCAGAATAATGTTTGTCCAAATGTTTGGGACACCCCATGGCCCAGTTCAGCTGATGCATAAAATTAACCACCAAAGTGACGATAGAGCATTACATCAAATTATAATTCTATGAGGAGTGTATGTGGCTAAAATAGGTGTTCTAACTTTTCTCAGGTTAGAACTTATAAACTCCAGAGGCAGGTCTGGCTTGCATGGTAATTTTTTTTTTTTAATCATGAAAGAACTTTAGTTTTTTCCTTATAGAACTTTAGCTTTTGAGTAGAGCTGAATCCAGTGAGCCTGCCAAAATGAATGCCAGATGAATAAATTAATTGACCTAGTGAATGAAGTTAATTATCAATCCATTAGACATTTATAAAAATTTTTTAATTAGCCTGATAATACTAGTCATTTGGGAGAATACCACATAAACAGATAAATTATGATTCAATGGGGCTAGTGCCTGGCCACTGCCTGGGTGTGAGGAATGGGCTATGGAAGAACAAGTGAGGAGGAGACAATTCTGATGGAGCAGTGGGTAGTGGTCAGGGAAGGAGTCACAGACCAGTTTTTTTTTTATTTGCTAGGGGAAGGAAGCAGAGGAGTTGTATGTAGAGAAAGGCATGGAGGTATGGGAGGTCCTGAAGTGTCTAGACAAGAGTGACAGGTTCAGTGTGACTTGTGTGTAGGGTGCACTATATAAAGTGGAGAAAATAGATCAATTGGGCCCAGAAAGTGAAAGACTTTGTATTACTGCCTAAAGAGCTTGGATTCTCTCCTGCAGGCCAGGAGGCGTCTACCTTTAGTGGGCACAAGAATCATCTGGGGAGCTAAGTAAAAATGGGGATTCCTAGGCCTCCTCTCCAAGGAGATGGATGCGATAGGTCTGGGGCGTAGAAAGCGACAGCTTAATGAGATCTCTAGCTGATTCCGGTGTAGTTGGTCCGCAGACCCCATCATTGCTATGGACTATGAAGGCTTTTAAGAACATGGAGTGACGTGACCTGATTAATTTTTAGGAAGATAATTCCTCAAACTGTATGGAAAATGGCTTGACTTCACTAGCAGGGAAAACATATAGGATGTTGCTATAAGCATTCTGGTGAGGGATGGTGGGACTGGGGCTAAAACATTAGTGGGGATGAAGAAAAGGGCTGAATTTAAGAGACCTATCTGAGTTAGAATATACAGTTGACCTGAACAGGCAAAGAACTGAGAAAGATGAAGATTGATTCTCTCTAGTTTAGAAGAATGAGTGATCAGTAATGGCTGACACTTGGAAACCATTTGTTGAATGAATGAATGAATAAATATAGGACAAAAAGTAAATGAGATAAGGTAAGAAAGAAAAATTTCAGTTTCGATGTGTACATTTAAAGTCAATACAAAAAATATTGATCTGGTATTTGTGAGGGAAGTTCACACAGGTTTGGATATACAGATTTGGAAGTTGTTAGTGTAGAGATAGTTCTCGAAGCAATAGTAGAATTTGAGACTACTCAGCAAGACGATATAAACCTTAAAGAGAAGAAAGCGAAGGACACAAACCTGCGTGTTTGTGGGACAGACAAGACAACTAGCTGGCATAGAGGGGAAAGTGGCTGAAAAGAAGTTAGAGGATCAAGGGGAGGCATGTTCTGCAAAGTTTTGAAATTAAAGGATTTTTAGGAAGTATAGCATGTGTATGAGTGTGAATGTGTGTGTGTGTGAGAGAGAGAAAAAGGGGGAGTGTGTGTGTGTTGGTAGAATATATTGTCAATATGAATGCTGAAGTATTTTTTACCAACATTTTTTTTACTAATGTAGTTTGCTAGTAGATTTATTTCTTTTAAGGTCACTCTGAATCATGATAGAAAAACCAGGTCAACAGCACAAAGGAAGATAGTAGTTTTCCTATTTGCTGTAGCTGGAGAGCAGTACTTATTTCTTACAAGTAAAAGCTGTTTTGACTTATTTAGGTGTGAGGTGGGCTGGGACATATTAACACCTGTCCTCACAGCATTTCTTAATAGCAGTTAGGTTAGAATTATCCTTGTTAGCCTTATTTTGATTTCTACCCCAGGCAAATACTTTTCAGATGGTTAT
This sequence comes from Pteropus alecto, assembly GCF_000325575.1. NCBI lineage: Eukaryota > Metazoa > Chordata > Mammalia > Chiroptera > Pteropodidae > Pteropus > Pteropus alecto. The sequence goes on from NW_006438906.1 coordinate 1,879,374, forward strand.
TAGACTCATTTATATTAATGTTTTTTCTGTAAATTCTATTCAGGATTGTTGACCATTTGTATCTTGGGTCTTAGCTGTTTTTTGGTTGGATATTTGTATGTTCCTTATATATTAAGGGCATTAATAGCCCTTTGTAATACTTATCATAATCATTTTTCTAAACCATCATCAATGTAGTGATGGAAGGGAAGTGTTAACCATTGTTAGAGAAGGCTCTACATCAAATTCTGAGGTTCATTAGCCAGGCTTGTCTTCTGGCCCTTACCCTTTTGTCTACATTTCTGGGAGGTTCTATAGTCCAGCCCAAGGTAGGCCTCCTTATAGGGTCAGCACCCTTGAAAACAAGGAGCGCCTGAAAGTAAACTGAGTATGAGCTTATGGATCATATCAGCTGTATGACTTAGCTTTCTTTCTTTTACCCCAGAACTCAGGCAGACATAACTGGAACTATTATGGCACGTGGGACATTGAGTTTGCAGCTGAATGCCAGGAGAGTTGTGCTGAAGGCCTGTCTAAAAGGAAGACGTGGATATATTCATGTTTGCTGGAGAAACTGGAGTCCAGTTGTCCAATTGTGTAAGTGTAGACCATCTCTTATAATTACTTCCTCCAAAGTATTAAATTCAGCATCAGATGATTATTTAAAAACAATTAGATCTGAGCTCCATTGGGAGGGAGAAGGTGAAAGCTACTATTGCAAAATTTTTCAAATCTCATTTTCTAATAGTTTATTTTTAGTATTTTTGTTGTATATTGACCTCATTTACAGGTAAACTTGAAATATTTATTTTTTTATAGATTATCTTCTCTGAGAGAAGTTGTCTTAGCATTGGTATTTCTCCTTCCTTAAATGGAAGAATTCATCAGTGAAAACTAGATAGGGAGATTTTTTTGTGGAAAGGTTTTAAAATGATAGATTCAGTGTCTTTAATAGCTAAAGCTTTATTCAGATTTTATGTTTCTTCCTATATCAGCTTTGCTAAGTTATTTTTCTAGGAGTTGGTCCATTTCATCTAAACTTTCAAATTTATAGGCATAAAGTTGTTCTAATATCCTATTAGTATATCTTTAATATTTGCAGGCTCTGTAGTGAGGTCTTCATTTTTATTCCTACTATTGGCAATCTGTGCCTTTTCTGTTTTTTCTGGATCAGTCTTGCTAATAAAGAATTGCCAGTTTTATAAGTCTTGAAGAGAAATCACTGTATGTCAGGCTTTCTTTCCTAGGCCTCCCCTCTTCAGGAGTCTTGGCTATTTTAAGTCCTGGCTGCCTTGGCAGGCCTCAACTCCTGTTTTTCTTTCCCAATTCCATGAGAGTACTGGTTCTCTGCCTCTCAGCATTCATTCTCTGCCTGGCTTCTCAGCACCCTTATACCTTTAACCCTCCCACAACCCCTGCCACTGTTAGGAATCATCATTGCCTTGAGGGGTAAAGAGGTAAACAGAAAATTGGACTTACTTTAGTGAACTTCCCTTTTTTTTTTTTTTTGAATGTTAGCCTTTTAAATCTCGGTTATTTTGACAGCTCTCTGATATCTTTAAACAGGTGGCTGAAGCCCCATACCCTGTAGCTCTCATTTTCTAATTCCCCCATCTCACCCCAACCCCCTTCCCTAGGCAACCATTAATCTACTTTTTGTATCTATAGTTTTGCCTATTTAGACATTTCATATTGGTGGAATCATATAATATATAGTCTTCTTTTACTTAGTATAATGTTTCAAGATTTATCTATGTTGTAGCATATACCAGTACTTTATGCTTTGGCAAATTGTCATAATCCTTTCTAAGTCTGAATCAGCTTTCAACATTTTATCCTTTTCATTTTCAATGTTATGAAATATCTCTGAGAGTTCCCCTAACCTGAGGTTTTATTTTGCCAGTGTCACTTCCTCTGAGATATCTTTATGTTTTTTGTCACAGCCACTTTTATATTTGAGAGCATCATAACTACCTGCCTTAACTAATCCTTGGAATCTGGGTTTAGATTTCACAGCAGCATCCTTATTTGTGCTAGTCATTTCATTAGGTAGTTTAACATTAATCAATTCATGGCGACATCTGAATCAATGAAAGCAGTCTTTATTGGCAATAAAAAGTTCTTTTTTGACCGTTCCAATTTTTTTTTTCAATATGGCAGCTACCTTTAACACTTTGGCCTAAATGCTAGGCAGACTGGTTGTGATTATTTTTTTTTTTTTGCAGCCTTCAATCCAAGTAGAAGTAAGTGCTGCATTTCAAACATAATTGGCTTTCTGTTCCTACTACAGTTTAAAATATGTTGAAGCAACTTTACATTGTTTTTCATATTCATTGAATTTTGCCAATGTAGTTTATACCATAGCTTCATGAAAGCCTAGCTCTTGTCCTACCTTTGCTTTTCTGTTACCATTTTTCAAATTTTCTAATCACATCCAGTTTTACTTCCAGCATTATAACTTTTTATTTTTTTGCTGCACTTTAATCTTTGTTGTAAAATGTTTCATGAGCTTATCATTGGGAGATAAGGAGGCAACACAGTTATATTCTAATGTCTATGTAAGAACTGAATAACGAATGCACAGTGGCCCATCATTTACTCATAGTTAATATACGGTGGTAACTGAAATTTGAATTGTTTCATTGAATGGTGTTATTTAACTAAACCATGGAAACTGAAATTTGTACCTCTTGGAATGGTGCAAAGTAAAGGATACCTGTAATCTATTTCAATGACTCACTTATCTTTAAACCCCACTTACTTAATAATCTTGGGTCTCAAACTAACTATGAATATTTTATTTGAGTAAGAGTCTCAAGGCTATACCACTCTAACCTTTGAATTTAAAAATTATGGTAGCTGCTCTGATCCCTGTAATTGTCTCCTCAAAATGAGGTCTCCTCCTTGCTTCCTACCTCCACTAATGAAGTCTTGAGCAGCTCTGCCTCTGACATATGTCACTTCCTTTTATGGACAAAACGGCAAAGCCTTCTCTGTCTCTGATGTCTCCCGTCCGCCCTCTGTTTCTCTAATGTTCTTGTGTTTTAGAACTGCCCTCCAGAAACACATGGCAGCCCTTACCTGGCTTTATAGCTCTTACCTTCCAGCCAGGATGAAAGTTTTGCCTTAACACCCACAGCGTCAGCCAGCTAGACCCTGCCTTTCTAATGAATAACTCATAAACATTGAAAGCACTATTTTCCCTGAAGAATGCCTCATAGTGGCTGTCACAACCTCTTTCAAACCTCAGGCAAACCTGTATTTTTTCCCCTCCTTTTAAGAATCTAAGTTTCAAAAACTCTTCTGTAGTATTTAACAGGGGCTTCAAAAGCTCACAGAGGAAAAAGTTTCTTGAAGAGGTCTGCCTCTCTTTTATCTTTGGAACCTTTGAGGCATTTTCAATGTGACAAAATAGGTTTTAAATGGATCCGGAGAGATTCCTTGTTCTTTTGTGCTTCCAAACACTTAGAGCATAGTTAGGCACATAGGAAGCATTTGACAAATGCTTGTCACTTTATTGATTGAAATGACAAGCTACAGGCATACTTGGATTTACATGTTAATTTATGTCTGAAAATTGATTTTTTTGAGGATGGAAAGGGAGACATGATACTGATTTGGCAAGAGCGGGGAAAACTTGCTCTGAGAAGATTCCCAAAATGGATTCTCCTAGCAGTGACAAATTCAGACATTTTTTGATGATGCTTTTGATGAAAATAAGTAGTTTGCAGGCAAAAATATCTTTTAAATGCGTATTTTAAACATATGCTTTAATGTGACGTGCTCATGGACAGACTGTTAAGTCCTCATAGGTAAGACAAAATAAAAAGGAAAATAGCTCAAACTTCCAACAAATTGGGGCACTGCTCTCTGGGGGGAAAGGATGAAACCTAATGGAAGTTTCTTCTGGAGACGTGCTCATGGACAGACCATTAAGTCCTCATAGGTAAGACAAAATAAAAAGGAAAATAGCTCAAACTTCCAACAAATTGGGGCACTTAACGGTCTGTCCATAAGCATGTATCCAGAAGAAACTCCCATTAGGTTTCATCCTTTCCCTCCAGAGAGCAAGAAGTCGCAAAACCTTTCCCCAAATCTCACGGCCTTATCATTTTAAATACTAATCTTTTGTTTTAACTGCAAAAGTTTCCCTCTAATAGATAGCTATCACATTAAAGCATATGTAAAGTTGAAATGGCAGCTGCACACAATGAAAGTCTCACATAATACCAGTGCTAATTCCATCCCAAAACAGCACAGTTCAGGAGTTTCTCAGTGCTTGCTTACTTTGGTTTTTGTTCATGTTAGTTTGTGTTTTAGATGAAAAGTTTCCAGAAAGCAGGGTTCAGGCCTGTTATGGCCTGAACTGTGTCTCTCCAAAATTCACATGTTGAAATCCTAACTGTAGTACCTCAGAATGTGACTGTATTTGGAATGGGGTCTTTTAAAATGAAGTCATATGGGTGGGTCCTAACCCAAATATGACTGGTGTCCCTATAAGAAGAGAAGATTAGGACATGGACATGCATGGGAGACGATCATGTGAAAACACCAGAAAAAGATAGCCATCTATGAGCCAAGGAGAGAGGCTTCGGATTAAAAATAACTCAGCTGACACTTTGATCTTGAACTTCTAGTCTCTAGAACTATGAAGACAAATTTCTGCTGTTAAAGCCACCCAGTCTGTGATATTTGTTATAATAGCTCTAGAAAACAAATCGAAGGTCTATTTATATTTTTATGAATAGTCAAGCCTTAAGGCCATATGTAAAATAGATGCATTTAATAGGGCAGAGGCAGGCAGAAATATAACAGGTGATCAGAACTTTTATTTTTACCTTTTTAATGGCAGGTATGTCATATAAAGGCCAGAGCTGAATTGAGCAGAGCCAGACAGAATGATAAATTTAGTATCTTCTATTTTATATCTGAAGATTTCTCAACACCCTGAGAACGAAGTCTTTGGTGGGAGGTAGAGAACAGGAGGGACTTCTGGGACACTTTGATGCTGTTAAGGGTTTAGTAGAGATTATGCTGAAAAACAACTTTAGAGAGAGATTTAGAAATGATCAATATCTACTATTATCTGGTCTAAGCAGTGATTTTAAATAGCAGTCTATAGCTGCATCTTTGTTTTTATCAATGTTTAGGGAAAATTAAGGTTTAAATAATGGAACATGTAGTATATATCTGTGTTTGCCCCTGCCCACTGTTGTAGGGCTTCTACACTGCTGTCAGTCTCCTTACCCCTCATCTTTGTTTCAAGCAATTCCCAGGGAAAGATTCCCCTATAGCCTCATGAACATGGGCCTCTCATGATCTCCCTCACCGTCTATCTAATTATCTATCTACCTATAACAATTTAAAGACCTGTTTAATGTGTTTCCTAAGTCTGAAATTAGTTTGAATGTTTTAATTTGTTTACTTATATTTCATGAGAAGTCTAATATAACCACAATGCAGTCATGTGTTGCTTAATGACTGGGATATGTTCTGAGAAATGTGTCATTTTTGTCATGTGCAAACATCATAGAGTGCACTTACACAAACCTAGATGGCATAGCCTACCACATACCTAGGTCATACAGTATAGCCTAGTACTTCTAGGCTACAAACCTGTACAGCATGTTGTACTCAATACTGTAGGCAACTGTTAACACAATGCCTACAGCATTTGTGAATCTAAACATAGAAAAGGTACAATAAAAATATGGTATAAAAGATAGAAAATAGTACACCTGTATAGGGCACTTACCATGAATGGAGCTTGCAGAACTGGAAGTTGCTCTGGGTGAGTCAGTGAATGAGTGGTGAGTGAATGTGAAGGCCTAGGACATTACTGTACACTGCTGTAGACTTTATAAACACTGTACACTTAGGCTACTAAGTTTATACAAAATATTTTTCTTGCTTTAATACTAAATTAACTTAAGCTTACTGTAACTTTTTAGCTTTATCAACTTAAAAATCTTTTAATTTTTCTACTCTGTTGAAGTAAGATGTAGCTTCAAACACAAACACATTGTACAGCTGTACAAAAATATTTTCTTTCTTTATATACTTATTCTATAAGCTTTTTTCTCTTTTAATAACACTCATAGTAGCCTAGACTTACACAGGGTCAGGACCATCAGTATCACTGTCTTCCACCTTCACAATCTTATCCCACTTTAAAGTCTTCAGGGGAAAAACACACATGTTGCTGTCCTCTCCTATGATAACAATGCTTTCTTCTGGAACACCTCCTAAAGGACCTGCCTCAGGCTCTTCTTCAGGAGGTGTCACTCTTTTCAGAAATAGGTTTATGGTGGTTTGCTTGATTGGTTTCTTTTTTCATCAGAGCTTTTCTTGTAAGCAGATAATGTACCATGAATATTCCTCTCTATTAATGAAAACCTTTTGGTGTTGGGGTCCATGTTTTCAAACTTTTTAAGGGGCTTGTTGAGGTCTGTAAAAGCTTCTGCTAAACCTTTTCCTGTGAATTTTCTTGTGGGTTCCTCTTTTTCCTTCTCCTGCAGTTTCCCTTTCTCTTGCCTCTTCTTCAGCTATGTGTTCCTGTTCCAGTTACAACAATTCATTAGTCAATTCCTGAGGAACCACCTCCTGGAGCTCCTCAATGTCATCTTTGTCCACACCCAGGGTAAAGGTGTTTGCCATCTCAACCACAGCCTCACTGATTTTTGCAACCTCCTCATTCTTAGCGAATCCTTTGAAGTCATGGATGACTCTCTTGAGTGTCTTCTTCCAGATGCCATTCATACCTTGGTGACATCCTCCTAAGCCCAAGCAAGGTTCTTGATACAGTCATAGATGTAATCCTTCCAGAATTGCATGTGTCTTCTTATTAGATGCAGCAATAGCCTGGGCAAAGGTCCTCCTCAGGCAGTAAGCCTTAAAAGCTTCTATAAGTCAGTCTTTGATCCACAGTTTGGATCAAAGAGGTGGTGTTTGGAGGGAGAAACACCACTTTGATTTGGGGAGGATCATCAATAAAAGGAGGATATCTAGGAGCATTTTCAACAGTAAGCAAAATCTTGAAAGGTAGGTTATTCTCTGAACAGTACTTTTCCATTTCTCTCATAGAGCAATCCAAGAGGGCATCTTAGAAGAACAGCTTGGCCACCCATGACCTTATTGCTTCTGTAATACACTGGCAGTGTGTGCCTAGTGGTATGCTTGAGGGCCCTGGGGTTCTCACTGTGCCAGATCACAAAGGGTTTCAATTTGTAGCCTGCAACACTGCTCCCAAGGAAGGCTGTTATTCTGTCCTTAAAAGCCTTGAAAGCTGGCATTGACTTGGCCTGCTTAATGGATGAAAGCCCTTTCAGACATTTGTTTCCAGAATAGGGAGACTTTATCCATATTGAGTATTTACTCTGGCAAGTAATTTTCCTCCACAATCAGCACATCTAGAGTTTCCAAAAATTCTTCAGCTGCCTTCACATCAGCACTTGCAGACTTACCACTCACTTTTCATTATGTAATGAATGGTGATTCTCAAACCACCTGGAGCTAGCAGTAAATTCAGTATCATAGTCAGGTCCAGCCTTTTCTTTCAATAAATTTTTTCTTTGGCCATGATTCTCGTAGTGATGAGAGGGATACACTCATATATCTGGTCTTTAATCCGAGTCATTAGAAGTTTCTCCATGTCTGATAAAGGCCCTTCTCAAATTTGTTAGTCTTTTTGCCTTCAATGAAGCAAAGTCCTGTAACAGCTTTTATCATTGTTGTTCTTTCAGATTGTAGCTGTGGTGGAATGGAACATGCCTGACTGGCGAGAAATAATCATCACTGATTTTCCACCTTTGTAGTCCTTAATCACTTTTAATGTTGTTTTCAGATCAGTCACTTAATATGGCCTCTTACTGGCAACATTAGCAGAGGATTTTGTATGCTTAGGGGCTATGATGAATGAAACATGAGAATGACAATGGATTTCTTTGAACATACTTTCCCCTCCTGTTTTTTATTTACTCCTTAGAATACATTCCTATTAGTTGAATTACTATGTGAAAAGGCATGCTCATTTTTGTGTGTAGAAGCTTAGAATATGTCCTACTGTTGGCAGTAGCATCTCTTATAGAGAATCTAGGGCCACTCTTCTTAGCTTATCCTATGCCAAGATCGCCAATATCTTGGAAGCACTGCTGCTGCCCTTTGGGGAACCATCTATCTAGGTCATAGCTAGTGCATTTTGCCTAATAAGTTTGCAGGATTAGTTTGATGAAATTCAGTGGTAAAGAAGAGACCAGTCTATGGCCATGCTACCCTGAACAAGCCTGATCCCATCTGATCTTGGAAGCTAAGCAGGGTTGGGTCTAGTTAGTACTTGGATGGGAGACCACCTAGGAAGATCAGGTGCTGTAGGCCTAAAAAATTTTTTTAAAAACAATTGAAAATAAGGGATTATAAACTGACAAGGTCCTTGCAATCTGTGAGGTCAACTAAGGGTTGCCTTGCCTATAAATAAAAATAAAAATAAAAATAAAAAATAAGAGTGAACCAGCTAAGACTCACATGAGGAGTTGGTTGAAGTGTCTGAGGACACTTCATATCCTCAGTGACACTTCACATGTTAGTGAAAGGGAGTGTGAGCACAGGAAAATGTACACAGAGAAGCAGCTCTGTTGTACTCATCAGGAGGAGACCTTGGGTGTGGGGGATGTAGTGACCATATCACTGGGCTGTGGGTCTTGTTTGGGGAACAAGATGTCAAGTTTTCCTGGAGTTTGGGGAATATCTATTCCATACCCATTATATTTCCTTTGTTCTGAATAATCTTCTGATTGTTGTTTGTCTTCTTTGGTATTTTGATATCAGAGTGGTGACAGTGTGCCCTGTAACTCACTGTGTTTGCCTCTTTATTCCAGCAATAAGGAGGCTACTTGAGAAAGAACATAGGATCTCCTGTTATAGTTTGCAGGCTGACTTACTTCCCATCTTGTTTTCTTAATTTTATTTGCTCTTTGCCTCATCTTTCTATTTTGGATTTATTTTTCTCTTGTAACATGTTTACATATTTCTAAATAGCCTTAAATTTGTTTTGGAATAAGTCATGGTTCGAATGAAGAATGAAAGATTGGCTTTCTGGGTTTAGAAACTGGTCTGATCCATTTAGTCTGAGCTTGTTACTGAGAAGTTGCTCATCTTGGGTTCAGTATCTGAATCTGCCTGACATTGGATCCTGATAATGCATCCTCAGTGTTGTCCTTGACATCCTGTTGTTAAATATCCAGCCCCTCTTATGCATTAACTTCCTCCACTTTGTGCCTCTTCCAAATGACAAGCACAGGTAGGTATACTTACCTCATTTCTCTTTTCTGCCTCTTTATATATTTAACTTGTATACTTTCAACCTATAGAAACTTTAGTTTTGGCCAAAGGAATAAAGTGGATTTATCTTTTAGCCTGCGTTATTCTGCTAAGTAAATGTTAAAATTTAATAATTTAGAATTTTGGAACTGACCCCTTTTAGTACTGGGTTACTCTTATATTGTCGAGTTTCCCAGCATATTTTTAAACGAACTTACCTCTTCTTCCTTGAGGAAGCTCTTGAAGGTAGGAACCTCTCCATCTTTTAAGTCCTCACAAAACTGAAATGAAGTCTTTGCACAAAGCAGGAGCTCAACACGTGTCTGTTGAATACTCTCACCTCCAAACAGGCTTGAGAAATAAAGATTTTTAGGCATCTTATCCTAAGAAACAGAAGGCAATCCTGCTAATAAGTATATATAGAATTGATCATCTTTACGAAGGACTCTACTCATTCACTGATGGTCAGGAAAGACCTACCCACCAGAGGTGTCACACTAGGCTCTGATTTAAGTTCCACTTGCAATCAGGAGCCTTGTTAATTTTAACATTGAAAAGTATTTGTATGAAGAGTTCTATGAAGATTGTGCTTACTTTTAATTTGATTAATATCATTTCTATTTGGTTGTTTGAAATTAAATTTCAAATTTTCATAATAGTGAGAAACATCCAAAATATTTCATATACAGAGAGAATAAGAGCTAAAGCTTGTAGTTCTGGCAGGCCAAGAGTCTCTAATTTGAAGTGAAAACGTGATTTCTTTGGAAATCTCGTCTAACCTTCCAGTACATTTTCTTAATTTCCTCTAGTGAGTCAAATATTTCGAGAGCATATGTAGGCTGAGCCATTTGAGCATTTAAAAATAATAACTATACTTTGGGTATCCAGCTTATTACTGTGGTATTTCTTGAGAACATAAGATACAGAAAAGGATTTTTTTTTTTACAGAAGGTGAATTCCATCTAGTTGCATTAGATCCTAACTAGGGAGTGAAAATAACCCATTTCAGAGCTCTTCAAAGTGATTACATTCCACATTTACTGCTGAATAGTCCTGATCAGGAGAAAGGATTTAAATAATACCACCAGTGCTCTTTTTTTTTTTCTCTCACTTGCTTTTGCTCTGCACTTTCTTGTAATTAAAACAATGCTTTCTCTTATGTATTTATTGTTCATAAAACAGCTTCTTTCTTCTGGTGGGATATATGGTCCCTAGATTCCTGATGATGGGCAAATATTCACTAACACTCTGTCTACTGCTGGCAAAATGACCCAGTGAAACTGGACATCCAAGGTATGAGGCATATGTGTTTGAACACGCTGCACAGGACATGCAACTGTCAGCCATTGTCACATAGGAAATACATTCTTTAATAAAATGATGTTTTATGCCTATGTGTAAAGATCAATGGAAAGGTTGTTATATTTGAAATAAAAATTCTGAGGTGAGACTAGGGCATTAGATCCAAGTGTGAAATTCATTCACCGCTATTCATAGTCAATCTAGTGTAGGAAAGAATTGAAGTCAGAGGGTACAGATCTCCACAGAAGGACGTTTATGTAATTAATTTTATAAAAGCAAGGATTTAATAGTAGAATCATCCCAAACTTTGTAAAGAGAAAGAGAGTGACCATGAAAATCTTTTGTATCACAAGAAGGCTTCTGGTCATCTTGTAACAAAAGAATGATTCTTCTTAAAGATGAGTTATACATTTCCCTTTTTAATAAGTATTCTAAATTCATTGATCTCTTTTGTGACACTAGCAGCTATTTTTTTTTTTTAAAGTTTATTCTGCTTCTTCAAGGCAAAGGTGACATTTTATCAATGAGAGAGAAAACATCTGCTTTTCAAAAAAAAAAAAACACCTCTGCAATGGATGTTTGGAAATATTTCTTAGAATTATATGATTTTGTTGTTGAAAACAATGGACCCCGACCACAAAACCGTTGATGTGTCTGCACTTCCAAAACCAGAATTTTCTAACTAGTTAGTATAAAAAGTTCCAGAAGAGAAAGTCAGTGGATTCGATTAGTTTGTAAAAAATGATTGACATAGGAGAAGGTGAGTATTTATAAACCTAATTTCAACAAAAGTCTTTGCATAATTGGTGATTGGGATTAAGAAATCATAATGTTGAAAACCCTGCCAATGATTTGTCTCTTTTTTCCATTTGGACCTATTGTCATTATGAATTAGGTTTTCAGCTATGCAGCCATTAAAACCAACTATTACAGATGAACATAGCATCCTACATGACTCTTTGTGTCATAGAGTTGATGAAGTCTTAAAACAATGACTAATTAATGAATAATAAAATTTTAAACATTTTATTAATACATTTATTATAGAGAATAAAAAGATTTTGTGCATAAAATTAAATATTAAAACATTTAAAATATTTGAGATAATGAAAATCATATTTATGCAATATACAAATGAATATAATTATGAATCCAATTTATAAATTAAAATATCTGTGGAAAGTGTAGTAAACCTTTTTACTGATAGGGATGTACTCTCAAAAAAGTTCAGAGGTCACTGTTCTATACATATAACTGTCTAAATCCTAGATTCCCAGGAAAGAGAAGACAATTAGTTTAGTTGGGTCAGATGTTCATCTCTGATCCAATCAGCTGTGGCCCAGGGAGGAAGGTGGCATAATAGAGGCATCCTGAATATTGGAGTGTTCACGATCCCAGTCACAGCAATTACATGATTTCATAGGGAAGCAACATTTGTCATCACATGAACATACTCTTCAACCTGTAAAATTTGTCTTCTCCTAAGTATCTAGCCTGCTTTAAATGCCAGAACCTGCCTCTCCTCACCTGTCATATTTTCCCAGTCAGTTTTGCTGATGAGTATTGTAACCTTTGACAGTATAAATGCAGACTCAATGTAAATAGATTGTGAAGTGAAATTATACTCTTGTAAACATTTCAAGATTTCATGAAGTTGAAGAAACTGATGTTGGAATGTTGTTCAAATCATGCACAAATGAGGTTTGGGAAAGTCAGGTCAGTTAACCAAAGAGAAAGCCAGTAAGGGTTATGACATAATAGGTCTTCAAAGCAAATGATTTGAATGTGAAAGGATGTTGATATTGGTAAATTAATATATCCTTGAGTATATATATATTTTTTTTTTGCTGAAGTGACCCTCTTTATGATCTTACTACAAAAATTGACCATGAAATGAAGGATATTATATAATGCTTTTATATTCTTTTTGTTGGAAAAGTTATGTCCCCTAACATAAATATTTGACTTGTTTAAAGACTTAGTACATAGCTGTGCGAATTAAAACCTAATTAAAAAGTAAGATAAAACAAGCTTATTTTTTTAAATTTAAATTTCATTTATTAAAGATAAAGCCCTAATCAAATGTTTCCCTCCAACTTATTTTAGTAAATTTACTAAATTTACTATCAATTTACTTGGTTTTGTTCCTTGATTGAGGATCTGATGCCCAGTTTACTGGTTATAGGGCTGACCTTTCCGAGAGCTGTAGGTGGGAATTGATATTCTGTACCCAGCCCTTAGCACCTTCTTTGACTAATCCCTGATCATTTGCCTCTTTAAACTTGATCCAGCTTGAACCCTAACCCTTCAGGGTCTTTCCAGGCATCTAATTTGTTGATGTTTATAAAATTAATTTGAGCCAAGATGTTTAAAAAAGGTAGTAGCTCAAAAGGTTACTCTTTCCTGAATGCACCTTCATTTGAACAGCAACCCTCAGTGCCTAAAGCCGAGAGGTGAAAATAGGAGAGGTTTTGGCATTTTGAGAGATGATTATAGGCAAGGGGGCCTTTTATGCCACCTGCCATCTATAAGTGCGCTGTCTTTGCCATTTGCAGAAGGCCAGCTCTGCAGTCGGTTTATCTTCATACCATCAACTCCAATACCCCTGTGTGCTCCTGGGGTGGGATCTGTGTACACTCACCCCCACATTGACATTTTGGCCCTAACCATCCACAGGCTAAGAATGGCAAATAGAATTCATCTCACATGCCAGCTCTGATCCATGAAGAGTGACTGTCTGAAGAACTGCAATGAGCAGGTTTCTGGGACCTCGCCTGGTTTAGTAGGACAGAGTATCAATTGATTAATAATGTCTGCCATAGTCACTGGAGATGGGGTGGTAGCATGCATACCACATTTGTGCTATCTCTGTTTTGGATTTTGGGAGTGAATGTTACTGCACCACAACAGGGATGTCATTTGTCACCATTTAGCTCTTGACTGTTTACCAAGGCTCAGGGTTTACTATTAAGTTCTCATGACTCCCAGCAGGTCCCAGTGTGTACCTTATATATATGCCTATGTCTGTGCATATAAGATTCGTAGCACATCTTGGTATACACAGAATGTCTCATTATTTCTACTTATTATAACAAGTACAATTGATTTCATTAAAGGAGCCTTGCTTTCATTAGAGAACACCAAGGTATGAAACTGTCAAGTATTGTGCTCGAGCTACAAAGAGTATTTTAGATTTGGCCATTCATCCTTTAAAACATACCTGGAACAGACATTTCTGTGCAGCTCAAGCATAGGGAAGATATCATTTTTCAACATGTCACTTCCAACACAATGTGCTTTAATACCTTCTGTACTGTCAGATATTTGAGCAGTTTTTAGATTTGGGAACTTCAGGGACAATTCTGTTAGAAAAAAAATCTCAGGGGAAAACAGTAAGGGCTCATAACCCTTATTTTAGCCAATGCACACAAGAACATGAGGAAGTAAATGTTTGCTGTGGTTTTATTGGACTCTAGTTAGCTTCACCCCTGAGCCCTAATGTCCCTATAGGAATAAGATGTGCCTCATCAATGTGCAATCTTTTTAAAGCTTGTGCTCTCATGGGACAATAGCACTGTTGTGGTTAAAATAATATAGTTATTTCTAAAAGTCTCAGCCCTTTACTTGCCTTTTGTGAAATCCGCAAGGGTAAGTGAGGATACCACGGTGATATATCTCTAACATCTCCTTTTCTCATCCATCTATTTCCCTCACACTGAAGCAGCTTTCTCATCTCCCTCACCTCAAGTCTTTTTCCAACAACCCCCACCATACCCCACGAACTCTTGTCCCTATGACTCTTGTCATTCTCCCCAGCTCCTTTCCTCTGCATTACAAAGTTCAAAGACCTTTTATTTATTTATTTTTTTAAGCAAAACAAAACAAAACTAAACAAAGCAGGACCATTCCTGGCTGGGAGGTGGGATGAGGTGGATCAAGATAGAATTCTTTCTCTCTTCCTCTTTTTAAAATTTTTTATTGTAGGACAGAATTCTCTTAAGTATGGCAGGAGAAGAAAGGCTTGGAATTAACATATGAACAGTTTTCCTCTTATCATGTACTTCATGTACATCCCTTAGAGATTCACTCTCAGGTTATCAAATCCTGGGTTGTATTGCAGTCACTTGGAAAAGAAGGATTGGGTGGCAGCTCTCACTCTGGGCCCTCTAAAGAATCTCCCATACCTTTCACTTGAGTCTGCCTTTGTGGTTTTGGGTTGAGAGCTGTTGCTGTGGGCCATGTGTTTTAGTAACTGGCTCTGGGTGGTGGCCAATCTGCTCTTGAGATGCATTTGTCATGGCCTCTTTCCTATTGGCATTAGGGGATGTTCCCTCTAGATGGCAGCTTTTGGGATGGCTATCTTTCTCTTCTACTCTTCTTATGCCCTCTTGTAGAGTGCTTCTTGAGTTTGCACATCAGTTGGTGATTTAGGTCCAAAGCTATTTTATTACGTGTGAGGCAATTTGGGGGGTACCAGTACATACAAGTGGGTAAATTACAGCTACAGAGCCTCACTACCTAGTTCATCTCTTTTACAGCCCCTGCTTTGTGTCACTCCTAGAGCTGCCTTTAAGCCCAATGCTGTCCTCACCCGTGAATTTTAATGTTTTCTCCACTATCTCCACCCTCAGCTTCTTGATTGAATCTTCCTCTATTCTCTTCTCAGGGACTTTCCCTATGCCTGCTATTCCTTCATCTCAAACTTTTTTCTTCTTTTTTAAACAAAGCATTTCCTCACTACATATGGAAGTCAAAGATAAATGATTACTATAGAAATTAAGAAAATACAAAAAAAGTGCCAAGAGAAACCATCCACAATCATAGAAATAACCACAGTTAAAATTTGATGACTTTTCTTTGCTTTTATATAATTGCAAATCTACTGTATAAATAGATCTATATTCTGTTTTTTTTCCTCTTTTCTTTTAATTTAGTCTGCACCAACCCCTACCAAAGTCAAGGTGCCATTATTACACTGTCATTTACGTGTGCATGTGCGCATGTGCGTGTATGTGCATAAGCACACATACACACAATCACATGCAATGTAACTGGTGTCTTTGGGCAAGGTGCTGAACTCCTGGTCACTCTACAATCTGATTCACAACACTCTACATTTTGACCTCCTTTTATTAGTTACTTTTTTCCTCTACCTGTGCTGTCCCTCCTTTATGGATATATAATACATATTTATGTGCGCATGTGCGTGTATGTGCATAAGCACACATACACACAATCACATGCAATGTAACTGGTGTCTTTGGGCAAGGTGCTGAACTCCTGGTCACTCTACAATCTAATTCACAACACTCTACATTTTGACCTCCTTTTATTAGTTACTTTTTTCCTCTACCTGTGCTGTCCCTCCTTTATGGATATATAATACATGGATTCTGGTTGATTAAATGAATTATTATATGATGTCTAAAGCCTAAATTTAAATTGGAACAGGTAACACTATGGACAAGAGGGAGGCCCACTTTTTTCATAATTGCCTGTTGATCCCCTTCCTGTGGTATTTGGGACCTCTCTCTTCATTCTCCTCAGTCTTATCTCAATTGCTTATTCCGAAAAGCCTGCAGTCTCCATTAATTGCTAGGAAACAAGGTCTGAGTACCCAAGGAGAATTTCCTGTTATTTTCTTGTATCATGATGGTAGGGAGATTTGATAAAAGCTGAATGAATTTTTAGCCTAGGATGTTCTGTTCTTAAGCTATAATTGCTGTTTTCCCTTTAACTCTAGAAGTGATTCTGCCAAACAAAAGAAACTTTAGTTTTCGCATGTTTGTTATTATTATTTTATAAAAAATTCTCCATTAAATGTGTGATTTAAAAAAGATTTCTGTATCATTAAAGGTGATTTTCTTTTTTCTTGGGACTGGTTTGATATTACTGTCAGAGGGGGAAGATTCACTTTAAAAGTTAACTTTCTAGGATGCATTTGTTCAACAAAGTGAGATATACTCAATTGCGGTAAATATAGAGAAGACCATGAAATAGCCAATTTAAAAATAATTTTATAATTTAAAAATGCTAAATCAAACTCCTAGTTATTAAAGTATATTACCTAAATGATTTATATTTGATCTTCAGAATGGAATATTACTGAAGATAGCATAAGAGAGTAAGAATTAAATGATATTTTGGAGGGATTTAGGTTACACATTAGAAGCTTTACAAAATTCAGAGAAACCAGTATCCATGGTCATAGATGAGAGAAGCCTTATCTTGGGATCTGTAATAAGAGAGCAGGTTAGCTGTCTCCTTGTGTTACCCTTCAAGGAATCAATATGATGATTCAGGAATGCTTCTTTCTAATCAGTCATATGTCCCAAAGATGACTATGGGTCTTGATTTTGAGTATTTTAATGTGGATAAAGAATATTCTTATAAGATTAATAGCAAATAAATATGGTTTCATGAGCTATGGTTTTCTTGCTGTCATGTATGCTGCAACGAGCTAAATACTTATTCCAGTGGAAAGAGCAGGTTTAATGTGCACTACACTGAATAGCCCTAGGGTATTTATTGTCTATCAAATTTTTTCCTTTGCACTAGAGCTGCAATGTGAAGTGACTGATGGATATATCCTTGAGGTACCCATAGATCATGGACATCCCAGGGCAACAATGCGTGAACTAGAATGGCAATCAGGTTGAAGAGATGGAATGAACCTTGGCTGTACTGATTCTTAGCTTTATTGTTATTCCAGGTAGTATTGGTCCATGAAGGTGTAACCTCTCTTATTGCCCATATCACAATTGGAAAGATGCAGGCTGCTCTGAAAGTCAAAACTGCTGGGCTACCCACAGTGGGTAAGGAAGCAGAATGTCTGTTCAGTAGGTCAGAAGGTGACTCTAAGCTCTGTGATAGGGTCCAGGTAGGCCTTGTTCCTTGCTGTACCTCAAATATCTAGCATAGTTCCTGAGTAGCACAGGTACTCAGTAAGTACTATTGTATTGCAAAAAGGGCTATGTTACTCTATGGCCAAACCTGTCCCTTTCATCAAGGGTCCTGACTAAATCTCTACCTAGATTCTCTAGAGATTTCTGCATAAGAGTATCTAGAAGCTTTGCCTGGAAGACCAGAGGTGTGGCTCTGCAGTCCTGGCTGGTTCTGGGGCCCAGATTGGCTTTGGGAATACAGCTGGGACATCTGTAGACAGCACTGGAGGAAGCCAGGGTCAAGGACCAAGCTGATTTTGGACACAAGCTCCTCCTCTGTGCTCTCTCTCTGCTGGGTTACCCCTGCTCTCTGTTCCTTCTTCCCATGGCACCTGAGGGACCATGGCTCTTGTAAGAGGCAGATCAAGATCAAAACTGGCATGAAGCGATTGGCCAAAGAAAAAATGATGTATGAAAAAGCAAAAGAACAAGAAGAAAAGATTAAAAAAATGAAAGCTGAAGGTGGTAAAGATTATGCCATTGAAAAGCAGGCAGGAATCCTGCAAGAGTCCTGGATGATGATTCCAGATCGCCAGTGCAGATTGGAAGCTGCATACATCAATCTTCTGCAGATGCTAGAGAGTAAAAGAGTTGGAAGAAGCAGAAGAACATAAGGAAGCACATTTAGTACTGGATTCAGTGAAGTGAGAAGCCAGACGTTTTTCTGTCCAGGGTATATTTTTCATTAATCCTGGGATTCCTCCCACAATAATTATTTTTGACCACTGCTATATGTTCAAGTAGTATGAGAATGTGTTTCTTTTTCTGAAGTTGCATATATTTTTCTTTGCCTAATTTAATGTGTAAATAAATGAATTCATCTAATAAAATTGTTTATTTAAAAAAAAGAACCAAGCTGATTTTAACATCATTCTGGAGGGCCTGGGCAGAGAGGCAAACTTGGGTTTGAGGCACAGAGAAAGAACAAGCAGATTTGGAAGACTGAGTAGGAGGCAAACCTAGAAATTCTAGATGGAGACACAGGGATTTTATGAAGCAAATTCATCCTTAACCAGGACAGCCAGAACCTCTGAAGACATAAAGTACCTTTTGTTAGTAGCTCTTTTATACACAAGTCGCTTGATGCAGGGCCTCATGTCCCCTACCCAACTCTTCTCAGGAATTTGCTTTCTTTCCTGCCTCAGGTAGAAAGACCCAGGTAGTCCCCCTAGAACCCAAATAAGGTTCAAGCTTTTCTTTCCTAAGCCAAGTAGCAAGTTCTAGAATTGGCAGGTACCATCAAAATATTGCCTCAGTAATCCAACTCCCCAGGACTTCCAGAAAGCCTGGGATCGAAGCCAACAGTAACGGGTTCAGCTCTCCAGGAAGGTTTGCCATCATTACCAGCCTGTAGAATTCACAAGCTGATCCCCACAGCTTTTTCTCTTGGTGGCTTCTGGGGGAACTGAAGGTAAAAGACTTCATGCCCGATGGTCTTATCTTAGGCTCCATGAAGGCAGCACTCGCAGAGCCTTTGGGCCTTTAAGGACTTGCCCATATTTGATGCCAAGCATATTCTTTGAATGTAAGAAGTTTAACAGAATTAACAGCAGTCTCTGTCTGGATATAAGATAGTTTTTAACATACGATTTTTTTTTAGGATTCTTCCAATGCACCCCAAGGCTCCTTGAGGCAATTAAAACCATGCCCTTGGCGATATGCAGGCTGCAGAAGCTCTTTTTGCTACAGTTTGGGTTTTTTAAGAGCACTTTCTCATCAAATCTAGAAGAGATTGGGTTTGACCAGTGCGAAGAGAGAAAGCTTTCTATAGGTGGTCCTTTTGAATTCTTAGTTACCTATTATCTCTGATACATTATAGGCCATATTGGTGATATTGCAGCAAGGTTCCAAGTGCTACCCAGCAATTTCATTTTCTTCTGAACCAATGAGGTTCAATTTACTGGCCAAATTCAGCAGTTAGAAGATACTACATAAACTTAGGCCACAGGGAGCAACGTTACTAAAAGGTATCTTGTTGACCTGCATAGAGAATTTAGGCAGTGGAAGCCTCTGGATCACTCTAAGCTTTCTGTAGACTCTTCTGAAGGTTTAAACATATTAAAATGTACCCACATCTCAAATGTAAAATTTTCCATAAAAATGTTAGAAGGATTTTTATAATTTTGCTTTTGAAATTATTTGCCTACATATGACTTATTAAATGTACAGTTTACTATGTCTTATCAATTATTGTATCTACTCAAGAATTCTTGTAAAACAAGAGAATCAAATCCACAAATTATTCTCACATGAAAATTTTTATGAATAATAAATTTAACAATGCAGTTTAGATAATGTTACATTTTGCAGGCTGTTAATTAAAGGTTTATTATTTTCAGTTTGCTTTTCTATAGCTTAGAGCCACTTCTTTTTTTTTTTTTCTTCCCCATAGGCCTCTGGAAAGCTCATGGGCCCCAAGCATGGGGCTTTTTGGGCCTAACAGATAAAACAACCCTGAGGGAATTTAACTCTGATGTTTGACTCAGGAATAAAGATTTAAACGTTATAGGGTTATGGTTTCAAACATTAGAAGGTCTGTTGTGTCAAAGAGAAATAAGACCCATTCTGTGGTACTCCACAGGACGGGAGCAAGTAACTCTCCAGAACAACATATCAAAGAGGCTGTCCCAGGAGATATGTGATCTGGAAGTGTTCAGTGGGAGCTGGAGGAGTCCTTTGTAGGGGTTGGGAGGTTGGAGAGGGCCCAGAGTTTAGAGTCAGAAGATTAGAGTTCAAGTCCCTGTGTCAATTGTTACCTGAGTGACTTTGAGCAACTCACTTAATCTGTATATATTTTATTTCCTCTTCTATACAATGGAGATGTGTCTCTGCTTCACTTATCACACAGGGCTGTTGAAGATCAGAGTAAGATAATTTCAAACTCTTAGTCAAACTAACACGTTCTATGTAAACGTTAAGCCCCATTCATATGTTAGAGTTATAAATGCATTTCTAGGATACTAGTGGAATGCCTAATATAATGGATGGGGATCTATGAAATGAGTCATTTCAAATTCATTAGTGCTACTGATAATAATCTTAGCATAAATGACTCTTAATGAAAGGAAAACTTAAAACACATTGAACAACCCACTGCTATTTACATAGTAAGTCAAAGCTCTATATAAGGCAACCTAATATGGACTTTGAGCTTTAGAAATAAAAGATTAGAATGAACAGGATTAAAACTGAAAGGGATGTTGGACATTGAGCCCCACAGAGAAATGATATGTAAAGTAATTGAGTGATTTGAAAAGTGATTTCTATTTCTTTATACCCTGCCTTGTTTTATAAAGAATTTCAAGGAAATTATAAGAATAAATCAATGAAATAGGAAAATCTAAAATAAAAACAAAGCTGTGATCATGAAAAATAAGTTAAAGTAAAATGGCCAAGTGAAATGGGGATTAGACTTATAATGACAATATAAAACTTCCGTAGAGATATTGAAAATGAACAATAAATTTTGCTGTGAGCTTCCTGGTTAGCCAAAGCAAAATTGGAAACCAAGCTAGTGATAGAACTAGCTTCAGAACCTGGTCTTAGATCAGTTTGCTTTTTGTTCTATTTAAAAATAATTTTTTATTGAATTTACTTCTGATGGTCTTAAAGTATTTTTTGTTTAGCATTTTTTTTTTCTTTCTCTCCATCGGTGCAGCCTATGGGAATGGCCTTTGTGAGGAGAGTGTGAGCTGCTCCTTGTACCCCACTGACTGTGGAGAGTACCTGGGTGATGATCACCTTTCTAGCCTGTTTGGTCTCTACCGCCTCTGCCTTGACCATTCTGGTAAGATTTAACCAACCTCTCATGCGAAGTTATTCTTAGCTATTTTTTCCTTGTGTTTATTATTCTCTGTCAGGATCTGATATCTTCTTAGAGTTCTCTGTTGTCAAGAGTCTTTGAAATTATATAATTCATCCCCATTACTTTACAAATAAGGAAACGGAGGTCCAGAGATGTTAAGTGATTTGCCCAAGGTCACGCAGCAGCAACTGACCTTTCTTGAGCACAATATGTAGCTTATCTAATTCTTATGGCAAACCCTGATAAGTAAATATTATTATCCCTTCTTATAGATGAGGAAAATGAAGCACAAAATGGTGAAGTGCTTAGCCAAGGACAAAAGAGTAAGCGAAGGAGCTGGGATTTGAACCAAGTCTGTCTAGCTCCAAAGTCAATTTCTTTGTACAACCTCCCACCTAGTGTTACCTCTAAAGATGTTGACAGAGCTTGGATTGAATCCAGTTTTCTGGACTCTAAGTCTGATGATCTTCCTACCACACTTTAGAGAAGAAAGTCTTGGGCCCTAACTCCCCTTGGGCTGGAGAGTTGAGTGAGACTAGTCCCCGACTTTGGAAAGGTCCACACTGAGCTTGACCATCACTGTCTGGTCCTGCTTTTGGGGGATTGTTTCTCTGGTCAATCTATTCAGTCTCTATAGACATTGCTAGTTTTCAAATGTATTCTTTTGTTGCCTTAATGTCCATGGTTCTCAGTCTTGCTATTACGATGCGCTGGTGTGGAGCAGTGAGTTGTGAGGAGCCAGTAATTAATAATAGTTAAAGTAATCTGGGACTAGTGCACCTGGGGATTTCAGAATTGGCAGCTGGGACTTCTTTGCCTCTTCCAGAGCCTCAGTGAAGGGAACAGGGAATCGGTACATTCTGCATTGAGGCCATTGTAGCGAAATGGCCTCAGTCCTATTTCTGCATCAAGCAGTAAACTTTAATGAGCATATCTTGCCGTACTGTGTGTAGAGCTGTGTAGAGCTCTATACTTTTAATTCTTATTTTACAAAAGGCAGAGTACATGATGTCAAAGAGCTTAATTAATAGGTGAGAGGAAAGCAAACTGTGTTAAAAGAATAAAATACATGCACATATATATACAGACACACACAGCCATATCAATGATTGCCAACTAATCTGGTAACTTGAATCTTTGTTGGCACTTGATATTATGCAGATGGAGATAATCACCTTGTGGTCCAGTCCATCATTGAGTCTCATTCAATGAATAATAGACCAGCAAATAATTAACATTATTATATATTATATATTATAAATAAAAAAGTTAAAGCGTTTTTGTTATCTCTTCTGAAAACTCTATAGCATAACTTCTTAAAAATCCTCTTTTTAAATTTCAAACTGTTTCTCCAACATCGTAGCTTCTCTAGTCTATCTTTTTCTGCAATACAAGCTACTCTCCAAATCTTTACCCAATTGAACGCACGTAAACTTGCTTATCTCTTCACTCTTCCTTCTTTGCTCAGCTTTTCTTTATGTAGGTCAACATAGCCTATTTGGCAACTTTAAATTTCCCCTTTCCCCCATTTTTCTTGGTTCTGTGCATTAAAGAAAGGTCTAGGAGCTGATCCAGAAGTTAAGATAACTTCCTTCTCAGATGGAGGCCGGGAAGTGGTTTGGGGAAGACACTAGGGCTACTCAAGCATTTTTTTTTTTTTTTTTTTGGTCCCTTGTCAGACCAACTTTAAGTGTATCCACTGTAGCAAATTTAAAATCTCAAATTCTTACCAGTTCATACACTAATGTGTGGGCTCCTGCTCCTCCTGTCATTTGGCTTATATGTAGAAAATTGACAAGGTGCATCTAAGCATTGTTCTAGAAAGTGTTATTAGAAAGACCTAGTTACCCCCCAAACCTATATACTGTTCTGAAACCTAAAAGTCCATGGTTTGGCATTTTCTATAAGTTGTTTTGGATTGTTGATGCTAATGTTTTCCTCCCCGGGACAGATAATAGAACTTGTGTGTGGGGGATGTGTGTGAGAGAGAAATAATTTATTAGAGCTAAAGAATGGAGATAAATTCACCAGACTGCTAAAGAATGATTCCAGAGAAGTAGGGGAGGGTTGGGATGGAGGAATAGCAATAGCTTTTGAAGAGCTAGAAAACAAGATTTTGAAGCTGAAATGTGCAATGTATCAAAATTAAGGATTTTGATAAATCTAAAATGAAGTCATTTGACATTTAAAAACTATCGAATTCTCTAGTCTTTAGCTTTTTATTTATCTTACTTTAATTGAACTCCTTATTAAATCTTTTGCAATTGACTTTGCTAATGAGGGCCATCATCTTACTGGCACTGTTATTGTCGATAATGATGAATAATTAAGTATTAATTTTGTGCTGAATGCTATTGCTTTGATTAATTTTTACTGTAAAATCTTTAAATCATATTTCTATTTTTGTTGTTTTAGTGGTTTTGGTGTCAGAAACAAAAGATATTTGGGGATGAAAGTTGGATAGTAGATTTCACTCATATCAAACAGAGTTTTTTGGTTTTTTTTCCCCCCATTCAATGCACCATTTACTGTTGTAGGAAGAAATAAATTTATCATGAGATGTAGGATCCAGCAGAGGGAACAGCAGAAGGCAATGAACTTTAGGGGTCTAATCTTGAGCTCCATCTGACTCCAAATACTAGGGTTCAGCTCAATGACCAAGAAGCCATTGATGAGGCAGAGGGTGCTGAAGGAAACCCCTGTGGTCACTTGGTGAAAATAGAAGACAAGTGTACATCCAATATCATCCAGAAAATAACTGCATCCAAAAGCTGTTGTTGTCTGAGGGATACACTCAGACACCAGATGTCTGCTCAGAGCCTGGGCTCTCATATTTTCTTTTTGTCACTTGCCCATATTCTCTTCTTGTCATTTGCCTGAGCATAAAGCCTGGAGAGTAAAAACTTGAGGGTCCCTGTCAGGGACATGGGAGAGATGACTTCGGAGAGGGCTTTGCTGCCCTGAGCCCGGAGGCGGGGTTCCCCCAGGCCCTGGGCTCCAGCGATTCTTGGATGGTGGCAGATTGTGTCCCTTCCTGGAGGCTCTGGGAAATCAGGTTCCTGCTTGTTTGGGTGGGCAGAATTTTATTTCTACACCCTTCACAATCCATGTTTCTAATGAAGACTCAAAATTGGTTGAGATCGGAGTACTCAGGATCTGACGGCCTAGATCTATGCTTGGTCCTGATAGTCTTTGGCTCTTGGCCAGACTCATGTGAGTCTCCTGGAGAGTACCACTAAGTTTCAGAGAACGATGAGAGTTGGGCTAGTATATATTTAATTCACTTGCTGAGAAGTGCTGACTGGTGGCAAAGATGAGTGAAAGATAGCATTTATGTTAGACTTCTAACTTTTGCAAGGACCTTGAAGGTTATAGATCTTGTTCTCTCTCACTTTTTCTCTCTCTCTTTTTTTTTTTATAATAACACACTAAAAAAAAGGGAGAAATGGACAAAAGAGAAAATCTTTTGGAATCTAATGAAAATTGTCAGATTAGATGGGCTCTTTGGGAATCATTGCTTCTTATAATGCTCTACATTTACCCAGAGAGCACAGGAAATCACATGTCAAGGTCACTGGTCAGCAGAAAATTTGCTTAATGCCACATAATAATGAGTGAAACAAATGAAAATAAGGCTTTGACCACCAGCCCACTTCATTAGGTGCTTCAGCTCTACTTTTCCTACTTTTTCTACGAGCTATGCAGCCTCAGTTCAAAGGCCCCAGCACTTTAGACAGTAATGCTTGATGTTTTTCTGCTATAATTCAGTTGAATTAATCATCTAGCCAGGTTCAGGGTTTGGCGCCTGCCAGGTTAGAGCCCACCCTGCCCCCAGCATGCTCCCTTCCCTGGGCAGACCCGATTTCCCCTTGTGTATCTGACAAGGTAGTGGTTTATGTATCACTAATGGGAAATTAAAAAAAAACTTTGTCTACTGCCATGCCACCCTGAACATGCCTGATCTAGTCTGATCTCGGAAGCTAAATAGGGTCCGGCCTGGTAGGTACTTGGATGGGAGACCACCTAGGAAGACTAGGTGCTGTAGGCTTTAAAAAAAAAACACACAACAAAAAAACCCCTTAATAGTCGTGTATTTATTTTAATGCATATTAGAACAAAATTAACTGGAGTATCAGCTTATGATTGCACAGATATTACTGTTTAGACAAAGTTAAATAAGTGATTTTACAGAAACACACGAAGTAGATTATAGCAGTCCACAGATATTCCAAAAATTGTAATGCTGGCGTGTGGTTGATGATGTTTGGGAATCATCACAATTATGAATGGACAAGTAATGTTAGTGTCCCTCCCAACTCTGAGAGACAGTGAGTGTAAGTAGCCTACGATCACATCCTAATTACCCAGAGATTACATTCAACAAAATAGAATTCCTAACTAGCTCTGTCTGCCACCCAGCTCATTCTTGGGGCACCAAATTTCACTGTCATCTCATTTGAAATCAGGGAATTCAAATTAATTTGAGCCTTGGCCTATCTAAAATCTAATTAGGCAGATAAATGTAATGCTACAGAAGTGAAAGAAAAGGATTTTTAGATGACCCAACTTTGGGGATTCTGAGGATCACAGTTATTATAAATAATCATATAAATGGCATCTCTTTGCCAAGAAACTTTACCTCTGTTTACTTTTTAATCCATCTTAAACAATGGCAGCAAGTAGGCAAATTATTTGAACCAGGGTTCTAGTCTCAACTCTGTCACCAATCAGGTGTGTGACTTCAGGGGACTTGTTCTCGAAGGTTTTGTTAGAATAAGTTTTGCTAAAATCTACTTGGTAATTGAAAATAAATCAGGAACTCAAAGCTAAGTCTTAGGTAGCATCTGAGTAGGAGATATCCAGGGAGTACTCAAGTTCAGATTGGGTTAAGCAGTAAATTCTAGGTCCTTTGTATCTTATCTCATTGAATCCTTAAAATCTACTTTTATAGATAAGAAAATTGACGCCAAAATAAATATTGAATCATTACATTGTATACCTAAAATTAATGTAATGCCATGTCAATTATACCTCAGAAAAAAGAGAAAATTGAGGCTAAGTTTAAGAAGCTTGTCAAGGTCACCCACCTCTCAAATGGCATACCTGAGACTGAATTCAAGTCTGGTGGGCTGTAACCACTGGGCTTTATTGCCTCTTAAGGTTTTAAATAGGCATGGGAATGCAGCCTGTAGAGCCAGGTTCGGAGTCGCCTAAGTTTTTAGTGCAGGTGAGGAGAAGAGCCAGCTGTGGCAGATGCTCAAGCAGGCTCAGCACCTGTGGAGGGGGTGACAGACAAGGAAGCACAGATGGGTCATGGTTTTCTGAGTAGACTGCTAGATTTAAGGGGCTCAGCACAGGCTTGGAGGAATAAGTGCCTCTGCTTGGTCAAGCAGGCACAGGTGGCAGAAGGGGCAGGAGAGCCTGGGGATCCATGTATGATATGACTAGGCAGCTGTGGTAAAGCCTAGATTGCAGATGGCAGAGTCCTGGGCCCAGAAACCCCCATCAGTCAGGCCTGCCCTGCTTGCTTCTCAGGAGAAGTCTACATGTTGGAGTGAATAGTATCTATTCATCCTGGTCTAGTCTGAATGGCTCTATAACTGGTTAGCTATGGAAAGTGGGCTCATTCTTTCTCTGGGTTTTTTTTTGGGGGGGGGAGGAGGGTCTCTTAGTTAAGAGCTCAGAATCCAAGTCACATAGGCCCAGAGTAATTTGTTTACTAGTTGTGTAACCTTGGGCAAGTTACTTACTTGCTATCAGCTTCTGTCTCAACTGTAAAATGAGGATAATAATAGTATCTCCTTATAGTGTTGTCATAAAGATTAAATGAGAGAATCTAGGTGAAGCACAGTAACTGGCTCAATAAATGTTAATTATTATTGTTGTTATTAAGTGATAATACTTATGTGGGATTAAGTCTTTCTGCTACCCAAGGACCTGGACTTAGTACAGCCAGATGTTCCATTTTAATCAACAGTACCATAACATTATTTGAGTTTAATCATAAGTTAATTTGAATCCAAGTTCTTGCTCATAATTGTCAAATATTGAGGGAAATTATCATGATTATATTATAGTCAAATCCCTCTATTCTCATAATCCACTCATTTTCCTCCTCTGGCCTATCTCACAGCTCAGGAATGAATGAAGCCTCCATTGCTCTGGATCATGCGTCATCTCTGAGAGGACGAAGGCCAGCGCTGGCCTTCACCCTCTTACAGACAGATTGGCCTGCAGGCCCCTTCTCGTTGCCTGTCTGAGTCTCCAGGGAGCAAGGAGGGTTATTCATAGTGTCGGCTCTGACCATGGTGCCTGAGGACATAGATATATTTTTAGTATATCCTCCCTAGGGTCTGGTTGAAAAGGTCATGCCTATATTCTATGCCTAATGTCAACTTCTGAATAAACTCATTTCTGTTAATGGCACTCAAGCAATGTCAGAGTGTTGGTCCCTATTTCCCTTTTTGGAATGTCATTTTGCTAATGACCTATAAGGGAAATACTTTGTAAACTCCAAAGCATTTTATAGAAGTTCTTATGGAGAGGATGAGGGGCTATGTCAAAGACTGCTTTGGGAAAGAGGGGTTAGGTGAATTCAGGTAGATTCAGTGGGGCTGAACTAGCACCACAGAAGGGTAGATATCAGGAGAGGTTTTGGATTTTGTGATTTTAACTCATCAGAGCTGAGCAGGAGTGGAGTAGCACATTGACAAATAACGAATGCCTTACCCTGTGTGTGTTCAAGCAAAGGCCTCCACCAGGATGTTGGTGATGAGTCCTATGGAAGCAGAACACTGGATGAGGTGGGCTGAGGGCCCTTCTGCTCAGATCTAGTGATTCTGAGGGGGTCGGGGCTACTCTGCATGTTGGGACTGGGCATTGAACGAAATGAACACCAAAAACATAAGGTGCAGCAGCCCTGATAATAAACCTATTTGTGAAAATAAACCTATTTTCCTAGGGCTGATTTTATGTTTCAGTTTCCCCATGTCTTTCTTAATTGGAGAATTTCATTTGTCTGCTATAATAGTTAAATTAAATAGGACTAAAATACGTTTTTTTCATTCTCCCCCTATATTTCAATAATAATCATCCTAGATTCATCTCATTGCATCTTTTTTGGCCCACGAGAAAACTGAGTTGGGTAATTAAGTGACTTGCCTGTCATACAGGGTGTGAACAGATGGAACCTTCTGGATCCTGGTCTAGTGCTCTTTCTGGTAAACCAGACTGCTCCTACTGTGGGCATTGAGAAAGCTGTGAAAACCAGAGCACTGAGCTCAGTGGAAGTCACACACATTGAGCCCGGAAGGCCACTTCCTTTAAGCATAAGTCCTCGCTCTGTGGTAAAGTGCTTGCACATACTAGGTGCTCAGCAGATGTTTGTTAACTTGAACAAGGCAATCCTGTCAGTGCCTGGCACCTAGCTAGTCCTCCATAAATGGTTATTGAATGAAAGCAGCACAACTTTCAAGGTCTTCAGAGAACTGACCGCCAAAGCTCAGGATACATAAAAAAGCCCATGGCTTGTTCTCATGTTCTCTATTCCTGAATTTGTGGGTAGGTTCAATCTCGGGAGAGTAGCAAGGCTTCCTGCATGCCTTGAGGTCTCTTGCCTTAACTTCAATTCTGGGCTTGAGCAAAGAGGAGTCTTTCTGAGAATGCTTCCTACAAACAAGGGCAATGAGCCCAGCAAGAGCCCCTGGTCATCCGGGGTGAGTCATTGGTAGACAACAAGCAGCTGCTCCCCCTGCCCTGGCCTTGCAGCATCCCTGGCATCAGTCTCCTGTGATTAACAGACTGTGCTTAGCTGTGATCAGCAGGGCTCCTAGTCCAGGAATGGCTAGACTCTAACCCTGGCTCCTGGGAAGCTCCTAATTGGGCTCTACCTGTCAGGAGGTAACAGAGACTTACTGATATTTTGGAAGTGCAACTTTGTACTTTTTGATAAATAGTAAATAGCACATTGGTGCTTTCTCATTTTGCAGCCCAGTCCACAGGAGACTTATGGAAGTCTGTGATCTTACTCCTTCCTAATTGCTGAGCAGTATTCCTCTGTTTTTGTCTGTGAATCACTCAGGACCCAGAGTCGTTGTGAATGGCTATGAGAGGGGCTTCAGACATCCTGAAGTTTCCTGGATAGCTTGGGAGACAATTGATACAATATAAAAGACGGCTTTTTTAAAATTCCTTTTTGATTTGAGGACTTGGTTAAAGAAATGTCAGTAGATAGAATAATATTTAGGTTTTTATTCTATGCCAGGAGTGCTAAGAAAAAATTACTGGTGTCAGGGCTGATCACTTCTGGGAAGAAAGTGATCACAGCTGGGAGCTCCACCAGCCCTTGAAGATGAAGAGATATTTGCATCTCAGCATTTCCTGGTGAGGGGTGACAAGACATCCAACATGAAATAGTGGTTCGGAGTCAGGATCTTGAAATTAGGCTAATTCAGTTCAAACTGTACCTCTGTTACCCATTAGTTGGCCAAGGTCATGCCACCTGGGGCATTGGGGACAGCATCTGCATGGCTGCTCTTGGTTTCTCCAGGAAGCAGTACTTCACCCAGACTGGAATCTAGTAGGCTGGCTCCTGGACATATGTTCATTGTGGGGCAGGGGTATGTTCCCATCATCATACTAAGCTTTAGCTGTAGCCAGTGAACACTCCCTTGGACACCATTCAGGCCAGAGGCAAGAACTTGGTTTCCTAGGCAGAAACTCTGTAGACTAAGAGAATCATTTATAATCTTCTTCCTCCATTCAGCATAATTGATGTCCTCTAACTTTTTCTGGGTGAGCTCTTAGACTGGAAATAATAAGGAAATCAGACTGTTTGTATTATTGATGGCGTTAATAACTAATATTTACCAGGGACCTACTTTGTGCCAAATATTGTGCGAAGCCCTTTCTTTGTATTATTCCTAATCCTTGAATCCTACAAGGTCAGTTTTATTTTCCCAACATTATCTGCAGGGAAACTGAGGCACAGAGCTGTTAAATAAACTTGCCCAGTTTTTTCAAATAGTATTAAGTGGAGCCAGGATTAGATTCCAAGTCTATTGGATTCCAAGCACATTCCTTTACTATTAAGTCATGCTCTTCCCAGTGCTGGCTCAAAGTAGTGCCAATTTAACTTGGAAAATATCTGAATTTCTGGGTCACATGGTGGTAGATTACTCAGCAGAGATCTAGTATGCTTCTTTTCCAACTTCTCATTAAAATAACAATTATAATGGTTTAGTGGCATCTGTTTAACAGCCCCTGATGCATCTTTACCCAGCTTCTCAAGAAAATACCTAAAAAACAAAGAAAAGAGTGACTACCCAAAATTCCAATTGGCAGTTTTTGGTATGAGTTAAATCTGCTACGGAGACCATTTTATTTAGCCAATATTCTATCAATTATTGGGGAGAAAGTCTATTTAACTAAAAATATTATCTTACCTCTAAACAAAACAGTCCAGTTTTTACAGTGAAAACATTCACCTAAAAGCTACCTCTCTGACAATATTTTGCCCTTTAGATTTCCAAGTAATTTGGGAATTGTCTGTTGCAAGCATCACGGGCATTGTGATTAAGCCGTGCTGTGTCTCAGAAAGCCCCAGCATGTATCATAACCATCCAATCCTTTTTAACAGGTCTAGTATAGGTTTTGTTAGAACAAGTTTTGCTAAATTCTACTTGATATGAAAGAAGCTTCTGAAAATACAGATTTCCAAAATTTGTAGGAAAATTGAAGTTGGACTGAGAAAACCATTCATGAACTACCTTTGTTTCGCTTTACATGAGGGCAGAGTGCTGTTTGCCCAGGAGAAGCAGAGGGAAGCCCCATTGCCTGCTCTCAGCCTCAGAAGCCTCAGGGCCATGCTAACGAAAACGATTCACGATTTCATTTGGAAAAATCAACAAATGAGAATATCCAGGGACATTTTTTTTCTTTTGGAAAAATAGTACCAATGGGAAGTATTTTCACTCTTTGATATTATTAAAAAAAAAAAAAGAAAATTAAAGTAATTAAAAGAGTGTGTTGCTGAAAATACTTTACAGTAGATAAGTTTGAAATGAAAAAAGAATATATATGAAATAAATACATGA
Source organism: Pteropus alecto (assembly GCF_000325575.1). NCBI lineage: Eukaryota > Metazoa > Chordata > Mammalia > Chiroptera > Pteropodidae > Pteropus > Pteropus alecto. The sequence continues at coordinate 1,910,813 of NW_006438906.1, forward strand.
CAAAACTCAAATATCAGTGAAGGAAGAGAGAATTATTCAGTAAATTAGGCTGGAGTAATAGATTAGTTGTATAGGAAAAACTGAATTATATCCTTACCTCACTCTATACCCTAAGTTAATTCTAGTGGTTTAAATAATTTACTGTAAAAAATAAAAGCAAAATAAGGTTTAGAAAGGAGTTTACAAATTTTGGATAAACTCAAAAAGCACTGGATAAACCAGAAAGGAAAATATTGATAAATTTGTCTGCATTAAAAGGTGAAAATATCTAACTCATTTGATCCTTCTGGGAAGAGCCAATTAGATTAATATTATTAAAATGATTTACACACTGCAAAGTAGAATAATTTAAAATTATTTGGAGTCACTGACAAGAGGATTTAATCTATTTATTTGCTGATCCCAATTCAAATTCTATCTTTATCTTAATTTTCACTTGAGCATGCTAGGTTCATGTTCATTAGAGTTGTTTTAACAAAGCCTAACTGGTAGTTTATTTTCTACCAGTTTTCATAGCAAAGATATCCATCAGTTTTATTTTTTAGAGTGAAAGTAGCACCTAGCTAATGTGTATTAATTCATTTTTTTAAATAGTTCCTACTAGAAGGACACAGAAATGCTTTGGCATAGATCCTTAGGACTTGGAATTATCATAAACTAACAGCTCCCTGGGTTGTTGGAAAAACTTTAAGGATAGGGGAGGAGTCTTACAGAGTGGAGATAGGGCAGAGCCACAGAACCAGGGAAAGGGACTGGGCTGAGTTTTATTTTCTTAGAGAAAACAACACGGGCTTTGGAATTGGCAGATATGGGTTGAATCTTGACTCCTCACTTACTAATGGACATCTCTGGGCAAGTTACTTTACTTCTTTGTTCAAAGAAGATAATAATAGTGCCTGCCCCAGTTGGGTTCTTGTTAGGATTAAACCATCACCCAAGAGTAAGTGTGTAAAGCAAGGAGTCTGTGCCCTGTGGTAGTTCCTTTCCTTCTTTGCCTTCCTTTCCTTGTTCCTCTCCAGCCCATTCAGCCCCAGCTCTCTATCCAATTTATTCAACAACCTTACATTGAAAACTTACTCTATATTTGGCTTCCAGAAGGTGCAGCGAGTACAAACAGAAAAAGACATAGTTCCTATCCTCAGGTTGCTCACAGTGTCTAGAGACCTGGATACTTAAGGAAATAATCCAAAATAAGGTATTGAGAAAGGTTGATACAATTCTATGGGAGCTTTGGGAAGGCAGTGCCTGGAGAAGCTGGGAAAACAATCTAGGAAATGTTATAAAAACTATGTACTAAAGGGGTAATCCCCACTTCTGCCTCCTCACCTCCTACTCCTTTCAGAGGCTTGAAACTAACAACTAAGACCCACAATTAGGTTTTTAGCGAGAAGGCCTACAGCATGTTAACATACTTGGTAGCTGCTCCAACTTCCCAAGCCTCTCCACAATCAGTGTCTTCCACATTCTTGAGCAAATTACTGTGCCCGTCAAATCAGCTTGTCCTGGGAAGACATTGCTTCAGCTTATTCCTGGGTGAGGAGGGAGTATTGTTCTGATCTCACACAAATGAGTCTAAGTGGCTTTTCTTATTACAATGATGGTAGGACTGTGGCCATAAGGAAGATCAAGAAGAAGACAGTCACTCTCTCCAAGGTGATCAGAAGGGAAGTGAAGCAAGTAAGGTAACTGGAAACATGGGACTGGTGGGCTCGAGGAATGATCCCTGTGGGAAGCCTGAGCTGCACAGTGGTTGTCTGCTGTTAACAGGTGACACCTTCATTCTGTGGAATGGATTAGGAGCCTCAGTCTTGGGGCTCTGGCTCTTGGGTTATTGTTTCTCCAGAGCTGTGCTTTTTAGGGCTGTGGTTTTATAGAGCTACAGTCTTTCTATAAAGGTACCTCTTCCATTGTTAGACAATTCTGCTCTAGCAAATCTTCCTTATCTTGAATGCCAATGGGTCTTCCTATAACTTCTACCCATTGGTCCTTATGCTGAATTTAATTCATTCTCAGCTGCCATGTCACCCACTGGGTGCTTTCTATGCATCATTTCTACTCCCTACCTTCAACTATTTACTTCATTTGATGGGTAGGCATTATTACTCCATTTTGTAGAGGAGGAATCTGGGATTCAGAGAGGGTTATCAGTTTGCTTGAGGTCACAGAGCCAGTATGAGCCCTATGCAGAATTTATACTCTTTTCTGACTGACTCAAAAGCCTATACCTTTTACCACCCCCTAATGCTATTTAAAAAAAATTTTTTTCTTTATTGTGGTAAAATATGCATGATATGAAATGTATCATTTTAACCATTTTTTTTACTATACAGTTCAGTGGCATTAAGTACATTCAAATTGTTGGACAGTCATCAGCTATTTATTTTTTAAGCATTTAAAATGGCAGGGGCATCCAAGTCTATTGGTAGTGGGCCAAAAGATCATTAATTAAGATAATCTATATGTTTGTGGGCCAGTGAATTTCTACTTTGTAACAGTGACTTGGTGAGTAATTACTTGGATGTGACTCAAATGTTCATCTGAATTTCTGAGCTTTATTTATATTTATTATCTTCTGTCAGGAATGTCATAGCCTCCCAACTTCAGGAAATTAAAAGAGAATATCTCACTATTATGTTGCTAATCACATTCAACTTTAATTACAATTGCTAATTGATCCCAGCTATTGGCTTGACATCTGGGTACAGCAGGCACACCATGGCAGTGGCAAGCAGGTAGATTCATGAGAGAAATCATGCGGGTTGCATAATTAGATAAATGAGTGCTTCTAAAGACCTCAGGTGGTCCACCTCGGGGGCAGCAACATGCTGGGTTTCTGGAGAGGATGGATATCAGGACTCCTTTAAGTTTTCTCTTCACCAGGCTGAACATCCTTATTTTTCCTAATAAGATACAGGTTGCAAAGCCCTTCGGTGAGTGCATTCCCTTTCAGCTTGTTGATTAACTTTCCAAGTGTGGCATCCGGGATGGAACCCAACATTGCCACCATGATAGTGCCAGTACAGAGCAGAACACACCTTTCTAACGTTGGACTGCACCTGCCACCCATGCCACCCTTGATAGCATCAGCCTCCCTGTCAGTGCTTTCATGTTGCTGGCTCACGTGAACTTATAGTCAGTTCAAACTCCAAATTTTCTTTATATATAACATTTCTTTATATATAACACTAGACCTCCCAACCTTTGTCCTTGCAAATAGGCCTTTTGGTCTCAAGGATAAGACTCTATTTCTATCAAGAATGAAAAATATGTGCAAATGCTATGCTGTGAACCTTACACATTGCTTTTCCCCCTTTTTTCTTACTTCCAAGACTACCGGGGTAATATGTCAGTCTTCATTTTCCTCTTCAAACAAAAAAGGTAGGGAATAAATGGGGAGACACTGGGCTGTCAGCTGTTTAATATTGGTTAGGAGGTTAGAACCTAACCTGGGTTAGGTCGAAGTTTGTAGTTTTGCAATATAGTACTGATAGTGAAACTAGTCTTTTATATTCTCTGATCATTATGCTTTGAAACTAGAGATCAACTGCAAAAAGAAAGCAGGAAGAACCAAAAATACATGGAGATTAGAAAACATGCTACTGATGAAACTAGTCTTTTAGGTACAAAGTAGCTGGCAGTATCTGGGAGCCACATACTGTTTAACTCCCAATTTTTTACCTTTGCAAAAGGGGGCTCTGTGGCTTGCCAGGTTCAGCAAACCAAAACATTCCTGGCTCGATGAGTATATAAAAAGCATATTGTGGATTAGAAAGCAGGGCACAAATGATCATTCTTTTAATGTGCCACCCTTCAGGTCTCATCTTGCAGTCAAGAGGGGTTTCCTATGTGCCCTCGACTTGGTGCCATTCTAATGTTGATAGAGAATATTTTTGGAACCTGGTTCCCAAGAACTTTCAGTTGTTAGATGTTTAGGTCGCTATTCAACTCTCCTTTTTCTGATTCTGACCAATGGCAGGAACATACATAGGAGAGAAAAGTATCACTCTTTTCATAGATAGACAAACTCCTGATATCTAAAGTAAACTTTGGTAAAAGTTGGATTGGAGGACCTGATGCTTGTGTGAAGTTGAAGTGCATGCTTCTACTACTCATCTCAAATCTGAGTCATTTAGATTCACATACTCAGCCACATGACGGAGTGAGCAAGTGAGTAACTGGGCCTGCAGAACAGATATAAAGTCACTTTTCTAACCATCCACATGCCAGCACTGTAGATCTGCCACACGTACTCAGTCATAGGTTTAATAGAAAGAATGGCAGGCCTGCCCCAACTAGGAGGGACTGCCCAGAGGTACTTACCATGTGGAGGAGAAATGAAAGAGACAGTGTTTAAAAAGGTGATTCTGCCTATCAGTAGTTGCTACATCGTGAATGTGAGCTCTCACCCATTAAATGGCCCACTTCCTTAGCAGAAAGTGAGTAAAGGGTGGGAGAGACCAGAACATTCCATCCAGTTTTCCTAAAAGAAGGGAGAGGGCACAGAAGGCCCTTCATCTGCTAGCTGGGACTGTACAACAAGCATGACTATTCCTCCCCTCACTGGTATCAGTTTTGAAAAATATGGTGACTGAAGGAGGTTAGATTTTGGGTGGTGAACACACAATGCAATATAGAGATGATGTCTTATAGAATTGTACACTTGAAACTTATAGAATGTTAGAACCAATGTGCTCCCAGTAAATTTAATTTATAAAAGTAATGCTATTGTGCTATCCCTTGGAGGACATCTCATTTGTGACCTAATTCAAGGATTGACGATTGGGGAAACGAGCTTCAAGCTGCAAAGATGGTGGAATTTTGATTGGAGAAAAATGTTATGACTGGGAAACTCTCCATGGATAATCTGCAAGTCAGTCCTTGGTTTATGCAAAGCAGCACCTGTGCCTCTGTGCTGATGGTGCAGATGTAGTAATTAACCACGCTGAAATGCCAGCCTCATGCCTGGGATTTGGTGAGAGTCTTCTCCCTCTGGGAATGGGGATATGGGACTCTAACTTCAAGAGAAACAAACATGAGAGGCAGGTGTGGAAAGACTTTGAAGTTTGTGAACATTGCCTTTTGTTTCCAAACTAACATTTTTGAGAAAAATGAAACTTTTCTCAATGTGAGAAATTTTCTCATTGTATTTTTATTTATATTGGAATGCACTGTGCTAATGTTAAAAAATGTAGTAATGTTAAAAAACCATGAACGAATATTAGAATTAGGCCAAGACAAATCTAGGGTCTGGCTTGCTTACCTGTGAGGGGCCTTGGCTGGGCTACTTCACCTCTCAGAGCCTCAGTTTCTTCACTTAGAATGGAGATAATCATAACTACCATGCAAGGCTATTGTGCAGGTTAGAGATAGTGAATGTAAAGTGTCTGGTCCAGAGTAAATTGTGTGTTTGATGATGGTATATATATTTTTTCTAAATATTTTATTCTGAATCACAATGGGTGAATTTATAAGTTTTACTTATGCACCACACTAAATCCAGGAGGATATTTGTTCCTTTATGTGGTCAGAAAAACTAGGTCAGATTTTAAAGTGGGAATTAGGAGATCATGATCCAAATAAATCCTTTCCGGTCTGTGTTATTGATTTTTCCAGAGAATTAGGTCATCCAAACATTTGCAGATTCCCTGGAGTCTGCAATGAAATGCCAGATGTGGCTGTTGTGACAGAATACTGCCCAAAGCAGTGTTTGGTGGGTGTTCTGCTCAACGATGACTTTCCTCTCAACTGAGGTTTCCAGTAAGAGCCGGACATTTGAGTGACAGGAGACACAACCAAGCCCTCTTTCCATCAATGTTTCTAAGGATCTATTGCCACCTGAATGCATTATCTTGGAAGAGGATTTGTGCTATATCTTGGGGTATGGATGGGAATGGGTGGGTCATTATATCTAAGCAGGGATGCCTAGAGGAAACAGGATTTTGAATTGGGCCCACCCACTGGTGCCCAGGGGAGACCTGGCTAGGGACACTGGCAGCAAGTCCTTTAGCATTTGAAGAGTATAAGCACAGGCAACAGCAAGTAGTCCTTGCAAGTACTAGGCACTGGCTAGGTCTAATTAATTTATATAACAACCACTGTGCTGGACACTGAAGGTTACAAAAACAAATGTTCTTTTCCTTCAAGAATGTCTTGGTCTGGGGGGAAAGACAAATAAGCAGTTATAGAACAGATGATAGAAATCCTGGGGGTCTCAGGTGCATGGGAGTAGCCTCTAGTCCAGACTGGGCATGGGGAATGGGCCATGGAGGTTTTCTCAGTGGAGGTGAGCTAAGGAAGAGTAGAAGTTTGCAAGGAAAAGGGGAGAAGAGAGGTCTTTCCAAAAAGAAGGAACAGCATGTATAAGAGAAGCTGGTCCAATCTGGGATTGTAAATAGATTAGCATGGACAGAGCTTAGAGATGAAGGTGAAGGAGTAGGAGTTGTGAGAAATGAGACCAGAAAGATAAGTAGATAGTTCTGAAATGGGCCAAAGTAGGTACAATAATTTAGTATTTGATAAAAACGGAATTTCAAATAAGTGAAGAAAGGAGAGATTTTTTGAATAAAGAATTCAGGATGACTGTCTAACCGTTTGGCAAAAATGCCTTTAGATCTCTCGTGCACACCTTTTACCAAAATTGGTTGGGGACAGCTTTAAATTTTCAATATGAAAAGTGAAACTTTAAAAGTACTATAAAGAAGTACTCATATATGATTATATAATACCACAGTGAAAACAAGCAGGCAAACGAGTAATTGGGAAAAGTATTTCTAACATGATCTCTTACTGAGTACAACAAACAGAAAAGTTCAGGTTGATATCCATAGACTAGTGGATATTAGCAATGTAAATAGCATGACAAATAACTTCTGGTCTGTAATTATGGACAAGTCTATGAACATCTAAATTTGTTTTTAAATGGGACATATGTACAAGTGAATCAGATTTATTTAGAAGAAATAGTCCCTTTTTTTTCTGGATAATTGAGACTTATTAGCATTCACAAAAATGGGCATAGCTGAGCTTACGTGAAATGATGTCTCCACTGTCCCTGTAAACTGGCTCTGCATGTCACAGAGAAAGAGCAATCTGTGTGGGCTTTAATTTGTTCTGGATGAGGGATTTCACATCGAAATGACCTGTGTTTCTTTTTGCAGCTATGCCATCGTTTTGTTGGAGATTGCCATACAAAGTGACCCAGTCTCGGTCAGACTTTATTGAACATATTAAGTGAACATATTTTCAAGTCTGCTTCTCTATTGCTCAGTAGTGAACAGTGCACCCTACCCTAGCAGAGAGCAATGTTGCGTCTAATTGTTCACATACGTTCGAGAGGATAAGCTATATTCATCATCATCATCATCATCATTATCATCATCATTATCACCACCACCATCATCATCTATATTTGAATAGCATATGCTTTTGGTTCAAAAAAGCACTGAACAAAAATCCCATACCCTAAACTCTTCTGGGTATTAGAGTGAGTTTCTCCATCCAAACGTAGGCCTACTGAGTTGAAGGAGAGCAGAACTAAAAATACTCTGGCTGCACCTGGAGTACAGAGACCCTTTGGGATTTGTTACGTTTGACCGCATTCCGATCATAATGATGTTGAGCATGGATTTTGTTCCCCGGAATGTGAGTCCTTAAATAAATTCTTCTCACCCTTAGGTTTTGTTTATTTATTTTAAGAAATTTCTCTCTAGGTTTATAAGTTCTAACAGATCGCAAAAATTATACATATTTTCAACAGAGACCAAAACTGTCTATAAGAGAAAATAGGAGGTAAATGAGAGTGGGCATGGTTGCTTGAAATGACTTATCATTTCATTATTTTAAATGTAAAACCCTTGGGGATTGTGCATGTTGACCAATAGTTTCATATACTTCTGAATGCCATTTAACAGATAAATCAAGGGACATTGCAATTTTAACCAGAGAAATCAAACATTGTTCTTGGTACTTTCAAATAAATGCAAAGAGGAACAAAAGGAGAGATGATAGTATATGATGAGAAAAATCTGTCCCATTTGCCTCAATTTTCTGGTTACTGCCCAGCTTTAATATATGTTTAAATAAAGTAATTTTCAACAATCGTATAGTTTAAGTGTAATCTCACAGAGACTGAAAACAAA
>NW_006438906.1:1918963-1939052 GCF_000325575.1 Pteropus alecto
CGCTCTTCTTGGAGATTGGCTCATTCTATTCACTACTTGTCATTAATACCTGAAAGTGGATTCTCTTAGACAAGTGCAGATGAGCAAGGTCATTTCTATACTGAGCAGTAACTATCTATGGAACTTGTTTATGGCAGGGGCTAGGCTGACATTGCTTTGTCCTCTACAGGAGTGAGCTGAGCATGTGTGTGGGGGAGAGAGAGTGTGGGCTGTGGGAAGCAGTGGGGTGTAAAGGGCCTGAGCAGCACTGTTAGAGTCAATCAGTGATCAGCCTGTGTTGGGGAATGCTGGGAACAACTGGATGTCTAGGACTTTGGTGAAGATTCTTATATGCCAAGTTGAGAAAATCTTTGGTGAAGATTCTAGGACTTTGGTGAAGATTCTTATATGCCAAGTTGAGAAAGTCACGCTTGATCAGAAAGGTTCACTGTTAGCTCTTAAATGGTGGGAATGACATGGTGGAAATAAGAGAGAGACAGGTATTGGTGGCAGAATAGAATTTTCTTTCCTTCATGGTTAATTAAGGCTCTTAGGGCTCCGGAGTGGATCTCATGGGGAAAAAGAAGCCTAATTCACAGTGTAACTCTAAATGCTGTTTAACAGGTCAATTGATACACTTGCTAATTTGCCCTTTTTATCAGTCAGAGAGTGACAAAGGGGTGAATCAGCCATCTCAGCTTGTCCCTTTGGGGGCATCCAAAATTGGGGTTATTAGCTGGAAGTCACCTTATAGGTTATTTATTTGTGCCATTTCATTTTCAGATGAGGCAGCTGAGACCCAGAGAGATTGAGACCTGTTTAAGGCTCCAGCTCACTCCCTTGCTCCCATTTAGTTATCTGTTGGAAGGAAACAGATTCAGCCCTGGGCTGTCTCTCTTTCTCCAGGCCTACTTCTGTTATAACCTGGTTCACCTCAGTATCCACGAGGATGTTGTGTCCAGTGTCTGTCCTGTTAATTCTTTCCCCCCCCCCATCATCTTCTCCCATGATCTTGTCCCATTTCTATATTTCACCTGAGATATCATCATTGCCCATAGCTGGATCTCCTCCACGATCTTCATGTCAATATCTCACTCTGACCTCCACCTAGTGAATTCTCTTTAGTTTCCCAACTTCACCAATGTATCAGGCTAGGACGTCCATTTCCTTCGACTTGACTGCAACTCACTCCCTCTCATACCCCCTTTTCCTCCTCACTTGGCTTAGATTCATGACCTGTCATTGACATCGATTCATTTGCTTCAACTCTCTTCTGTTACTGACAAATTATATATGTTTGGTGGATTGCTATTTCCTGCCTCTGGACTAGAACCTCCTTGAGGGCAGGGCCTATGCTTTGCTGTATCCAGAGTTCCCAGAACATAGTCGGCACATGGTAGGTGCTCAGTAAATATTAGTTGAATAAACGAATAAATAAGTAAATCAGTGAAAGCTAAGATAGCTTTCAGAAGGGTAAAGTTATATTTTGCTCTAGAGATTTTGGCACATGCTTCTATTTTGATTATTTCTAATGCTAAGTTGTTTTTCATTTTTCTTCATTTCTATCTCCCCTGCCACAGAAAGAAGAGCCTTATTTTGTGGCGCATTCCTTATGTCTCCCTCTTGAGAAGCTAATTACAGCTCTTTGTCCTTGCCCTCAGAGTTTGCAGAGGTAAGGGGGTGGGAGGAGAGAAAGGGACCTTGATGAGTTCTGACTCTGAAGCCATCAATCGACTAAGCATGAACTCATGTTTAGAACTCATCTTAGAAAAAGATATATCAACAAGAGTAACCTGTTGCCTCAAGTAACAACTTATTGGCATTTTTCTGGCTTTTCCAAATCTTCCTCCAGGTGATGATCCAGTAGGCAATTGGAATTTGTGTCAGGAACTTGAATCAGATGCTCAGATGGAGATAGAAATTTGGGACCACCACTGTGGTCGTGATGTAGCCGTAGATGGAGATGAGGCCTGTTAAGGAGGAGATGTGGAGAGAGAAAAGAAGAGATGAGAAGAGAAGAGAATCTGAGGTGAGAGCCCAGAATTCCTGTAGAGCTCTGGTGCCATAGAAACACAAGGACAAAGTGACACATATGATGATGAAAACAAAGCGAGCATGTTTACATGCAGCATGCCATAATACCTGTCACTCTGGGATTTAGACATGCGTAGTGGCTTATGATAATGTGCGTAATTAATAAGGATTATTTTACGAAAACAGGAAATGAGATACGTGACTTTGAAAGGGTTAGGTACAGTTCATGGGACAGTGGTGGAGTAGAAAGGACCAGCCAGTGGTGTTATAGAGTTCTTCTTTCAAGCCCCAGCCATGGTGTTAATTGCCCTCATGGGCTTAAATCCCCAGGCCTCTGGCATCCTAGCATCTCTGAGCTTTAGTTGTCTTATCTTTAAAAATAGGGATACTTCATAAGGGAGTCCAAGACAGCAGACACATATCAGAACTGAGGATGATCCCCAATAAGAGTTCATATCATACATGATCTGCAAAAGCATATTGCATTTTATTATCAAATTTCATATTTGTAAAATGAACAAAAATCACACACATTGATTTAGTAGTTCAAACTTCTGAATGTAAAGCTCAGTTAAATCTTCCTGGCTTATGGGACTAAGGTTAAAAAAGATAGAGAAACCTGGGAACAGATGATGCCAAACTGTTCAGTTCTGCAATTCTGTTCAGACTATCCATAAATCGGTGCTTGACTGTCACTGTTGACCATTGCAGTTGATTAGGAGGTGCAGGAAAAACAACCCATCCCAAAGACCCATGTTTGAACAAGGAAAGAAGCTTCAATACAAGATGAATCCAGTAGACATCACAATGTCTTTGGTAAGCTTGGGTGACTTCCCAGTCTTCACTAACTGCATCCATTTAGGTATGGATTTACCAGAGCATTCAGGACAAGTTTCAGTGATGTACTCCCTCATAGCCGGCTTGGTTACTGGGTTGCGGGGGGATGATAAGTATAAGCCAAGGCCCCCTATGGATATTCCCCTGCCTTTTAGGAGCTTTCAAAGAGTCAGAGATTAATACACAGGGAGCAAGGTGTTCTCATGAAGTAATTTCTCTTTGTGATGGATACTTAGATGGAGAAATACAACAAACACCTGGAAATACTTGTGGCAGAAAGGACCGAAGGCTTAATGCATGAAAAACAAAAAACTGGTTGCCTGCTCTATAGTAAGTAATGCTTTATTGAAATACAATGTCAGTAATGAAGACTGATTTGGTTAGTTTGTAAATTTATACTTAATTTGTTTCTGTGGAATGCTCTTTTCTTAGAAATAACTGCTGAAGCTGAAGAAATAACAATTTTACATCTTTGTTTTTAAAAATCCTGTGTTCTGCTTGTACAGATTTTTAAGGGTCAGTTCTCATTTATACTTTGATTTTGATAACTCTGAGTCCTTTTAACAGAAGTCAATGTGCTTAAAAGGTCGAAGGTAGAAGACACATCTTTACCTATAATGTCAAGGAAAAGATTTAATGTTAGCGCTGGATCTTGGGCAGCTGTACATGAGTCTTGCAAGGAAGTGCCCAGCCTTGGGGGAGGTAGAGCTGGGAGAGCAGTCTTCCTAGGAAGCTGCAGTGGGGAGGTGCTCAGGCAGGTAGAGGATTCCAACCCTGGCAATGGAGTGGAGTGGTGTGATATAGAGACGGTTCAGAGCTTGGGCTCTGGAGGGAGTTTCATGCTAGTTTCATTTTTGGGGCAAGTCACTTTATGAGCCTTGGTTTTTTAATCTTGTGAAATAGGGATTAAAAACTGTACCTACTTCAAACGAGTGTCATGTTAAATGAGTTAATTGAGTTAATGCAGATGTAATACTCTTGGCAAATGCCTGGTACAATGAAGAGCTCAACAGATATATGCTGCTACTGCTGCCGCCGCTGTTGCTGATGATGATGATGATGATGATGATGATGATGATGATGATGATAGACATGATGGTGATGACAGACCAAGATCTTTGTTTGAGGGATCTGCCAAACCAAAGAAGCAGATAGGCAGCAGATACCTGGCAGAGAGGATGGCCATCATATATCCAGGCTCAGGTGCCTAGGCAAGATCCACCAGCATCCCACAGGTTGTTTCCATTATCCCAAGGACCAAAGTTTTCTGTCCTCTGCCCTGTTGGGTAGGCTAGGGTTACCCAGTATGTGCCAGGCATGGAGGTTCCTATGTGGTTATTAAAGAAAGCCCATTTTCCCCTAGCACAGTACTTCTCAATTCTGGCTACACAGTACAATTTCCTGGGGCTTTCATAATAAACTGATGCTTGGGTCCCACCTATCTGACATTCTGCTATAATTATTCATGTGGAAATTCAGGCATTAGTATTTTAAAAGCTCGCTGGTGGAGTCTAATGTAGAGCCCTGCTTGGAAAACTACTGATTAGCAGTTTAACAAGTAAACTAAGCATTGTTTTTTAATGCCACGGAATCAGTAAACATCTAGTAGCAAAGTAATTACCGAACCGATAATTCTTTAATAATCAATTGGAATGGTTGGTTTTCCGTTTGACCTCTTTACAGCATTTGACCCCACTGACTCCTTTCTTCTTTTCGAAGCTCTCTCCTACCTGGATTTCTTTAAACCTTCTCTCCTCTTCCCCTCCTACTGCGCCAGCAGGCTCCCTCCCTCTCAGTCTTTTCAGCAGCTCTGCATCCTTCACGCACACCTTGGATGCTGACAGTTTCCTGGGGTCTATCCTTGGCATGCTTTTTACTTGTTCTAAACCATCTCTTATTTAGCTCTTGCTCCCAGCTTCCACCACTACTTGTATGCCAGTGATTTTTAAACCTAGAGTTTTAACCCTCTATCTGTCTTGAGATCCAGGTGTGTAAGTTCCAACCGTTGACCTGGATGTTCTGGGCCACCTAGACTACAGCTGTGTAGCAATCTTTTCGGCAGTTCCTAACCTCTAATGCTTTATTTACATTCCTTCTTAATCTCATCTGTCCTCAATTTCAATGAATCACTTGCTCCCCCATCTCTCCTTCCCAACCGTAGGCTCTAAAATATGAAAATGACCAAAGTTCCCCACTTTCAACTATCACTAAACTTATCAAATAAGGGTCCATCTTAACTCGTTTCTTTTCTCAGAGGAATAACTGCCTTCTGCTTTCCAAGGCCAATCTCTCCACTTGAGTTCTGGATCCAAGCTTGCTGTCTCCTTTCATTTAGACATTGAACCAATACTTATTAATTATTTACTATATGCTAGGGATTGCGTTAGGCAGGTAATACAGCAGTACACAAGACATAGTGAGTCTCTGCTCATGTAGAGCTCATAGTCTAGTGAAGGAAGATGGAAAATGAATAAACTAACAAATAGTTATATGACACATCAGCTAGCGATAAAGTGCTAGAAGAAAAATAAAGCCTGTAAGAGGTGAGAGAGCGACTGGGGCTGCTGTTTTCTGTGGTGTGGTCAGAACCCTGAATGAAGTGAGGGACATCTGGGGGTAAAGGGGACAGGAGGTACAGAGGCAGGAGAATGCTTGGTGAGTTAGAGGGATAGTAAGGGGATCATTGGAGTGGATGAGGAGCGGAGAAGTAGAAGATAAAGTAGAAGAGGTAGCAGGGACAAACTTAGGCATGGGCTCTGCGGTTCCTCAATATTAAGTCATGGGGAGGGAGAGGACAAGCCAGCAAAGGGGTGTGAGAAGGAGCAGCTAGAATCAAGATTAGGTGGTATCCCAGAAGCCAAGTGAGAAAAGTATCTCCCATGGGTAGAAGTGATCAACCATGTTAAATGCTGCCTCTGGTCATGTAAGGTGAGGTTGATCCTTAAATCATCCACAGGATGTGGCAGTGTGAAGATTCCCCTTGGCTTCAATAAGATCAATTTTGGTGGAGTATGGAGGAAATAAAACCTTTGGAGTGTTTTTAGGGGACAATAGGGCAAGAAGTGGAGACAAGTACGGGCAACTACTTCAAGAAGTTTTTCTCTGGAAGGGAGAAGAAAAATGTGATTGTAGCTGGAGGAGTCAATGAATTTTTTATTAAATTTAGATGTAATAGTTAAAGGAAGGACCTAGTAGAAAAGAAAGAATTGATGGACCTTGCTCCATCAATTATCTCCTTTCTCTTCTGTCCTTAAATCATCCAGTCTTTCCTTTGGCATTAGCTGCTTCACCTCAGTTTCCTAATACATTCAGTCTTCTTTTCCTTTATACAAGTGTAATCTCAAGAGCTTTGGAACCAGACTACCCTGAGTTTAGATTTGGTATCCTAGACAGTCCATGTATGGGCTGTAGGTAGTTCATGAATTCCTGTAATTCTATGCGAGGTTGTATGTGCATTTCCTAGGAAAGGGACCATATTTTCATCCATATCCTTAATTGGGGCCTAAAAAAGAAGAATTAAACTAATCTGAGTGGTTTATTTTCACCAGCCTTTGGAGTCCTTGCCCATCTGCTTGATAGACATAGAGGAGTTTCTTCCTTTTGGTGGAATGAGTAACTTTCCAAATCTATCTGAAACTATCTCTTTTTGAGCAGAGACATGTCAATACTTCCTTTAAATCCTCTCCTGGCCAAAGAAAGCCATGGTTTCATAGTCAACATATATGTGATTAATTATATACATTTCTGTTTACCTAGGAAGATTATGTATTATTTGTGTGTATGGACTGAATTTTGTTTATTTTTGTGTCTCTAGTGTCTAGCTCAGTGCTTGGGACATGGTATGTGCTCTGTAAATACTGATGGGAAGCCTGAATACATTTTGTATTCTCCCATTAACAATGAATACAAGTAATAACGATATAGCCAGATCATGCTGCATTTATAAGTATTTAGCATATTACCAGGGTAGATTATAAATATGTATGTAAAAAATGGTCTGTTGAGACAGAAATTCCTGAGGGAAATACAAAAATATCACCCTATTTTTTTTCACTGAAAAAAAAAATACAAAATTCAATTTTCCCACTATTATTAGACTCCAATAAATATTCATCCTTTATCCCTCCAGGGGTGGGGGTTGCAAGCTTCCAGCAAGTGAAATGTGCCCTAACCGTGCCTAGTAAATCACTCTAATTGTTTTTATCCTGTAGCCAGAATGGGATCCTAGTTGATTTGCTTCCTCCAACAGCCTAAGGATTCAAATAATGTTAGATTTTTAATTCCCAGGACTAGAGGAGGCAGGGTACAATTGTTCATGCACTATACTGACTTTATGAAACAACTCCCATGAAAAAGGAAATACCCTGCTCTTGGAAACAAAAGATCCCACAAAACCCCAAAAATACAAAGCCCCAGAGCTCTCTGGACTAAAAGTCGCTGGCTGATTGCACCAACTAAATTGCAAATCCCTGCAAGGTAGCAGTTGGGCTTAACTCACCCTGAGAGGTCCTGATTCTCATAATAGTGTCTTGAGTTAGGGGACACACCAATTTTAGTGACTAAAGTGCTCGATCAGTAATCCCAATTAACTCTCCTTGTTTCTCCACCCCTGACAGCACCCATGACCCCATCTCAGCACTGGTCCTAGGGAGCAGGGGTCAGGGAATGTTCAGCTTGGTGCAAATCCATTATGGCTAGGCTAACAGCACAAACAATACCCCACTACTGTGCATTGAGGACAGAACAATCGAGAGTGCCAACGATGACAAATGATGCTACAGACATGAAGAATGGACCCTGTGTGTTTTTCCTTGCGGATAATTAACTGTTCTAATTCATACCAGAAAACAGGCATGTTACTGAAACAAGTTGCTGATGACCTTAAGACAAGGCTGGTTTTGCCAAGCTCAGATTACTGGAGTCTATCCATCTTTTTCAAATAAATTTACATAATTAGAATTAGGATTTTAATCCAAAAGGCAGAGAAATGGAGCAAGCTACAGTATTATACAATTGTGCATGACTGCTAGTAGATGGAGAGTAAATAATACCTGCAAAAGAAGAAAATACAGGCGTTTGAGTAAAGTGGCAAGTTCATCACTTAGGCATGCTGTTAATAAGATATGTTGGTTTGATTTTGTTAAGTTCTTCCACCCACCACTTTTTTAAAAAAACAATTTCTTAGAGCTAAAAGACATCCAGTTTAGCAAAGATGCAGAAAATTGCTTTAGAAAGGCATACCTCTTCATCTTAGGAAATGTGTTTCAAAACCTGGAGTAATTAGGCCATATAGTTCTTCCCTTCCATGACAAACGATACAATAGCCACATCAGTCGAGGAGGTTATCTTCTTTGAGGGCGAGTTTTGAAAGTTGAGAGAAAAACCCATAAATCAGAGTTGTAAGTTGTGAGGTTGAAACATTCTCTATGATTTGCACAAGAACAGATTCCTACAGATTCTCAAAGCAATCAGTTTGTGTGTGTGTGTGTGTGTGTGTGTGTGTGTGTGTGTGTGTAGACCTTCTCTGTTTTATGGATGGGGAAAGTGAGGACAGAGTTTAAAGAGGCTTAGTGTCCTGCCCTGTTACTGATGAACACTCTCTCCTGGGAGTTTGAGGGAAGGAAGGCAGAAAGCCTCTTTCCAGCTAAGAGTCTAGAGTAAACTCGAAGTAATTTATTTGAGGAAATGAAAGCCTCACTAACAACCAAGTAATAAAAGATCTAGAATATAGGTAGTGAAAAGGAATTTTCCACTCAAATGGCTAACCTTGTAATCAGCTCTTTGTTCTGCTTCTGTAGACATGCTTGTCGCATAGGCAGGAGGGGAGGGTGACCTGAGATCAACTGAAGACTCACCCTCCCCTTTGCTTGTTCTGTCTAGATAATAGATATCTTGCCTAAATTCCTTACTGCCCATAGCCCATAGCAATTCCTGCACTCTGTAACCACCCAAGGACAAATTAGCCAATTGGCCCATGCCAACTGTAACTGCATGGATAAGCCCTATAAAAGTAAGGTTACCCTTGAGCTTGGGGACCAGATCTTCAGAGTGCTAGCTCTTCTAAGACCGCCAGCGTAATAAATCTGAGTTTTCCAACTCTCTGAGTGGTGCTTGGTTTCTTGCCAGTCTGATTTTTCTGCAACAGTAGGAATGAGGATAATTGGCAAGCAAATAAATTAATCTTTCTACTTGGGACTTCTCTAAGTGAGCTTTGCACAGTCATCTCTATGTAAATCCCTTGTTATATAAACCTGCTCACTTGATGGACAGCAAACAGGGCAAGTCCAGATGTTAGGGGTTGAAGTTCTCATCAAACAAGCCTCCCTAGCTTTGAATATACTAACATAGTCTAAAATAAAGCTAAGCAAGACAACAACAACAACAACAACAACAACACAAACAAAAAGCAAACCCAAAACAAAACCCTCAAATCTCAAACCTGAAACCAAACGAAAAAACCCAAACATATCAAACTACTAAGAATATTTTCTGAAACAATTAAGTGGCCCAGTGCTTTTAGGTCTCCTTGGCTCAGAATATTTGTGAGAGCTTCAAAAAATTGTGCTGAACAAGGAGGTACCATTGCTTAATTAGGTCTTGCCAGTTAATTTGCCTGATTTAACTTTTTTCTACCTTATTGCCCCTTTTCAGTGACATCATGGGCTTCACTCAGTTTTCTAGCATCACCACTCTGTATCAGGTGGTACATGTTCTGAACAAGCTGCATACCACCTTTGACAAAATTATAGATCATTGTAATGTCTACAAAGTGGAGACAGTTGGAGCTTCATGTGAGTGGTTAATGATGAATGGGTAGTCCCTTAAGCATTGAGGAATATTAACTTGACTCAGGGACAAAGCTAAGAATTAATAGAAGTGAATAATTTATATTAAAATTCTAATTTTCCTAAGTCATAAGTGCCTAGGAAGCAAATCTTAGTAACCTCCTATGTGCCTATGGGTTTTCTCATAGTGGGCACCCAGAAAATGTTTGTAGATTTGATTTGAGAGCTATCTTTCAATAATAGAAAAACACATTGGTTTTATACTTCCATTTTTGTGGCCAGACTCTCAGGCACTTAGCTCAATGACCTCTAACACCCCATTTATTCACATTGTTATTTTCCCCTCTCTATGACCAGTGAAGGAAAGAGATGAATCTTGAAAGATAAGGTAGCAAACGTGGAACAGTAATTAGATAAAATGACATCAATAATTATTACAATTCTAAATTTAATTTTACAAATTGAGAAGGAAACAAATTGAGATAGAACCCATTTCAGGCTTCTATCAGGAAAAATAGACTTTGAAAATATTTGTAATTCATCTATTCAATGCATAATTATTGAGATCCAGTATGTGCTAGGCTCTGTGTTAGCATTGGAACTCTAGAAGTTATCAGGCTGAATGTGACAGATAGGATAATTATCCTCAGAGAACTTACAGTCTAGTGATAAATACAGTCATGTGCTGCATAATGGCATTTCACTGTATAATGACAGGCTGCATATGCGATGGTGGTCCCATAAGACTTTACTGAAGCTGAAAAAGTCCTATCACCTAGTGACATTATAGTCCATGATTTTAAATGACTTGCCAAGGATGAGGAGGTTGAAAAAGTCAACAAGGTTGTCAACCTTAACCTGCGTGTGGACAAAGATGACATTGAAGAGCTCCTGGAGGTGGGTCCTGAGGAATTGACTAATGAATTTTTGGTACTGGAACAGGAACACAAAGCTGAAGAAGAGGCAAGAGAAAGAGAAACTACAGGAGACTGAAAGGAAAGGAACCCCAAGAAAATTCACGGGGAAGGTTTAGCAGAAGCTTTTACTGACCTCAACAACTCTTTAAAAAGCTTGAAAACATAGACCCTAACACTGAAAGGTTTTCATTAATAGAGAGGAATGTTCATGGTGCATTATCTGCTTACAAGCAAATCTATAATGGAAAAAGACACCCATCAAACAAACCACCAGAGACATACTTCTGAAAATAGTGACACCTTCTCAAGAAGAGCCTGAGGAAGGTTCTTCAGAAGGTATTCCAGAAGAAAGCATTGTTACCATAGGAGAGGACAGCTCCATGCATGTTATCGCCCTGGAAAACTTTCAGTGGGACAAGATGTGGAGGTGGAAGACAGTGATACAAATGCTCCTGATGACCCTGTGTAGGCCTAAGATAATGTGTATGTGTGTGTGTGTGTGCCTTAGTTTATAACAAAAAGTTTAAAAAGTAAAAAAAAATTTTTACATAGAAAAAAGTTTATAGAATAAGTATGTAAAGAAAACATTCTTGTACAACTGTACAATATGTGTTATAAGCTAAGTGTTATTACGAGAGTTGAAAGTTTTAAAAAATTTAGTAAAAAAATTACAGTAAGCTACGGTTAATTTAGTATCGAAAAAGAAAATGTTTTATATAAACAGTGTAGCCTAAGTGTACATTGTTTATAAAGTGTACAGCAGTGTATAGTAGTGCCCTTCACATTCACTCACCACTCACTCACTGACTCACCCAGAGCAACTTCTATTCCCACAAGCTCCATTTATGATAAGCGCCTTATACGAGTATACCATTTTCTATCTTTTATATTATATTTTAACAGTACCTTTTCTATGTTTAGATATGTTAGATACACAAATACCATTGTGTTACAGTTGCCTACAGTATTTAGTACAGTAACATGCTGTACAAGTTTGTAGCCTAGGAGCACTAGGCTATACTGTATGACCTAGGTGTGTGGTGGTCTATACCATCTAGGTTTGTGTAAATGCACTCTATGATGCTTGTACAATGACAAAGTTGCCTAACAACACATTTCTCAGTAGTATCCCTATCATTAAGCATCACATGACTGTAGAAGGACTGGGACTGGTAATCACATTGAAGAGGGAATGAGGCTTCTCCCATTTCACCTTCGTTATTCAACCTTCCACTCACACAGATTATTGCATGCTTCACTGAAACTCACACAATTCCTTTTCTTTCCATTCATTACTGAAAAATACTGTATTATAAGTTAATGTTGATGAAACTATTGTGCTTGTACAATTCCTTATGTTTCATTATTGGAAAACACTGCATTATGAAATTAAAGTTGCTATCGCACATGACCATATGATTGAATCACGTTTGCTTTGTATTTCATTTTAGCTCTGGTTGGGCCTTTCTTCCCTGTGCCTCTAATTCAGAATCTGTGAACAGGTGCTTAGACCCAAACATGCTCCCAGCAAAAGATGAAGATTTTTAACAATCTGTTAATGGATAAATATAGGGCACTAGATACTTAGTAAACAGGGACGCCGATTTTCAATAATCCCCTGATTTAAAAGATTTTCTTTTATTCACCAAGGGTAAGCGCATCATACAGAAATGCGGATGAGGTCATAATACTATTTCTGAGGGTCACTACTGACAAGGAAAAAAAAGGAAATATCTTTTGGCTAAATTTGAAGTAAACTTTGCTTGGAGTTGATAAAAAATAGATTAAGTATGTAGGTATCTAGATTCTGCTTAGTTATGCTTTAGGGAAGTGCTGGTTCATCTGTTTTGGTCAAGGTCTGATATGATGCTGAATCTTCATTCTATGATATTGTCTATTTTATTGTACAATTTGGTTACATGTCAGTGTGAACTCGTATGCTTATCATATGTATTACTGAAGCACCAGACAGCAACGAATGTCACGCAGTAGAATATAGAATGTATATCTTTGTAAAGATAACTAAAAATGTTAGTTTCTCTCATATATTTATTAATAAGGATTGATAAATTAATAATTCACCTTGGAGTTTGGCCAATGGAATTATTTGGAATGGTGGTTTCAGGACTTACAAGTTTTGTATCATCTTATAGCATGTTAGAGCTGGAATACTAACAATAAAACAAAAAACTGAATGCTTAGCCATATGCCAGGCATTGTATTAAGGGCTTCACATGGATTATTTCATTATTGTATATATCCTCACAACATCCCTATGACCTAAATATCATAATCCCTATTTCCCAGATGAGAATGCTGAGGCTCAGTTACTTGCCCACGGTCACATAGCTAGTAAATGCAGAGCCAGGGCTCAAACCTGTCTGATTCAAGGGCTCAAGCTGCTGGCTGCTCACTGTGCTACTTCTCACAGCTGGCAGAGAACATAGGGATTTACTCCAACTGAAGTATGTGAAGCCCATTAAAGTTAAGTGAAAGTTTAGCGAAGGTGCTCTGGTTAGGGGCAGATTTGGACCCATGACTTAAATATCCCGGGCCCATATTCTTTTTGCTCATGGTGAAACAGAACAATTGGGTTATAGGGGCATCCACATCTTTCCCTTTATCAATGTGCTAACCATGAAGTTGTTCTTTATTCTTCCTGAATTTCTCCTCTTATATCTAGATGGCCGGAAAATACTGTTAATAACAGTATTAAGCTAACATTGTTTTACTACAGTGTCTTACCTGAGGTAGAGCTCATGCAGTAGAGTGGTTATGAGTCAGGCTCTGCAGTCAGATTCGAGCTAAGTTCAAATCTCAGCTGTCACTTTCCTGCTGGGTGATTTGGGGCAAATTAATTAATGTCTCTGTACTTCAGTTTCTTTATCTATAAAATGGGTATAATAATGTTGCCCACTTTATAACATTGTTTTGAGGATCAAAAGCATATGGAGAGAAGCCAGGCCCTGCCTCAGGCGGTATAGGCTTAGTTCTTGTCCCTAAATCCTTCCCATTTAAAACAAAACATCTTTGTGTTTTGATCCAAGGAATTTTCAGTGGTTAACCGGTATTGTTTTGTTCTGAAGTCTAGGGAATTCTTTTAGCTTGTAAGATCCTTGTTTTATGCCTTTTTCATTCCTAAAGTTTGGGTATTTTGTGAGTGTGTGTGTGAGTGTGTTTTAAAGTGCGTATGACTAAATGAAAATAAATCAGGGATTGTGAACATTTTTTAAAAAAGGCCAAAAAAAAAAAAAAAAAAGCACCTAAAGCATATGGAGTTCTTATGATGCCTGGTGCAGCTTCTCTGTAAATTTTATTATGCATGCAACTTTTCCATTTCTTAGCCTCAGCCCTAGTCCAGACCTTCATCTTTCTATATTTGGACAAAAAACAGTCCCTTGACTAGTCTCCTTGCCTCTGCCTTTTACACTATTATGCAATGAAAATATGCTTATTCTCTTGCTCAAGAACTTAACTGTTTGTAGCATCATGTCCAAACTCTTCAGGCTTACAGGCAATGATGCACAAAACTGACTTCTTCAGCCTTTGTCATGAGTTTCACCAAGTATACAGTTTGATGGAACAGTTCCCATAAGATGGCCCGCACTTTAGTCACCAGCCAGAAGTTTGGTGGTCCCAGGACCATCCTCACTTCAGACCAGCTGGCTAAAAATTTGGGGGCACTCATAACCACCCTCAGATTTGATAATTTGCTAGAATGACTCACAGAACTCAGGAGTGTTATTCTTATTATTATAGTTTTAATACAGCAAAGAGATACAGAGCAGGCAGGGTCCAGCAGGGGTCCAAAAACGGAGCTTCCAGAATTCTCTCCCCATGGAGTCATGACCAGCATCTGTCCATGACTTCCGGTTACCATGTGTGATGGTACACACAAAGTATTGCTAACCAGGGAAGCTCACTCAAGCCTTTGCTGTCTAGAGTTTTTATTGGGTTTTAATCACATATTGTTCACGTAGCTGATCTTTAGTCTCCAGCCACTCCCAGAGGTCAGGCTAATACTTTTAGTTATCAGTTCCTCTGGAGGTCAAAACAGATACTGTGTGGCCTAAAAGCCCCATCATAAATCATATTGTTAGACTATCTAACTATTGTTAGTCAAAGTTCCCCAGCAACAAAGACCTCTCTATCAGGCAGGACATTCCAGAGGCCTAAAGGTCAACTTCTAGTAGCCAAGGACAAAGGCCAGACCTCTCTTTGGGTGAAGTCAATTCTTCACTGTACAGCCTTATTTCCCATTGCTCTTCTATTAATAATTGCTCGCCAAATAAGGCAACACCCAGACCATTCTATGCTTTCATACAATTTCTTTTACCTGTAATATTTCTTCTTTTGCGTCCAGGATACTTAAATGTTATGCTTTATATGAGGCTCAGCTCAAGTCTCATTTGCCCCCAAAACTTCATTTGCCCCAAGCTTTCCTAGTCACTCACTTTTCTAACTAGTAACATATTCGCCTTGTATGGCCCTGTGATGTAGCCTGTGTTTATAGACTTCCGCAAGCCTTATATCTCTCTGCAGCCTGAGTGTCCACCACAAAGAAATTACTCAAAAAAATGCTTTGAAAATGCTTATTAATATAATGATGATAAATTTCCTAGTGTCTAAGTCATTCAATAAATCTCTGTTGAAATGGACTGAACTAAGTTTATTTTTAATTGTAAATTAGGCACCTTTGTTATCTGTATATCACTCTGATTACTTGGGCTCTAATTTAGATAAGCTGCTACCTAAGTGAGTCATTAGACCTTAAGACAATCAAATTCAAACTGAGCTTCAGAATGTTTGCATGTGAAAAAAACAAGTGGTGAATTGACATTTGTGGATATTAATGTTTCCCACAAAACAAAATGACCAAAAATGTTTTCCAGAAAGCAGAACTTTATGCTAGATTGGCTTAGTAGTTATTTTTACTGTGGTTTGGTTCCTATGACTCCTGGTGGGTTAGAACCTAGAACAGATAAGCAAACCCCATCCAGAGAGCTGGTTGGAAAAAATATTGATGCCTTAAATGCCAAGGCTTTAATTTTATTATCCCAAGATCCTGAGATTCAGCACTTGGGCAGAGTCACTGTTTGCAGTGTAGACAAATGAGTTTTTGTTACTGCTGGGTAGACAAGTTCTCTCACCCCCACCAAAAGAAAGATGTCATTACCAAAATATCTGAATTATTGGCTTTATTCAGATATGGCCTTGATGCGTACTTTATTGAGACTATGCCTCAATTGTCATGACAACCGTGTGTGTGTGTGTGTGTGTGTGCATGCGTGTGCGCGTGTGCACGTGTGCTGGGTGGTGTCTGGAAGCAGCACCTTTAGCATCCAGGCAGAAACAGAGTGGGTGTGTCAAGCAGAGTGTCTCCTTACCCATTTAAATGATGATGTCAGGAAAGACTGAAAACATCATTCGACATCACTCATTTAATTAAAATTCCAAACAATCAGCTATTCTCTCCAGAGAGGAGCAGTCGTACATTCAAGGTCAATGCCTAAGTGTCTAAATTTTCATTCTGTATTGTATCAACGCTTGTTATGATTCAACCATATTCTGATCCTGCTGACCCCACTGTGTCAACCTTCTCCCCTACAACTTCTCCAGTCTCATCTCTTGCAGTAACCTCTAGTATCCTGGATATCCACTCTGGGGAATCACTTACAGATTATATTGTTTCAGGCTTCTAATATTTTGTCACACTTCCCTAAAGAAAGTCAGCTTTTTCAAGACACATCATCCATCTTTCAGCCAGGAAATTCATTTTGTTCATAGCTTGGCACGTCAAGCCCACTTGTCTTTCTGAGTTTTCCATATCTTTGGAAGCTCCATTGACTCTTCCAAGCTACTGGGCTGCTGTTCTACAAACACCTCTCTCCCTGCATAAATGCTCTTGTGAAAGTCAAAGAACTAACTTTTGATGTATCCTTTTATTATTTCTTGTAACCTTCAGTAGCTGTGGCCCAGAGTCTCTCTTCTTGGTGGGAAAAGTTGATATAAGACATTGACTCAAACATAGCTGGTTTTCCCAAACTGTGCCTCTTGTTTGTCTTGAAATGAGCATGAGAGGACAGAGCTATCTTAGGAAGACAAAGGAAACAATGCTACTTGAACATTGACCAACAGTTGCCCAAA
Source organism: Pteropus alecto (assembly GCF_000325575.1). NCBI lineage: Eukaryota > Metazoa > Chordata > Mammalia > Chiroptera > Pteropodidae > Pteropus > Pteropus alecto. The sequence goes on from NW_006438906.1 coordinate 1,935,663, forward strand.
AGTAGTCTGTTTACATTGTGGACCAGAATGATTTATTGGGTCGTTTTGTGTCCACACCCAAACTTAGTGATTTTTCCTCTAAGCCCTATTCCTGGCACGTTTTCTGGACCCTCTGCCAAACATGAACTTTCCAAGCTGCAAGGGAAAGGCTAGTTAAAGATTTGAGATAGCAAGCCCCTGCCAGCAGCCTTAAAAATTTTTGCTTTAGTTCACTCAAGTGTGCCATTATATCATATGTTTTCAGACATAGTGGTATCTGGGTTGTACAAGGCCGATGAGATCCTCCACTCTGGGGATGTAGCAAGCATGGCTCTGGACCTGGTGGTTGTGTGCAAGACATTTGAGAATCCACACAAGCCCAATGTCCAGCTGAAAACCTATGCTGGGATCCACTCAGGTAAGGCAAGATAGGATGTGTGAAGAGCTTTCTCTGTACTTCTCAGACCATGTGATGCTTCATTGTTCAGGGGAGACATTATGACCCCATTTATGCAGCCAAAAAAAGTGACTATTTAAACTCCATGATTGTAATGTTAACATCCTGTGAAACATTTCTCTTGGAAAGAGAAAGAAATGAACGTTTATAAAGCACCATTTATTCTGTGGCAAGCATGCCAGGCAGTCATACCTATGATCTCATCTGACCCAAGAGTGGAAGGTTATTGTTATTTGCTTTTCATTTTTTTATTGAGGTAAACATACAGTAAAGGGTACTAATCTTAATAGTACAAATTGATTAATTTTTTACCTCTGTATACTCTCGTGAAACCAGCACCCAAGTGAAGATAGAAAATAATTCCAGCACCCTAAGACTTGATCATACCCTTTTCTCAACCCTCCCTCCCTGCACCTGTCAATACCGCTGACCCCTGCCTGAGGTAACCACTCATCTGACTGTTACCTCCATAGATCAGTTTTGTCTGTATTTGAATTTATGTATCCTTTCGTTCCAAATGCATGTATTTCCATCTTCTACATGTCATTGCATGTAGCTGTTAAAGATTATTTTTTAAGGAAACTCAAATGTCCTTAAGGCTGCAAGGAAGCATTTTACATCATTATCATCATAATGATTTGATTGATCTCATTTGCTGAGGAAATCAACCAGATGTATTGCTTAGAAGAAGCCAAATAGTTCTTGTGTATTTGCATACATGGTACATAAAAAGACACCAAATATTGCATGTGGAGAGAAGTTATATAAATTTTGGTCAGCTAAACTGTAATTATATTAATTTATTCCCAGTTCCAGTTATTCAGAGAGGTGATTCTTCCCATGCCCTAATTTTTAAAATGGGAATACTTGCATTTGGAACAAAATTTAAAGGATACAAAACAAAAAAAACTTGTATGCAAATGTTAACAGCAGCATTATTCATAATAGCCCCCAAACTAGAAACAACTCAAATATCTATCAACTGGTGAATGGATAAATTAATTGTATGGTTTATTAATTCTATGGTTTATTATTACTCAGAAATAAAAAGGAAATATTAATACATGCAACAACATGGATGATTTTTAAAAACATACTAAACAAAGGTCAAATGCTACAGAACGTATGATTTACTTTGTATGACATTCTAGAAAAGACAAAATGATCATGACAGAGAGCAGATGGGTGGTTACCTGGGGCCAGTGGAAGGGGGATTGATAGTGAAGCAGCACAGAGAATTTTTAGGGTGCTAGAACTGTTGTATATCTTGATCGAGTGGTTACACGATTACATTATTATATACATTACCCACATTTATTAAACTGTGCACTTAAAAATGGGCAAATTTTATAATATGTAAATTATACCTCAGTAAAGCTGAAAAAATTCCCACATGCAAAAGTGTAAACAGTGAAAAGTAATTCTCCCTCCCGTACCTGTCTTTTAGCCTCTTGGTCCCCCAGTCTATGTCCTCCCTCATTTACCTTTTGTGGTGTTCTTTAGATTTATGTAATGGGCACTTGAATAGTTTAAAAATTAGTTAATATTGGAATTCAGATGTCAGATTTCGATAACTGATATCATAAAGATGTTCCTAATATTTTTTGACCACATGCTCAGAAGAACTCAGTCGGTTTCTTAGTGTCACTTACCGAATGCTTGCTGTGTACCAGCTACTTTGCAAAGGCTTCTCTTTCCACATTCACCACAAGCCTCTGAAATGTGTATTAATAGTCTTAATAAAGGATGGGGTGAATCCCCCCGAGTGGAGACTCAAGTTCTGCACCAAGAGAGGGCATTAGGGTCCTTCATTGCATGCAGGAAAGAATTCAGAAGCACGCCAGAGTTAGAGACAAAAGGAAAATTTATTAGAAAAGGAATAACGCCCCTCAGACAGAGACCTGGTCTCCTCTCAGAGAATGAGAGGAACCATGAAAGTTTATTAGAGAAGGAATAACACTCCATAGACAGAGTGGTCTCCTCTGAGACAGAAAATGAGAGAACAGACAGAGACAGACCCAAGTGTTTGTGTTTGAGGAATTCAGTTTATATGTCATTCTTAGTTTCTATGAATTACAGTTTAAAGACTTTGTTTCCTCTTTTCCTTTGATGATATGGGTATGCAGCATGAAAGGTATGAATATGCAGCCTTACAGTTTAAAGACTTTGTTTCCTCTTTTTCTTTGATGGTATGGGTATGCAGCATGAAAGGTATGAATATGCAGGTTAAAGTTTTGTTAGTAATCTCAGCCTTCTTTCTGTAGGTTCCCTATGGTCTGGACATAGGCAATGAATGGTTGGGTGTATTTTGTGTAGGGTAATACTTAAAGACTCTGTTTCCTTTCTTGATATGGGTAAATAGTTTGTTAGTAATCCTAGCAGGAATCTTCCTTTGTTCTGTAGCAGCAGCATGTTGTAGGCTCTGAATACAACCTATCAATTTATCCAGTTCTCATGCCTCTTCCCTATATCAGCTCTTGTTTACTAAATGGGGAGGTTGAAGCTAAGACACTTTAGGTAACAAGTTTACCCAGCTAGTAAGTAGCAGAGCTGCGGTTCAAATCCAGGTCTGTTCTAGGTAAAGACAAAGTCTGTGATCATAACGCACCGAGCTATGTGTTTTCTTGATTTGGAAAGAAGGGAGGGAGGACCACTTAGTCAACAGAGAAGCCTGTGTGATTTCACTTCTAAACCGTGTAGTTGTCTTAGCCCCAAGCTTGTAATAACCCCCTCCTCCACCTTGTTTCCATACCCCTGCAGAGTCTGATTAGTACTAGTTCTCAAAAACATCAATATTCTAGTTTGGGGCCTCAGCTGTTTTCATCTTTATTTCTTTATTCAAAGAAAAGAAATTCTGCTGTAAAAGATGAAGTTCTTTCTTATGTGGGTAGTGCCTTTTTCAGTCCACATTAAAATTATCAAATTTATTTTCCCCACTCTCTCTGCAGCAGGAA
>NW_006438906.1:1939087-1959373 GCF_000325575.1 Pteropus alecto
AAGGCTCAACTGAAAAAGCCCTTCTGTTCAGTGGAGCACCTTCTCCTTAAAATAGTACCCTCAAGGGACATAGGCAGGCAGATGCGCTTATGTTGGCCAAATGATCAGCTGCAAGAGTTTTAACAAAACAAATAAATCTTCTGAGCCCTACAGGTCATTTCTGTTATATTGTGTTAATCTTTCTTCAGTTGAGTATGGCATAGACAAGGCCAGATATCTGCACAATATTGGAAATGACTTCAGCTTGTAAAGACAAAGAAGGGAATGCAATGAGATTGCTATTAGCAAAAACATTCTGGTGTTCTTTTAAATTCTCTTGTATTGTGCTAAACGATTCTTTCCCCTGTCCTCCTTAGGCAGTGGTCTGGCCTAACTCCTAAAGCAATGTGCTATAATACAATGTCAAACTCCAGGAAATTTGTGTCAGAATTTCTATAGCTAGTTGAGCATTCGTTCTGAATGTGCTTTTGTTCATTAGTGGGTGTGTGGGATGAGCAGACAGCTGGAATATTTTCTAAATGCAAAGTTAAATCTGTACTGTTAAAGGGAGCCAGCAGCCCCATATTGTTGAGATTAAGGTTCCACCGGCCTCTCCAGCTTTCATGCTCCTTGAGCAGGGACAGTGTCGCATTTGCTGTTGTATCCCCAGTGCCTTAGCTCTCAGCTCCCCCATAAAGAAAGTGCTCAGTGATAGAGCAGGTCTGGAACAGACAACAGCGCCATCTAACCCAACTTCGTGCCAGAGTGGAAGAGGCTCCTTCCAGGGGCCAGGCAGGAAAAGAGGACGGGAGATGCTAGGACAAGCTGGAGAGCGTTTGCCCCTTTTCAATGAAGTAGCAACTGCTTAGCTCATCCGATGGATGCCGTGTGGTTCCAGCGTTTCAAGACTGCAAGTTTTCAAGGGGATTCAGAAGTCTAGACTTTTATGTGATGTTTCCTGAATTTTATAACACTATTTAGGCAAAATAATTTTCTGCCAGCTGGATCGGACCTATAGGCTGCCAGTTTGGACCAATTTCTAAGCATTTAAAGGACTCGAAGATTCATTTTGTTAAAAAAATCAAAAGCTTTGTTTCACAGAATAACAAAAAATAAATTTTAATTACATTTCCCCAAATTCGCTGTGACTGAAACTGGGGCTTGGTACTAGTAACTCACAAATCGGTGTGGCCCCAGTTGTCTAACTTACACATTTTCCTTAGTGCCCGCCTTCTCTCTCCTTTCCTCTTCACTGAACAGTGAACTCTGGGCTGCCAAGACGCTTAGAGTTTAGCTGGACAGGTGACTGTAAGCCTAGGGTCCATTTCAGGCACAGCCTGGCCCATATTATATCTTTTCCTGCTTCCTTGGCCTTCCCCTCTCCACTGGCTCCTCCCTATCAGCATTTAAACATGCTCATGTCTCTCTAAACTTAAAACAAAGTTGAACAACCCTCCATTAACCCCACATTCCTGTCCAGCTACTGTCCAATCTCTCTGCACCCTCTCGGTCAATCTTTTTGAAGGATCTTCTACACATGCTGCCTCCACATCCTCCCTCCACTGGTCCCTGCAATTTGGCGTCCATCCCCATCACACCTCTGAAGTAAATTTTGCCAAAGTCAGCAGAAACCTTCAGTGATATTTTCTAGTCCTCCTTGTCTTCATCTTTCAGCAGCATCTGGCTTTGCTGATTTCTTCTTGAAACAGCTATGCTTGAGTTTCATGAGTCCTCACCTGCTGTTTTTTTGACTTCTCAGAGTGCTCCTCCTCAGGCTTCTACAAGTGCTTCTTATTTGGGGGGCTTAATGTTGATGACCCTCAGAGTTCTACCCTTAACTCCTGACTTTTCTAACTCTACATCCCTCCTTGGATGATCTCAACCACACCCATGGTGTATGCTGTGACCTGTGTGTTAGAGACTCTGAAGGCTTCATCGCCAGCTCAGATTTCCCTCCTGAGCTCCAGAGGGGTTATCCCGCTCCCTCGGGCACCTCCACCTCAACATGTCCAATACTGAACACCAGAATCCTTTTCCTTCTTCTGGTTTTCAGTATTTCAGAGAATGGCACCCCGATCTACCTGGTGGTCCAAGCGAGACACCTGAAAATCATTTTTGACTCCTCCTTCTCCCTCACACCTAATTCCTGCAGTCACCAGGTGCTGCAGCTCTGTCTCCTCTTTCCGATCTGTCCCCTCTTCTCTATCCTGACAAGCCTCTGGGGCAAGTCACCTGCCCAGATTATAGTAACAGCCTCCAATTGGGGATCCCTGCTTTTGGTCTTGTCCATCCCTCCCCACCACTCCTTTAGTCACACTGTCGCTAGGGTGACCTTAATTTTCTTCACTTACATATTTCGTTTTTAATTATGTGATTTTTGCATCAGAGTAATCTTTCTAAAAGGCAAACCCAACTGTCTCACTCTTCTGCTTAAAACCCTGTGCTGGCTTCCCTAGCCCAGCTGACAAGGCCCCGCCTGGCCTGGTGGGGGTTAGCCTCTCCAGCCCTGCCCTACCCTCTATGCTGCACCCACCCATACTAACCTCCTCTTAGTTTCTGCTCTTATACCTGCAGGTCATAGTGCCTTAGCACCCAACACTTCCTCTGCTCAACACACTCCCAGCTCTCATTTTATCTGGCTGGCTTCCGCTCATCCTCTAGACTAGGAGCCTTCTCCGAACCCTCGTCTGGGTAAGGTGGCCTTCCCCAACCTTTCTTGTCACGCAGCTCTCCCCACATGGCTCTTAACCTCACAGCATTGTAATGGCTATTTAAATGTCCACCCCTCCCTGCCTACGAGCTCTAGAGAAGGAAGGGTCATGTCTTCTTTGTTCAATTTTTTAATTGCCTTTGCACAATAGGGGTTGGCTCAGAATAGAATAGAATAGAATAGAATAGAATAGAATAGAATAGAATAGAATAGAATAGAATAGGTGTTTGATGTGTGTATGGATATGAATAAATGAATTCCCAAGGACTTTTGGGAGGAATTCTCAGATAAACATTCACTATTGTCCTGGAGCCAGCTCATGTTGATTCCTGAAAGACAAATGTGCTTTTAGTGATGTCATATTGGCAGTATAAAAAATTAATATAAACAGAGCCACTTTAAAATGGAGTCAGAGCTGCCATTCCAGAGGAACTGCCTGGAACGTCTTCTCTCTCAAACCTTTGGAACGTTAAAGCTGGGTGAAATAATCTTTGGACTGGTCCTAAAACAACATTGTGTCTTAAACAACTGCTTGCAAAGATAATAAGAAAACAGATATTATGACCACTGGACTGAAAATTTAAAAGATTGTTTAGAATTAGCTTTGCTATGTTAGCTTATCTACACCTATAGAAATTCCTTCTTTCTATGGACATAATTATTCCCCTTCCCTTTCTCATAAATACACCTTGCCTTTGCCTTCTAATCAGAACACTGTTTAAGTTTCTGCCTGAATCAGTGTTTCCTTAATAGCTTGTTGCCTTTCACTTTGCCTTTTTATTTTTAAGTTAATAGTAGTTTGACATCAGTCGTGGTAGACATATTTACACCATGGAAATCAGTAACCACTACAAATTAGAGCTCTCTTCTCTCCCTTACCCTGTCTACTGTTTACTAACATACTGCTGCAATATTGCTTTGGAGAGTTTAGAACCCTCAGCAATGGCTTGGAAGTGGTTCATTGTCCTAAGCATATAATTTGAGAAAATAACAACAACAACAATAACAACAACAACAACTACAGTTTAATGAACTGTATGAACTATGTGCCAAACCTTGTGTTTAGTGCTTTACAAATTGATCTTGCTATATTTGTAACAAAGCAGGCAAAGTAGATATTATTAGGCACAGTATAGAAAAGGGCACTGAAAATGGATGCGTCTGCTCAGCTGGCAAGTAGACATAGTTGATGCCAGATCTGACCACTGAGCCAGTGATCTTACTTCTTCACTCTGCGCCTCTCACAGCCAAGTGCTCGGGGCTTCAGTCCCTACTTCTCACCCTTACTTCTCCAAAGCAGTCCCTGAGTTTTCAGCTGAATCTCACAGCTAACCATCCAGTTGACTGAAAAAAACAAACAAACCCAACAACTCATGGGTAATCATCTTGCAATAGGCCAGTGGAGATCTTGACAGGCATTTCATCTAAGACTGAGAAATAAGCAGGGATTGTAACAACCAGGTGTCAGCCACAGAGTGACATTTTGAATTGAGACAGTGATTTTTGTTTCTTGATGACATAGTGATGGAAATTGTTCTTAAATAGAACTTTCCCACTCCCTGGGATAATATAGGCCAGTAATTGTGTGTATTCAGGGCTTAAGTGCTTCAGGGAAGGTGCCAGGTGACCATCAAGTGTATGACTGAAGCCCAGCATCCCTTCACAATAATACTCTAATAATTGGTGGTTGTAGAGAACTTTTAATGTGTAATCTAAATAATGTCCATAAACAAAAGACTGTCTATTTGCAAGGCTCCCCGAAGAGGGTGATGGGTGAACTGGATGCTGCCAATGCTGCTCCCACGGTCACAGCCCAGACCTTGTCATTGCTTGAAACTGCTCCTTTTAAGAAATCCCATCCAACATCCACATGCTTGCAAACCTCCTCTTCCCCTCACACTAAATCTGTTTGTTCTTCAGCTGCCTCTAGACTCCAGGATCCCAACTGCTTCAGTCTAACTGGCTTCCCTGGCTTGCTCTCTGATGCAGCCTGGAATCCATGGTCAATCTCTACTGTTTTCCTATTGAGAACTCTCAACTTCCTGGTTTTCCCTCTGCATTGGCTCTACAGTTCACCCCTCTCAGTTGATCTGACAATCCCCACTCTCTTTTGCACAGTAGAGATGCTTACATAACCTTGCCCGATGATGGTGATGATGATGATGATGATGTTGATGATGGCTCCACTGAAGCTAACTTCTGGCATCTTCTGAGGCTCCCAGTGCTACCCTCTAGGTTTTTTATTTTTCCCAGGTGTCTTCCTTTCCTATTCCCCTTCGTTGCCTTTTTCTGACCACCCATCTCTCCTTCAAGCTTCCCATCCCCAAACCCTTCAATCACTGCAGGTGGGACCATGTCTATCTTTTCTTAGAGGTAATAGATGTCCTTAAGTGTGAACTTTCCTTTTCACTTCTAAACTTATCTAGAATAGTATTTATTTATCTTTACTTATTTCTTTCCTATTTTAAAAAAGAGCTACTCTTCTCCCCCTTACAAAGCTGAGTCCTCCCCCACCATTTAGTTTTTCTGATTGTTTAAATAACGTAAATGTGATGTCATTTTTCTGCTTGAAACTCTCCAGATGCTTCCCTGACTAAAAAGCAAATCTTTATTGTGGTCTTCAAGAAATACTTGTACTAAAAAGGTGTTTCTCACCCTAGGCTGCACCATGGAACTTAGAAAATAATCATGCCCAGTCTCCCCACCAGACATTCTGATCTCCTGTCAACAGTAATTTTAAAAATCCACCCAGATGATTTGCTTACCTCTTTTGAGGCACCTCGTTCCATTCTCCCCCTTGCTCTCCACCTTGACTCCTTCCCTCCAATCTTCATAATGCTGCCTCTTTCTCAAACTTCAGCTTGAATGACACCTAAGGGAGGTTGTCTTCTAGTCCAGCACTGATTTATTTCCTTTATCACACATAACACAGGTTATGGATATTTCCCTGTTTTTTTCTTCTGTCTCCCCACTGCTAGACTAGAAGCCTCCTGGGGTTAGTGCCCCATCTCTAGTTTACCACTGAATCTCTATGCCAAGCAGAGTCTCCCATGTAGATATTCACTTGAGGAATTAATAATAGATAAGGAATGGCTTCTTATCCTACCTTCTTTCTATGGGAACTTGTTGCATTGATTATCTTTTCTTTCTAGGATTTTTAGATTTTCTCCAATTGGTCTCTTTCTCTCAGTTTAAAAATATACTCAAAACTTTCCCATCAAAAATCAAACGTGTGGAAAACCTCTCTTGGCACCCCTTTACTTTATACCTGTATTCTTTCTTCTACAAAGAGAAGCAGTTTAGCTTGAGGATTAGAAAATCGGTGTCTGAAGCCAGATTGCCTGGATTCAAATCCTGGTGTTGCTACCCACAAGATTTGAGATCTTGGGTAAGTTACTTCACTTCCTCGTGCCTCATCCACCACATGAAAATGATAACAATGCTTTCCTCAAGGAGTTGCTATAAGGGTTCAGTGAGGTACTATATGTAAACAGTGCCTGAGTTCTAGTAAGCACTCTGTCAATGTCAGTCATTATCTTTACAGCACTGGATTTCTTAGTCATCTCCATGGATTGTTTCCACCATTTCTAACTTTCTGGAACCCCTCAGCCCATTATAAATTATTCTCTACCCTGCAGCATTATCTAATTCTCACTTCACTTGATCTGCCTAAGGCACAGGATTCTACTGACCATCTCTCCCTCTCTCTCCTCTTTCCCACCTTACCACTTTCTTTTCTTGCTTCCTTTCTGGATGCCCCTTCCCCAGGTTTCCTCCACTGGTTCCTTCTCCTCTCTTGGCTCCAAAGCTTTGTTTTTAGCCCTCTTGTCTTCTCACTCTTTCTATCGTTCCTGTGCAGTTTAATTCACCTCCATGGATTACAAACAACTCTTTGCTTGAAAATTCTCAAATCATTATTTTTTACCCCAGACCTCTCTCCTGAGCTACAGACCAATATTGACAAGTATCCCTGAGATGCCTCTATTTGGATTCCCACACGGACATCAGATTCCACATGTCTAAACCAAATGTATTAACTTCTCAGCAAAATCTCCTTCGATTTCTATCTCAATTAATTACATACCTCCTGAAGATGCTTACTATCTGACCACAGAGAAAATCCTCCGAATGCTAAACAAATGGCTGGATTCCTTTCAGGAACAAAGACACAAGAGTTAAAGGCTGATCGTATAACTCCCAAAATTAAGTATAGTGTCGTATAGTGGAAAGAGAGCAGGCTTTGGAATTAAACAGATGCTGATTTGAATCTTAGCTCTATCCTTTACTAGCCATGTGACTTAAAATGTTTAAGATTTAGGGCGATACTATTTTTTGCTTTATTTTTGTTCATATGTTTTATCATGCTTGGTTTTACAGATATAATATGTATTCTCAGAGGATGATGAACTCAATAATTAAGTATGTTCCTTAATTACAAGTTATTTTAATACTTATTTTTAAATTTTTTGTCAATTATAGTTGACATTCAATATTATTTTATATTAGTTTCAGGTATACAGCGTAGAGGTTAGACATTTATATAATTTACAAAAAGAGCCCTCCAATAGGTCTAGTACCCACCTGACACTATATATAATATTATAATATCACTGACTATATTCCCTATGCTGTACTTTATTCCCCATGATGATTTTATAACTGCAGATTTGTGCTTCTTAATCCTTTAACCTTTTTCACCCAGCCTCCTGCCCCCTATCCATTTGGCAGCCATCAGTTTGTTCTCTATGAGTCTGTTTCTGTTTTGTTTGTTCATTTATATTGTTCTTTAGATTCCACATATAAGTGAAATCATATGGTATTTGTCTTTCTCTGATTTATTTTACGTAACATAATCCTCTAGGTCCATCCATATTGTTGCAAATGGTAAGATTTTTTTCTTTTTTATGGCTGAATAATATTCCGTTGTATATATGTACCACCTCTTTATCCAACTGGCTGTTGATGGACACTAGGTTGCTTCCATATCTTGGCTATTGTAAATGATGCTGAAATGGACGTAAAGATGTTTATATCTTTTAGAATTGATGTTTTGGATTTCTTTAGATAAATACTCAGAAATGTAATTTCTGGGTCATAAGGTAGTTTTATTTTTAGTTTTTCGAGGAAACTCCAAACTGTGTTCCACAGTGGCTGCATCAATCTGCAATCTCACCAAGAGTGCACGAGGGTCCTTTTTTCTCCGTATCTTCACCAACACTTGTTGTATGTTGACTTACATATGATAGTCATTCTGACAGGTGTGAGGTGATATCTCACTGTGGTTTTAATTTGCATTTCTCTGATGATTAGTGAGTTGAGTATCTTTTAGGATGATAATGAAGTGTTTAAAATACTGGCTTTGGGATCCTGGCTTTGCAGTATGTAAGTTGTATTCTCTTAGGCACACATTTAACCCTCATAGCCTCAGTTACCTAATCAATAAAATGGGGGCGAGTCTATTTACCTATAAGAGATGCTATTAAAATCTTAGTATAGTACCGGACATAGTTAGTGCCAACAAATGGTAATAATTATTAATATGATACAAAGGCATTATGGGGCTTCCAAAAAGAATTTTAATATAAAAATAAAAAATGATAAGTGCTTTTTCAAGTTTATTATCTTCTTTATGGAAAGTAATACACTTTTCATTATTTTTATTTATGCATAATTGGATTATACAATTTACACAATTATTCAGGGACCAATTATCCTGGTTGGCATTATTCAAATTTCGATTCTCTTCCTGCTTAACGAGACTTATCGGGTGGGCAGGGTAATAAAAACACGAGGTAGGATCACTCAGTATTGTCACTTGATGTCAGGGTTTAGAGTTGACTGTGTCAGAGGAAAACAATGACATCCAGATCCTGCTGACCGAGCAGAACCATTTCTGAGCCAGGAGGACTCCTTTGCCCCGTAGCTCAAAGCTTAGATGAGGTGGAGGCATGGTGGGCCTCCTCGGCTCCCTTCTCTCAGTCCAGGATCCTAAGGCTCTGGGTAAGAGAAGATCGAAAAAGACACCTGAGGAGGACAGACTTCATTTTTGTAAAGCCTAGAACTGGTCGGCTTCTTCTGGCCTCTCCATGTCTCCCCCAGGTTCCCCTGGTTTTGTTTATTTATGAGGGCCACGGGTGAGTGTGGAGGATTGGGGACCCTGATAAGTGGGAGGCAGCCTTTGGCCTATCTGACCACCCAGTGGGGTGAAAATGAAGGAAGGGAGCAGAGTGATCTGGAAGAGATCTAGAAAAGAGCCACTTCCCATCTAGACTTCACCCTTTTGGTGTAACCATCCAAAGTTCCAACGTACTGACTGCTGGCCCAGTTTTGGGTGCTTGAGGATGTATTAGAGCTCCTTCCTGGTGATATGTGTGTCAGAGGTGGTGTGTGTGTTTGTGTGTGTGTGTGTGTGTGTGTGTGTGTGTGTGTGTGTGTGTAAAGGTGTGGGAGAGGGTACTTGGGCTTTCCCTAGAGCCCCTCACTTCCAACTGTGGGGTCATCCAATTAGGTGCTTTTAAGCGATCAAGAGATAAGGATTTAAATATTGTTTAATCACATCATGAGAAAGTTATTTACTCTTTTTGTTCTATTACAGTCCTCTGATTAGATCAAGAATAAAGGAGACTCATTTTGGTATAGGACGCTTTTAACTCTTTAATCTTTGCTACTCCTCATTAAAAAAAGAAAAGAGTACATTTAAAGAAAAACGTTAACTCAATAATAGTACAGGTTATGACAAAAATTCTGATGTGGGATGCACCTGACAAGGTAGATTTCCACCATTTTGGGTTTTGAGAGTGCAGGGTTGTCAGGGGGTTTACAATTTTTACTCTTGCCCTGACCACTTTTATCTCAGCTAGCCAAAGCTGGCTGCTGGAGGGAGGTAGACGATAGGAAAAGGGAAGAAATTACTGGAGAACTGTCCAAAAAGAGTAGCCATTAACTTTTTTCTTAGAATATGCAAAGTTTTCCTAGGTCAGCAGCCCCTGCCACATAATTGCTATGGGAAAAGCTGGTTCGGTATAGAATCTTGTATATGTGAAGTACTTCAAGATGTTTGCTGGGATGTGCCCTGAGGTACCTTTTCACTTGGTAAGATTCTTGGAGTTGAATTTCTTTGGTTATGCTTTAGAGTGCCCTGATTTTTCAGGGCAGGCAGAAACAGGGGATGTCTCCTGGGTTTATGTGACTTTCTTTTCTCTCCTTCGGCTTTGAAAATCCAGTGTAGTTCAAGTGCGTACCAACTGCTGGTGCAAATTGGAGGCTACATACTGATGTGTGGGGGAATTTTTAAGTCAGGGTAGCTATTGTCTACTTGTATCTGTGGAAGCGTGCATGTGAGAGAAGCACTATCAGGAAAGTAGCCATTAAAAAGTTCTGTGTGTCACTGCTCTCAAGAAACTCATTGGTAGGATTTGCAGCTGTCCCTACCACGGGGAGTAATGTCCCAAACAAACTTGGAAATCCTTTGACGTTTGGTCAAGATATTGCCTATGTAAATTTTTGGATTATGCACATGCTTCTTTTTGTTCATACAGTAGTTGTTTTCTCCTTCTTGACCCATTATGAGCAGATCAGACCTTTCTTGGGATCCTCCTTCTTCAGGGTTAAATTGAGGTGGGCCAGCCATTCTTGGCAAAATAGTCAAACATACGAAGTATGTCTGATTTCCCCACATTCCTTTTCCAGACTCTTTCTTCTGATTGTAGCATCCTTCTCCTCCGCTACTAGACTCAGCCCTCCCTATTGCCTGGGGTTCCTCCTACAATAGAAGTCCATTTGTGAGCTCATTCCCACTGAGGTGCTCCCAGGATACTACCTTTCTAAGGAGAGTTTTATTTTGAAAGAGGATCGATCCCCAGAAAAGGTGATTAAATTAATCTTGTTAAAGTAATTGAAACTAGTTTAGACCTGGGGCAGAAGGTGGGGCTAACTTAAGGCGAGAGAGATTTTCAGTCCCCAAATCCCTGACTCTATCCATGGGGGAGACAAGCCAGAGAAAGTGGCACCACCGTCTCTGCTTCCACCAGAACCTCATTCTCTCTCCGCTCACACTAGCTCTGGTGGGAGCTGAGGCACTTCACTCTGCTCCAGCTCCCCTAGGTGGAAGATCACAGGAATAATGATTGCATGACTTAGTAAAACTAAATAAACGAGTTCTGCTTGAAGCCAATTTAATCAGCCAAATAAAATAATGAGATGTATGTGTATTATTTGTGGGCAGTTCCCTCTAGACATTGTCTAAATAATTTCTGTGGTGTTTTTGTATATTTAAAATATGAAATATGTTCAGAGGGAATGCCATGGTAACCCACATAGAAAAACCCAAGAAAAAGCACCTCATTCCTGTGGCTTAACTCTGAAATTCATTTGGCACAGAGTGCTGCCTGCATGAGTGTTTCTCTATTGAAATGAATCACGATTAATTCCATGGGATTTGATCAGCAAATACAGGCAGATAATGTTTCTTTGGCAGTGTATCAAAGCCAATCTAGGGGTGAAAGCTTCCAAAGACCAGTTTCTATGTAAATGAGAGGCTGAAGCTCTGACACCTGGGCTGGGAGAATGTTATTGATCCATAGTTGATGGAAGGGCACAAAAATTTTTTCATGTGAGGATACCGCCTGCTTAATAACTGTCCTAAAAAGAAGATGCCAGTCCTCAGAGTCACTGGGTCATCATCCTCTTCTAGCTCTGCCAGAAAGGCCGAGTAGCTACAGAGCCCAAGTCTGTCTTTCCCCTCCTGGGTTGGTGGCACACGTAGGATTCTTCAGCCATGGCAGCATCAGTGAGTGTGTTCAGGTGACCATGATTCATTAGTGAGCCACTGTGTCACAGTGCCCGTGAAGCAGTTGTCTCTGCCCTGAATGCAGGGCGAGCTCTCGGCAGCAGTAAGGGGAGCCAATTAAAGAGCAGTCTCTCAGGGATGCCAGTCCCCAGGGACTCCAGGCTGAGGATGTGCTCTGTCATGTCCGTTGAGTTGGCCAGTCTATCACTGGACGACTCCATTTTTGGGCTGAGTTGGCTATTTCTTCTCTAATTAAATGCTCGTGATTTTCCCTCTCAGGAGGAAGGGGAATGGTCACTTATTGCCCGAAAGGAAAGAAGTTTGCCACAGTCCCCAAAGAGGTCTGTGGCACTGCTATCCCCATTCAAGGACCAGAAAGAAGCTCTTTAATTCCTGGAGTTGTTAACAAGAAACCTCTCTATAACTCAGCTTAAAGTTATTTCTTTGTTCTACACTGTTTTTTTTGTTTTTTTTTTTATTCTGTCTCACCATGTGGCCTGTCACAGTCTTCTCATGAAACAGAGGAGCCTAGAGTTTTGAAATTTTAGTGACATCTTGGGCCAATGGGAAGGGAGACATCTACTCTCTTCAGACCATCTGAAATCACAGAGGATTAAGACTGTAGATGGCTGGTCAGTCTCTCCAGCCCCCTCTTTCATTTTCTGTTTTTTCCTGGGGAAAATGAGTGAGTAGATGTCCTTGGCAGGGATATTCATTCATACAGCCCAAAGGAGAGAGCACTGAGTTAACGTGCAGTGAGGATTCAGGTTGTCCAGTTCGGGTGGCAGATGTAGGTTTTATGAAACATGTTAGGGCTGGCTTTCAACAAGACTGAGATTGGCAAATGTATGCCCTAAGCTCCTTTGCTCTCCTTTCTACATCTGTGTTCTTCCTTAATGTGACCTCCTCCCCCACCCCCTCCCTGCCATGTGCTTGCCCCTCACTCATGGCCATTCTCATCCAGAGTTGTAGATTGTGTCGTCCGTCCTCTAGGCTCCCAGTCAAACCCCCCCATCCTGTGGGGCCTCATTAGTGACTGGCTTATTGTTAATTGAATAAATTACTCTTGTTGCAATATTAGATTTAGATGGAAAAGGTGATCTTTTGCATTTTAATAAGAATTGTTATTCTTTTATCTCATGGAAGTAACACACAGTGAGAACTCAGGTTTGGGGGATTTTTAGCAATCCTCAACAGTTTTCAAAGGGGAAAGTGTATGTTCTTATGAATAGCTGTGTGTCCTTTTAAATAAAACCACTAGTGTCCTTTCAGTCTTAGTTCAGGCTACAGAAGGAAAACTGGAAGCTTTTAGAAGTTGATTTTCCTTTTGATATATCAAGAGTTGTTTTCCATCCTTTAGTTCAGGCTGGTGAAAGCTTCTTGCCTCAGCTATTAAATTCTTTCAGTTTTCTTTACATTTTAATCAAGTAGTTTGAATGAGGAGGAGGAATCTGAAGGAATGCAGCCCTCCACAGGCTAAGAGCCCCCTCAGAACCACCCACACTGTCTTGATCAGTCCCTCTTCCACAGCCCGGAGCCCATTACTTGCTCTGTGCTCACTCCCCTTCTCCCCTAACCTCTATCTCGCCCACTGTTTTCAGCTAGACTCATTGTCTTAAAATCTGGCTCTAATCTTTTCACGTCCCAGCTCAGAAAAGCATCTCTAGCTCTCTACCTAAGTCACGTGCAGATACTTCACTCTGGCTTCTCAGAACCCCCATGGAAATAATGTCGGCAGCTGTCACTTGTGCAGCATTTGCTATGTGCCACACATTGTTCTAAGCGCTCTACACATATTAATCCATTTCATTTTCACATCTCTATGAAATAGGCACCATTATTGTTCCCATTTTACAATGTAAGAAACTGAGGCACAGAGAAGTTACACTTAAAGTCACAAAGCTAGTGAGAGGCAGAGCGAGTCTTTGAACCCGTGTAGTGTGGCCCTGGGAGTGCATACCTTCTAATACCACAGCTCCAGCTTCTCTAAGGCAGGCCCCATGCTCCTCTCCACCTTCCTTGTTTACTGTTTGCTCATTGTATATCCCAGGGACGTTTTATACTATCTTAAATTGCTGTAGCATTATGGTTAAATCTTGAAGTTGGGTAGTGTCAGTCCTCTGACAATTCTTCTTCAATATTGTGTTGCTGTTCCTAGTTTTTTTCCTCTTCATATAAACTTTAAAGTCAGTTTAACAATATCCACAAAATAACTTGCTGGTATTTTGATTGAGATTGCATCAAATGTATAGATCAAGTTGGGAAGAACTGACATCTTGACAATACTGAGACTTCTTATTTATGAACATGAGCTATCTCCCAGTTATTTAATGCTTTGATTTCTTTAATCAGTTTTATAGTTTTCTTCATATAGATCTTGTATATATTTTGTTAGATTTATACCTAAATACTTCTTTTATGGCAGGGACGGGAGGCGGGGTGCTAATGTAAATGGTGTTGTGTTTTTAATTTCAAATTCTACTTGTTCATTGCTGGTATATAGGAGAGTGATTGATTTTTATAGATTAACTTTGTATCCTGCAATCTTGCTATAATCTCTTCTCAGTTCCAGGAGGTTTTTATCATTGATTCTTTTGGATTTTCTACATAGACAATCATGTCATCTGTGAACAAAGACAGTTTTATTTTTCCCTTCCCAATCAGTGCCTTTTATTTCCTTTACTTGTCTTAATGCATTAGCTAGGATTTCCAGGTACGTTGAAAAGGAGCAGTAAGAGGGGACATTCTTGCCTTGTTCCTGATCTTACTAGGAGAGCTCTTAGTTTCTCATCATTAATAATGGTGAGATATTAGTTGTATGATGTTAGCTGTAGGTTTTTTAAGTCGAGGAAGTTTCCTTTTATTCCTGTTTGTTTAGAGTGTTTATCATGAATGGGTGTTGGATTTTGTCAAATGCTTTTTCTGTACCTATTGATTTATCATCTGATTTTTCTTCTTTAGCCTGTTGATGTGAGCCTATTTTTGAATGTTAAGAGAGCTGTGCATGCCTAGGATAAATCCCACGTACCTGTGTGATTCTTTTTATACATTGTTGAATTAGATTTGCTAATATTTTGTTGAGGATTTTTACTTCTATGTTCATGAGAGATATTGGTCCATTGTTTTCTTTTAAGATCTTTGTTTGGTTTTGGTATTAGGGTAACAATTTAGGAAGTATTTCCCCTGCTTCTGTTTTCTGAAAGAGATTGTAGAGATTTGGTATTATTCTTTTTTAAAATGTTTCAAATAATTTATCGGTGAACTCATCTGAACCTTGTGTTTTCAGTTTTAAAAGGTTATTAATTACTGATTCAATTTCCTTAGTAGATATAGTCCTATTCATACTGTCTATTTCTTTTTGCGTAAGTTTTGGCAAATTGTGTCTTTCAAGGAATTGGTCCATTTAATTTAGGTTATCAAATTTGTGGGCATGAGTTGTTCATAGTATTCATTTATTATCCTTTTTAATGTCTATGAGATCTATAATGATAACTCCTCTTTCATTTCTGATATTATTAGTCATTTGTGTTTCCTCTCTTTTTTATTAATTTTGCCTGGCTAGAGGCTTTTCGATTTTATTGATCTTTTCAAAGAACCAGCTATTGGTTTCATTGATTTTCTCTATTGATTTCTTGTTTTCAATTTCATTGATCTCTGTACTAATTTTTATTATTTCCTTTCTTCTGTTTATTTTGAGTTTAACTGGCTGCCCCATTTCTAGTTTCCTAAGATATAAGCTTAGATTATGAATTTTAGATCTCTTTTTTAAATATATGCATTCAATGCTATACATTTCCCTTAAAGTATTGCTTTCACTGCATCTCATAATTTTTGATAAGCTGTGTTGTCATTATCACTTAGTTTCAAATATTTTATACTTTCTTTTGAGATTTCTTCTTTGGCCCATGTGTTACTTAGAAATATGTTGTTTAATTTCCATATATTTTGAGACTTTCCAGCTACTTTTCTTTTATTGATCTCTAGTTTAATTCTATTGTGGTTAAAAAGGTTCAAACTTTGTATGATTTCTATTATCGTAAATTTGTTAAGATGGGTTTTATGGTCCACAGCGTGGTCTGTTTTAGTATATGTTTCATGTTATCTTGAGATGAAAATGTAATCTGATATTGTCAGATGAAGTAGTCTATAGATGTCAGTTAATCCAATTGATTGATGATATTGTTGAGTTCAAGCATGTCCTTACTGATTTTCTGTCTGCAAGATCTGTCCATTTCTGATAAAGGAGTGTTGAAGTCTCTGACTATAGTAGTGGATTTATCTATTTCTCCTTGTAGTTCTATTGATTTTTTACCATGTATTTTGACACTATGTTGTTAGATATATACACATTAAGGATTGTTGTGCCTTTTTGGAGAATTGACCCCCTTATCATTATGTAATGCCCCTTTGTCTTAGTCAGGATGGGCTGCCACAATAAGATACCGTAGACTAGGTGGATTGAACAAAGACTTTCATTTTTTCACAGTTCTGAAGCCTGGAAGTCTGAGATGAGGATGCCAGCATGATCAGTTTCTGGTGAGGTCTCTCTTCCTGGATTGTAGGTAGCTGCCATCTCACTGTGTGCTCACATGCCCTTTTCTTTGTCTTCTTGGAGAAAGAGAGAGAACAGCTCCCTAGTGTCTCTTCTTAGAAGGACACTAATCCTGTCATATCAAGGCCCTATCCTTTTGACCGTTTAACTTTAATTATTTCCTTTTAGGCCCTATCTCCAAATATGGTTATATTGGGGCTCAGGGTTCAACATATGAATGTTATTTTTTGGAGGGGAAGAACACAATTCAGTTCACAGCACCCTCTTTATCCTGATCATTTTTTTTTTTTTTTTGCTCTGAAGTCTACTATTTCTGAAATAATGTAGCCATTACCACTTTTTAAAAAATTATTATTAGTGTTAGCATGATATAGCTTTCTCCATTCCTGTACTTTTAATCTACTTTATATTTAAAGTGGATTTCTTATAGACGACATATGGTTGGGTCTTGTGTTTTGATCTACTTTGACAGTCTCTGTCTTTTAAATGGTATATTTAGACGATTGTTTAAAGTGGTTATTGATATAGTTGGATTAATATCTATTATACTTGCTACTGTTTTCTATTTGTTGTACTTGTTCTTTGTTCTTAATTTTGTCTTCTGCTCTTTTTCTGCCATTTGTGGTTTAATGAGCATTTTATATGATTCCATTTTTTTTCTCCTTTCTCTTATTAGCGTATTGGTTATACTTTTTAAAAAACCTTTTTGAGTGGTTGCCCTAGAATTTGCAATATGCATTTACAACTACTCCAAATCTACTTTCAAATAACACTATACCACTTCATTAGTAGTGTAAGTACCTTTTAAAAAATATTCCTAATTCCATTCTCATATCCTTTGTACTGTTGCTTTCATTCATTTCACTTATGCATAAACTATAATCATCAAATGCATTTTTATTATTATTTTGAACAAATTATTATTGCTAGATCAATTAAGAGTAAGAAAAATAAATGTTTTATTCTCTCTTATTTCTTCTCTGAAGCTTTTCCTTTCTTTATATAGATCCAAGTTCCTGAGCAAGATCTTGATCATTTTCCTTCTCTTTGAAGAACTTCTTTTAACATTTCTTGCAAAGCAAGATGCTTTGTAGGATCATGTCCCACAAAAACTACTTGCACTCAAATCCTTGGCTCAGTGTCTGCTTCTAAGGGAACTCAGCTAAAGACAATGGGAAAAAATCCTATTGAATGAATAGGCTTATAAATTGCCTTTAATTATTTTTAGAATGTAGTGGAGTATAAATGAATGAAAATAAACAAATGTTAGTATTGACTTTTATCCAACTCAGTATTTTTAAATTTTAGTTTTGAAATAATTTAAAACATGCAGAAGAGTTATATGAGTAGCACAAAATATGCCCATGTACTTTCGCCCAGTTTCCCATGTGCTCTTTCACCAAATGACCACCTTTGCCTTTCATTCTTCTAAACCTTTTGAGAGTAAGGTGCAGACATGGTGCTCCTTTCCCCCTAAGTACTTCAGTGTCTAAATCCCTAAGAATAAAGACATTCTTTTATATAAACATAGTACAATTATCAAAATAAGAAAATTAGCATTGATATAATACTATTATTCAATCTCCAAACTTTATTAAAATTTGCCAATTGTCACAATAATGTTTGATAGCAATTTTTTTCTGTCTGGTCCAGCATCCTATCCAGGATGATGCATTGCATTTAGTATTACATCTCTAGTCTTCTTTAATCAAGACCATTTTCTAGTCTTTTACAGCCTCGACAGTTTTGAAGAACACAGGCCAGTTATTCTGTAGAATGTTCCTCAGTTGGATTTTCTTAATGTCTCCTCATGATTACATTGAAGTTATTCACTTTTTGGCAGAAATACGGTCAAGGTGATATGTCCTTCTCACTATATAATAATAGGAGGCACCATTACTGGCAATATTAACTTTGATCACTTGATTAAGTTGTTTATCTTTTACTAAGTTTATCCACTGTAAAGTTACTATTTCTCTTTTTGCAATTAATTTTGTGGAAACATCTCATGACAAAAAGTAGTATATACAGCAAGATGGAGACACGTCAGGGTCACAGGAGCAAGCTCAGAGGGGCTCTACCTGGCCAAATCTGGGGCAATATGATCATTGGAAAATGAAAGTAACAGATTTTAACCCATTGAATAAAATAATAATCCATGAGTCCATATTTATTTTTAAATAAATAAGTGAACAAATAAATGGATTAGAAGGAAAAATTATTTCTTACGGTAGAATTCCAACTGATAGAAGTAGAATGAATGAAGAAAAATAAATGTTTAGCATTTTATTATAATAATAAATTCATGCAAGAATCATAAATGCATGCTTAAACTTTCACCACTGGGTTAAAATCATGTTGACCAATAATTACATAGTCAATCTTGTTTTTATCAAGCAAGGTGCTTGGCTAGGGCTCTATAGGGACTGCCAAACAGAAGCCTATGTCCTACCCAGACCTTAAATAGCTTAAGATCTAATAGAGAAGATTTGTGTACACAAATCATTACAACACAAAGAGGAAATTCATGGTGCATCATATAAAATGAGGTGGAAAAATGAAACCATCCAAGAAAGAATACTAGACGGAATGCACAATGTGTCTGACCCAGTGTGCTAATGATCTTATATTATCCTCCACATACATGCCATCCCCCAACATCAAATGTTTTCAGTGAGGACAAAAACAGGCTGCTAGTCCTTGAGACTGATGAGTAAGGAGAGAGAGAGATGTTTTGCAGGCAGCTGCTCCTTCGGTTTCCAAGGGAAACAGTGGTAGAAGCCGCAACAGAAAAGGAGTGGGAAAGCTGTGGTTCAGCACAGATGGGTCATTCTTCTATCAGGTATCTATATACAGGCGATTACCCGGCCTTTCTCAGTGATGTGGGATCATAGAGAATATTAAAGTGTTGGAATATCAATAAACAACAGATTTAAATTTTCTTATTGGATTCCCTGGAAAAACCTTTATTCTTAGAATTTGCTTCCCCCATTATCCATCAAAGCCTGAAAATATTGCTTACCTATGGCCACAGTACAGTTTTCTCTTCCACACAGTTTACAAATATGAGTCGCAGGGAGAGAAGAATGAAATTAACTTTTGAGGTCTGTGTGCTCAGAGCATGATTAAAACAGTATGAAAGAAAATAATAAAGCAAACCATTATTTATTCTGCCTGATTGGGAAAGCTTCCAAGACCTCTAGTCCAAGTCTCTATTTCAAAGTCGTCATTGGAACCCGGTTCAGACACCTGCCCCATGATCCCAGAATGGTCGTGAAGCTTCAGCCAGGGTCCTGCTGGAGCTCAGGAGTGGCCTGGTAGGGAGAGGAATCATTCAGGAATGGCTGGGACACAACTGACCATGACGGAGTTGAATTTTACCAGGCAGGCCAGGTGTCTAAATCTTAGGGTCCAAAGAGGGTCTGTCCCACTTGGGCTCCCTCATATCTCCTATCTCTATTCATAAGTGGCTTTGGAGCATGTGACCCCTGCAAAGTCTGGAGTTAGACAGGGGACTATGAGCCCAATTGAGCAAGTTGGGAATAAAGGACTGGGCTCCACTTCCATCTGGGAAGGTAGGATACACTTCCCCAAAGCAGAACTCCAGTCTTAGGGATTAGATAAACAATCGTTCATTAATTCAATCAAATTATTTACCGGGTGCCTATTATGTACCAGGCATTAGATCCAAATGCTGCTGCGTGGGCCTAGCTGGACCCATGGGTCTACACTAGGCCTGTAGCTATAAAACCAACTGAAAGCATACGTAGTGGTGAGGAAGCAACTAGAGACCAGCATCGATGGCATCACCTGAGAACTTCTCAGAAATGTAAATTCCACTGAATTAGAAACTCTGGGGAATGGGTCCCAGCGATCTGTGTTTTAACAAGCCCTACAGATGATCCTGATGTAGGCTAGAGTTTGAGACCACTGGCCTCCCTTGATGATACTTGCTTAGGTCTTGGGTGAGGCAGAGAATGCTGGTTTAAGGCCTCATGGAGTGGGACTAGGGAAGACAGGGATTACAACTTCCCATGGGTTGCTGGTTCCATAACACGTTACCGCTGCATCATAAAGCTTCTTATAACTTTTATAAAAACACCAATTTCTGGTATCTAGGACCAACTCAATTTCTGAGTTGAAAGCAGGATCTGGCAACCCTTGTTGGGCAAACCTGGGACCTGGGAAGTTAACATCTGGAGGCAAAGTATGTCTGGCAGATATATCTTTGCCCTGGTCACTCACATTATTCCTGCT
>NW_006438906.1:1959411-1987291 GCF_000325575.1 Pteropus alecto
GGGAGACTGCTCTTGGGTAAAAGGCAAAGGCCAAGCACATGAGGGTAATTCTAGGGCTTATGTAACTTCCCCCCTCTTTCCTTTGACTCTTCATTTTTTCTGATTTCTGGAAATTCAATTTCTTAGTCATGATTGGTGCTTATAGATTTAGGGACTAGGGCGAGATTTCCCAAAAGATATTTCATTGAATGCTAGTCCTGAGGGAAGCCACAAAGAAATGCTGTACACTCAGCCCCCTTCTTGTATGCCACAGAGCACGTGAATAAATGGCTCTATGGAATTCTGCATTCACTTATTCCATAAGTACTTATTTAGTGCCCACTCTGTACTAGGTCCTATTCCGAGTGTTGAGGATTCAGGTTTAACTTAGCAATTCCCAAACTCATTTTACTGTTGAAATCTTTTATTATGTAATGTATATTCACCTCTCAAGGAATTGACATTCAATGGGACACTCTTTGAGAATGATAGATGTATTTGTGCAGGGACGTACAAGGAACCTGAGTTCCAGGCAGCCGAAGTAAGGAAGAAATTAGGGACATTTTGAAGCACAGAAAATGTCGACGACAGAGATGTAAATCTGATTTAACAACATAATCATTGTTGGCCTCTTTATGGGGAAAAAAGTTTTCTCATATATCAACCTGATGGAATAATTATGAGTATCACAGAGATGGTGGTTTCGGAAGCTGAGTATATATCAGATATTTTCATTTTAAGCACTCCAAGTTATTTTAGTGCATACAGCAGCAAAACAACTGTTTGGAAAGGAGGCTGCTTAGTCTGATTAGTTATTTGTCCCCAAGTGGAAAGGAATTCACCCCTGAAACACAATCAAACCAAACAGTTGCTTGTCGAATGAATTCTTCTTACAGATAAACCTACAAGCCCTGGTCATGGTGAGTCTGATCTTTTCTTACAATAAGCAGGTTGGCCAGAGCTTCTTTCTCTGTGGAATAAGAGGCCAATGGGATTATCTCTAAACTTTCTTCCACCTCTAAAAGTCCAGCACATGGTCTCTGGGACCAGCAAAGCCTTATGTTGGAGAGGAAAGGCCCAAGCCATGACCTGATCTTCCCTACCTAGCCCCTTCTTAGCCATCTGAAGATTCTTTGCATTTCTCTAAACAAATGCAAAGCATTCTCTCTCCCCCTTCATGGCCTCATAAATACTATTTTCTTGGCTTGGAACACTTTCCCCCTTCCCTTTAGTCAGCTACCTCCTACACATTCTTCAGGTCTCATATCTGTCAGACATTTTTCCTCTATGATAGTGATACTATGATTTATAATAAGAAGTATGTATTTTGTCTTTGTCCTGTTTCTGGTGTAGAGTTCCTAAAACCCTTGGAATTTCCTGAGTGGTGAGCATTGCAAAGGTCTTTTTTTTTGTTAATGAGGTGATTTTTGGAAAGTCATCTAAGGATGAGGGCTAGTTGCTAAGGGAACGGACCTTGTAATTAGAGGATTAGAACTTTCAGTTCCACCTCTCTCACCTCTGGGGAGGGGAAAGGGGCTGGATATTGAGTTTAGTCACCAATGGCCGATGATTTAATCAGTTGTACTTATGTGATGGAGCCTCCATAAAACCCCAAAAAGATAGGGTTCAGAGAGCTTCCTGGTTGAACACATGGAGATTCTGGGAAAGTTGCTCTCTGAGGGAGTAAGGAAGCTCTATGTCCTTTCTCTATACCTTGCTCTATGGGTCTCTTCCATTGGGCTGTTCCTGAGGTATGTGTGTATATATATATTATATATATTTATAATAAACCAGCCTATACCTTGCTCTATGAGTCTCTTCCATTGGGCTGTTCCTGAGGTATATATATATATTTTTTTTATAATAAACCAGTAATCTAGTAAGTAATCTCTGAGATCTGTGAGCCACTCTAGAAAATGAATGGATGTACAAGGGGAAGTCATTGGAACCTCTAATTTACAGCTGGTTGGTCAGAAGCACAAATGACTACCCGGACTTGTGACTGGCATCTGAAGTTGGGGGGGAGGGGGAGTCTTATAAGACTAAGCCTTCAAACCTGTGGGATCTGACACTATCTCTGGGTACATCATGTCAGAATTGAGTTGAATTGTGGGACACCAACTGGTGTTGGAGAGTTGCTTGGATGTGTGGGAACCCCACCCCCATTTCCACACACATTGAACTTGGGTGTAGAACCCTTTTAGATACCTTTCCTGATCACCACCATCCCCCAACAAGGTGAGGGTTAGGTGCCCCATCAAGTGCTGCTTTAACATCCTCATCTCAGCCCTAGACACCTGTTTACTCGTCAGCCTCCCTTGCTAGGTTGTGAGCTCCTTAAAGACTGGTGTTTGGTCTGTTCTGTTCACTGAGACAATCCAGGCCCAGAATAGCACCTGACTTATACTCTCTCCTTAGGAAGTTCTTGATGAGTGAAAGAATGAATGCTGGGCTAGCTTGTGGAAAGGAGATAGGAGGATAACAGACCAGGCAAGGCTGACAAGGACATAATCAGTGACACTTCTCCTGTGTTAGAACCTCCATAAAGCCATAATTGCCCATTGCCTCTAAATGTGTTGCTGCTGGCCTCTGTTCTTAATGTCGGGAGAGTGAGACGTGAGCTTTGGAGAGATGTTGGGCTTGTAGGGGAGCAGAGTTTAGAGGTCTGTATTTTTGAGGCCTGAAGGGAGAAACTTTGCTTTGAGAAAATCCTGCTTGGGAGGAGAACTGAACCTAGCCCTGTTTCTTGTTCTTGTCCTCAGCAAGTCCTGGCCTTGGCATTACTGCTCATGTCTGACACTTCATTCTTTTTCCAGTGGGATGTTTTGGCTGAACTTATGTATTTAAAATTATTTAATTTTACTATCTTTGTATTTTGAATACTTTAATATTTACTTTACACTTCTTTAACTTCCTAGTTTTTATTGTACCTTTTAGTCTATTATTGAATAATTTTCTAACCTAGTCAATCTTATTTATTGGCTGCTATTTTTATTCCTTTTAAAAGTATACAATAGGGTCTTTTTAGCTAAATTTTGCCCTTATTGGACGCACTCTTAAATTAAGTGTACATAATTTTTTAGCACTTAAAAATGTATCAAAATTCTCTAGAATTTTCCTTTTACTCTTTACATTTTAAAACACTTTTTGTTGGGTTTATCCTCTGACGCCATTTTCTAGCATTTGCTGCTAAGTTGGAGGTGAAGAGTGCTGATGTCAGGGGAAAGGAGAGAGTGGATGCCACAGCAGTGCCTGGCTTAATAAGGGGCTGGTGGCCCTTCTCCTTGTGCTGACAATTCCGTACAGACTCTACCCACCTTCCTCACCCATATGCCAAGGAGGTCCTTCCTGCCGTTGCCAGAGGAGAACCTGATGTTCGCCATGGTCAAGAAAAAGACTGTCAAATTAAATTCTACTTTCACCCAGTCAGATAGTTTGGGAAATTCACAGGACAAATTATATGAGTTGGAAGTTATTAAGACTGACCTCAAAAACTACTCTAGAGAATTGCTGAACAATGCCATCGTCTTGTTGCAGAACAAGCCAGGGCTTTTGTGAACCACAACCATAGTCTCTGAGCATGTTGCAGCCTTTATAGAGAAGGGAAGCTTATTGAGGGGTGGGGGATCAGGGTCTGCAACTCAGCCCCTGAAGACTGACCCCAGGGAATACCCAGTGGCCTTGAAAGTCCTGGTAAGAATGATCGGATGGAAGCATAATAGAGGGACAGTAGTCAAAGCTGGGGAATTCTATTTTGTTGACCTACTTACAGGATGAACCTAAGTATATTGAATCACTTTCTTTCTGGTCAGAAATTCAAAAGCTTAGTTGTCAAACGCTGCTACAACCACTAGTTCTTATCACATGTGCAGTATGGCCACTGACTCACAGAGGGAGGCAGGGAGTGGGAGTTCAGTCAGTCATGGAGGGAGGAGAAAATGTTCTGGAAAGGTTCATCTCATTCTTCTCTTCATTACGTAAGATGTGGTTTCCCCAAAGAAACAATATGCTAAATAAAAGTTGTGGTCCCAAACCTCAGAAGCCTACTTTAACCCATATTATTGCTGACTATATTCAATATAAGTTAGTTCACATCAACAAGGCAGAGTTTCCTTTTCCTGCCAGAAAGGGGAAGTGGGTAAGCTTTGAGGGCGACGCAAATGGTGCAATATAGAATTTTCACTGAGCATGGCAAAGACTGTGTGGGGGAAGGGTGGGGTGGAAAGATGAATGCAATGTGGGCCCCACCCTTAAAGAACTCACATTGTAGTTGGAAGACAGACACATCCTCCAGTAAAATTTGCAATGATAGTGGTGGAGGTGTTGTCTGAAGCCAGAGTAATAGAAGTATTAGTTCTGAGTGGGAAAATCTGAAAGGTTGTAGAAAATCTAAAAGATTGTATCCCCTCGAAGGATGTTAGGACATTAGGCAGCAGAAGGGTGAAGACAGGCTGGGCATTTGAGGCAGAGAATTGTTTGAGTGAATGCTCAGGGTGGTCAGCTGCAGGGAACAGTCACGAAACAGCCGGGAAGGAGGTAGGATTGAAGAGCGTAGGGGCAGGAAGGCCTTTCTGAGTAGGTCTGATGGTCTTATCACTTATGTGGAAGGTATTTGTTCATATTTTCATGTTGAATTACAGCAGGTGATTTTCAAAAGCCTAATTTTTTTTAACAAACGTAGTCTTGCCTTGGACTGAAAAGCTATCATATATAGTAGTCCATTACCATGAAAAATAAGAACGTGATTAATTGCAAAAAGTATTTGTTTTATTAACTTTCTAGGGATAGATTTGTTAAAGAGCAGCACAGGAGATGTTTTAACAACTTTATGTCCCATTTTGGAACCAGCCCGTTTTTAACTCTGTACCTTTTTAGGAATAAAGCATGCAAAGCCTTGTGCTGTCATTGAGGATACCAAGTTTCTAGGTTCTGACATGGGATGAGGAGGAGGAATAAAGGGAAAAAAAAGAAAGAATCTAAAGCAAGAGTCAGGTCCAGGAATAACTTGCCAAAGGCTGTGGCAATTAATAAAGATGCCTGCCTATTTGTGAATCTGGACAGAATCATGTATAAAATTCTTTCTTTTGGGCATCCAGGGAGTGAGGACCCTGTGGAAGGCAGTGATAAATTAAGGACATGATCTCTGACTTAATGGTGTTTATATGATTTTATGTTATCTGGACAAGAGGCTGAGTGGAATTCAGTCCTTTATTGAGATATTTGGTTGACCAAAGCATTTTTCCATATCTCCAACTTCAGTTTAATTTTTCTAGTGAGGGACTGAAACATAGAAAACTCACGGGGAGAATCTATTGAATTTCTGAAATTCCAGTTCATTTGTAAGTCACTAGGAGATCAACAATATACATACATATTAAATATATTATAAAATATATGGTGAGACACTTTAAGAAAATGCTTTTGAAATATTACAAAGTAATTATTTATTGCCTACTTCTATTTTTCATTTTGCTTGTTCAACATCATTGTCTTGAAGACTGACACCACTGTAATCTGATTTTGAGATACACACTAGTGTTATCTCAGCTGGGGAAAGATCTCATCTTACTCTTAAAAACATTGGCTCTTGTCCCGAAGGAGACTTTCTTAAAGAAGAATTATTTTGTCTGTCATCCTGTGTCCTGTATGAGTGAAGAAAAAACCAACACTGTTGAGTGTTTGATCCATTTACACATTTATGCCCCCTCACTCTTATCTCTAAGGAGACAGCTTTTCAATTGTAAATTCCCACCTCTATGGGCAAGTGACACATAATGTAGCCCTGTTACCAACAATAGAGAAAAAAACACCATATGAAACCATTCATAAAACACGATATATGGCTAATAGTAGGGTATGGTATGATAATTATGGTACATCAATCACTAATATGGCAAGTTATACAATTGTTAAATGATAACTAAACGTTGCATAGAAATATGAAAACGTACTTAGGATATAATTAAAAGAGAAAAGAAAAACACATGATTATAACATGTAAGGTGCATAAACATGTGGAGGAAGCCTGGAAGGTAACATGCTAAAATGGAAATACAGTAGTTCTATTAGGATACTAGGACTATGGATTTTCAGAAATATTTTCTTTAGTGTTATAATACAATAGTAAAAGTGAGTTCACCAAATAAATGATGCCATAGGTACAGAGGGGAGATATTAATAAATGGATAGAAGTTGGATATTACAAAGGGAAAAACATTTAAAAGAACAAATCTTTCTTCCCTATACTTGCCAGCTCAGTGAGTATTAAGATCCATAGTATAGAAAGCATTTTCAAAGGAGTTGGTTAGTAGGGTATGGAAGAGAGCCTGAACTTGACTATATCTGGATTTTGTTTGCCATAATAATTGCAACAGAAACTAAATGTTGAAACAGTTGTCCAAGTATGCTCCAGCTTGGTTATCTTGGCGGAACTCACACTTTGGAATCAAGAAACAGTTTAGAAAAAAAAGCCCATGTGCGTAATAAACAGGAATATTGAGCAAGAGAAATTCAATAGAGAAAATTTCAAAAATAAAATGCCTATTTAAAATCAAGTTGAAACAACCATTTGAATTAACAGCAAATAAAAAATAACTAATGCCCACTTAAATTTATGTCTGTCTGAAAGCTCTTGAAGGATACCAACAAACTTCATGTCTATTATGTTAATATTGACAATTTGCTAAAACTATTGATTGGAATGAGCTGCTCTGTTCTCCTGTAACAGGCTCGGACACTTTCCTCGTTTTCCTTCTCTTCCACCTCTGTTCAAGAGAATGATCATTTTACCTTGAATGGTACTTAACAAGTGTTGATTTGGGGCACTAGGCTAGCTTGCTCCATATTGAGGGGGTTGCCTAATGTAAGATGTTAAGCCTCCCTACTCAACATTTGCAAACCATTATTTCAGCACTGAAGAAAATTCCCTCAAATGCATATTTAGATACTTTAAGTATCTTAAGAAGGTAGATAGAAGAAGAAACCTGAAGTTTCTTCTGAAAGAGAACTTGAAAATGCGATGAAATACCTTATATCTCTAAACTAGTAGTTGACTTTGGATTTGGAAATTGGAATGTATGTGTGTGTGTGTAGGATACGAAGACGTCTGAGCTGGTTCCAAGAAATTAGAAAGTAACTTTTCCAAACCCCAAATCATACCTGACACTACAGGCATCTCTTTTTAGACCTTCTTTAAAATTTACTGAGTCTCTGTGAATATTTCTCTCTGATGTCTTGCTCTCTCCTCACCTCTAAAGCTGTCCACAGTGACAAACAAATTAGAGGAAGTTTTTATTCCTAAGAGTTATCCAATAATTTTCACCTTCATAGAAATATGATTTTCCTCTTTCAAAATGCATTAGAATTATTAAGAGGTATCATCATTTTAGGAAACTATTTTCCCTCCATGCCAAATCCAACGTAAATTACATTTAGTGTAAGGGTATATATTAGATTATTTGGAGCTGTACTAATATTGAAAAATTTCTCCTAAAAAAATTTTACTCTTAACATCTTTGTTTTATTACCAGAAATGTATTTTGCGGAACAAATAAATTTGGTAATAAAACAAATCAGCTTTCAAACACCTACAAAATTCTTTTTAGTAGTAGCAAGAATTCAATCCATGTCTCATAACTGTTACCATGAATTGCATAACTTTGGCTGGCATTTTTCTGTAACTCATTTCCTGGCAATATATAAAGTGCTTTTGACATAATGCTGTAGAATGTTCAAACTGGGAATGAAGGATAGAGATAATCTAGTGTAAGTCAGTCCCACTCCTCCCTTTTTAGGGAACTGAGGTGTGAGAAGATAGAATTTGCCTAGGATCACAAACCTCATTTTCCAACATTTAAAAACCCACTAAAAGACAATTACATATTTTTGATATTGAACTGGATTTAAAAATTGCGATATTTAAGGGCATGATTCTTAAGACAGAATAATTGCTACACTTAAAGAATTGCAGAGTTAGACCTGAAATACACAAAAGAAGTATACTCAAATTTTTGTCCTCAATTACCCTTTTGGGGAAAAGTGGCTGAAACAATATGATTATTAAGGATAAATCATCATTTTTTGAAGGATGCAAAATTATTCTGATCCTCAAGAAAAAATATGCCACTCTTTCTATATATAATTCAATATTTCTCTTCAACAGGGATCAAATAGTATTCTGGCTGATTGAGCTCTTATCTATTAGAGTTGAGCAAGTGAAATAGGAAATACATTTTAGGATCCCATTGTGATTTTTTTCTCAGCAGCAAAAAATTAAATAAGAAATAGAACAGATCTTTGTTGTGTAATGTTCACTGATCAGGTGAACCTAATAAAAACTGAGCTTAAATCTAGTAGATTAACTTATTTCATTGACATTTACACTCTTGAGAGTGTCGAACATATGTACAAATTACAAAATTTCTAGAAGTTTAACCATTGCATTTCATGTGAATTCTGCATAAAGTTCATGACTAATGTGTTGACTTCGTCGTCTTCAGATTTTAAAAGGCATATAAGAATAGTAATTACCAGTACATGTCTCCCCAAAATGCTAAAGACACTTGTATACATATGTAAAATCCATTTTGATTTGATGAAAACAAATTCTAATCTATGAAAATATTATATCAAGTCATTTGCACCTGATGAGGAAATTATACATGAAAGATAGTAAATGTTAGAAAACACTTCAGATAAAGACCCAGTAAATCACTTTAAATGAAGAGTTTTAGAAGTCACATAACCATCTAAAATGTTAGTTTTTCACTTAGCTGGTCATGTTTGTTTTACTTTATTTGAAATTCATGACCTCGTCAGAGGATAATATCATAAAACTCAATTATATAATTCAGCCGTCTTTAACTCCCCTTTCTCCAAAAACCATCCCACCTACGGAGGGATGTAGCTATTCTATCTTGATTGTTTCTTTAGCAAATACTGTGAAAAGATCTCAACAAATAAAAATAATTTCATATTATGAAGCATTGAATTGCTTTTTTCTTTCGATTTTTTTCAGACCTAAAGTAGCTCAGTGTCCCTATGGATAGCACATATATCATTTCATGTCTGGTATCTGCAGCTCACTCAGAGATTTATCTTGCTTTCGGCAAATACTGAGTAGCACTTTTTGGGTTATTTACAAAACATCCAACTCAGTTTAAATTGTTAAAAAGCAATTGGAACTGCTTCCTTTCCTACCCGTCGGCTTTTCCAGTATCCTTAACCCTCATCACCCTTCTCTAAAATGTGTTCCCAACATGCCTATTTACAAGGCTCTCAGACACCGGAGATTTGCACACCCATCACATACCAGGTTAATTTCTAACAGTGTGAAGGCTGTTGGAGCAGGGCAGTCTCTTTCCACTGGGAGCTGAGTGTAGTCATCTTTCTATCAACACGGCGACCCTTGTATGCAAAGCTTAGACTATCGTTTCGTGGTCCCACCTGCCTTGGCTCTGATTGATGTAACAACAGTATCTGTCATAGGGACTGTTCTGCTTGTAGGAGCAAACGATAATACTGTCCTGGGGCACAAAGAAGATGCTGTCCTCGGGCTGGGGGCACTCAGACCTGTCCCAGGCTGAGCACTTGGCATCCAAGGCACTGTACGTGAGGGAACTGCCTGAAGGACAGTAGCCGTCCAGGTATCTGGATGTCTCCTCCTGATGCCCGCTGGGGACCAGGCTCTGGCATTCCCCTTCTTCCGTGGGGGTGGGGGTGGTGATGGAGCTGGCCATAGGCACTTCAGCCTGCCCTCGTGGAGAAGGCTTCCCCTTGAGGCCCACTTTCTTAGCCAGCTCATCTGAGCTTCCCTTGCCTGACTCCAGGTCCGAAGGAGTTCTCAGCAGTTCCACCACCTCCTTGTCCCTGGGTTTCCTAAAGCAGGGCAACTTTCGGACCCATAGTAGCTCATTTTCAGGCCATTTGGTGCACCCCTCCGTCTTCCTGGCCAGGGCAATGGCCGCGATGCCTGGTAGGCAGATGGCAGGCCCGATGGCCAGGAGGGGTATATTTCCCAAAGTCTCTCCTTTCATCCCAGAGACAGTGAACATGAAGCCAAAGACCAGGAAGACACTGACCAGGGCCACCACCAGCCCAGTCCTCGGGTTAATGTCATCAGGCCGCATCTTTCATTCCATCCAGGTTGAGGGCTTCTTGCTGGCCAGGAAGCAGCTTTCTTCTCTTCCCTCAAAGGCAAACCACAGTGGGTTAAAAAAAAAGAAAATATCCAAGTTAATTTCCATCCGCCAACTCTCTATTACTGTCTCTGACTCTAAACTTGTCTGACAATTTTGGTCTCTCTCCCCGCCCCCCGCCCCGTTTCAGTTGTTCTCTTTCTGTCTGTCTGTCTGTCTGTCCGTCTCTTTACTATTGTAACCTGTCTCTCATATAAACATCCACCGGCGGGGATCACCTAGGTACCTTAGGTATCCTGCGGTCTCCTGGGAGATGAGAAAGAAGCCAGTCTGTCTCCTTAGAAACCTCCACAGCAGCTGTCCCCTGGACTCTCCTTTGTTTCTGGAAGGAAAGCCTAGCTTTTCCCACTGACTCTGCATCCAGGAGATGGGACTTGGGAGCGCATCTTTTCCCACAGCGCGCGTCGCGGTCCCCGGGCTCTGGAAGCAGAGCGACGGCGCAGCCCAGCTCCGGGCTCTGCGCGGATCGCCGTGTTGGAGGGAGGGAGGACTTCGTCTGGAAAAGAGGGAAAGCGGCGCGCGAGCCTGTGTTCGTTACATCACTTTCAGAGCAAGCTCAGGAACAAAGAAGGACGCGTGGGGGCGCGAAGGGGACAGACCCCGGGGAGAGGCCACCCGGGCAGAAGAAGCTGCCCAGGGGTCCAGTCGGGGTGCTTGGAGCAGCGGGGGTTCGTTCCGCCGCTGCCCAGAAAGGCAGACGGGACACCCGAACGCGGGGCGATTTGCCCACGGGGCAGCCTGGACTCCGAGTCCGGGGTCCGAGGGCCAGAGTGTAAATTGGAGATGTCTCTCGGGAACCTGGACCCTACTTTAGTTACAAATCTGGGTGGTCCGACCTGACTGATAGCAGCTCCCAGTTGGTTCCTCGACCCGCGGTTCTCAAACTCGAGGCTCCCGCGGCTTGGTGAGGCGCACACCTCCAGGCGCCGCTGCGGGCGGACTGCTCTCGGTCCCGGCGCTGGGCAGCAGCCGGCTGCGAACAAAGTGCTGTAGCCACGGAGCAAGCTGCGCTCCTGGAGCGCACCGGACCAGTGGCCAGGCTGAGTTAGTGGTGAGGGGTGGGTGCCAGGTTTTGCTCAGTTCTTGGGAGAGTCACCAGAGCCCTTCTCCCTACTTTTCCAGCTTCGGTCCCTGGCCGGAGTGGCCTTGGAGCCTGAATCCCACTCCGACACGGCTGTGGTGCCAGCCAGACCTGTTGGGTCAAGGTAGAAGGGCTCTCCGTGCCCGCCTCCCCATCCTCACACTTCATACCTAACACTCGGCTCACAAAGAGAAGGAGGGGCTTCGACTGGGCCAGACAAGCCAACTAGACTGCGATGCAGTTTCAGCTTTGTGCAATTCTTTCCTCCCTTGCTGAATGAAGCTGGGGTGGAGAACCAGTCTCCTTCCAGCTGCTTCCAGTGATGGATTCCTTTGGCCCCAGGGGCAAGACTAGCTCTAGCTGTGGTTCTTCAACAAGGCTGCCCATTTAGGGTAGATGGGAAATAGGAGCAGAACAGGAGCAGAAATAATGTATGGGGTACCTTATTTCATGTCTCGGCACTGCCTTGATAAAAGAACTTTGATATCCAGGCCTTCCCTACTTAAACGAGCTGTGTGTTCTTGGGAAAGTGACTTAGGCTGTCTGAGAATCAGCGAACTAAATAAATGTGAAGTTCCTAGCACAATGCTTGTTACATGGTCCTATTCACAAAGTGGTTGAAATACATATTTGTATAGAATGTCATAATCAATGTAAGGCACGAGCCAAATCATAAATCTTGCCAAGGTCCAGATTCTCATTAAGGACAGCAGTACTTCTTGCCCTTCAGACTGGTAAGATAATACTTCTGAAGCAGTGGGAATAAGTGTCTAGCACAGAGTACTGTAAGTATTTATTATTATT
Source organism: Pteropus alecto (assembly GCF_000325575.1). Taxonomy (NCBI): domain Eukaryota; kingdom Metazoa; phylum Chordata; class Mammalia; order Chiroptera; family Pteropodidae; genus Pteropus; species Pteropus alecto. Next base: position 1,971,472 of record NW_006438906.1, read on the forward strand.
TTTAGTATTGTCTAAAGTATTAATACAGTTGTTCTCAACTAGGGACAATTTTGACCCCTAGGAGATATTTCGAAATATCTAAAGACAGTTTTGATTATCACAAGTAGAGGGGCTACTGGCATCTGGTGAGTAGAGGCCAGGGTTGCTGCTAAATGTCCTATGCCACATAGGACAGCTTCCCACGCCAAAAAATTATCTGAACCAAAATGTGAATAGTATCAAAGTTGAGAAACTCTGCACTAGTATCACAAGAACATTGTAAAAATATTAGAATATAGAAAAACGAAATCATCATCATCATCATCATCATCAATCATCTTATAATTTCACCATGCAGAAATAATCACTATCCAAAATTGGAAATTTACAGAAAAAAAAAATGACATCCTTATCAAAATTAAGATGCATAATAAAGAAAACATCTCTTTATCTCTCTACTTCCAGTGGTTACCTGTTCTCATTTTTTTCAAAACTGTCACAACTTATAGAACATTATCCAGCCTCTTCAGACTCTGGTAAATGTACCTACCATGTGGCATTTGACTAGGCTATTAACTTCTATTGGAAGGAAACACAAGGAAAATATTTGAAATCATTAATGGTCTATCTCAGAAATTTTGTGGAAACTTACTCTCACACTACTTTTCTGGGGAAAAATTTGGCAGATTATATCAAAAGTCTTTTCAAAGTCCATGTTCTTTGATCTGGCAATTCTGCTTCTAAGAATTTATCCAAAAGAAATAATCTGACAAGTGTGCAAAGGGGTTTGTACAGTTGGTCACTGCTGTATAGTTTTTAATTGTGAAAAATTGGAAAGACCTAAATTGGAAAGATCAAAGGGAGATTGGCTGATTATAGTCTTGTATCTATGCAGTAAAATATCATGCAGTCCTTAAAAAAGACAATGTTTATCCATGTATACTTACACGGAAAGATACGCATAGTGTATTCAGTGAAAAATAGCTGCAGAAAAGGTCTAGAAGGGCTAATGTGTTAATGAGTGTCATGAAAAGGGTGTAGGTGAACTCCAGCAAGCATTGCTGGGAGGAGCTGGGACTCTCAGGGAGAAGGGTCAGATGACTCATAAGTCTCTCAATCTTCTGGCATCCTATGGAGAAGTGTGCTTGGGCAAGGTGCAGCTCGATGCACTGTGGACTATGTTCTAGCAGAAGGACCTCACCCCTGTTGCTATCCTTTTTAATGAACCAAAAGGAGTGAACTTGTCACCGGGTGACAAATATTTTGCAAGTCAGGCACCGAGTAGTCTGTGCTTAGGTGTAGCTCTTTAGGCACCTGGAGTCTTTGAGCCCCCTGGTGGGGGTGAGGGGAGAGGTCGTTTGGGCACCACCCCTCCTGCTGCAGGGAACATTAGTGAAAAGTCACTCAAGCTCATCACCAGCAGCCAGAAAGAGTCCTGAGGATCAGCAGGTCTGCCACCCCCTCTCACACATCAAAGCAGCCATATTTTTGTGTCTTAAAATGGGTTGTGCCAGATGATTTCTAAGGATCCTTTGAGCTCTAAGTATTTTATAATTCTAATATTTTAATCACTGTCAATGGCAATTTTTGTTGTTACAAATTACCTCTAAATTTCCCTGGAGTTTCATTGGTTATGATAGTGCAGTTCGCTTGCTATATCATTAGACCACTGGAGAGATTCATCTCAGTATCAGACAACACTTATTCATCCTTCTCCCTCATCTTTTTCTTCCTAGGTCTTTTCTTTACCTCTCAGGAGGTTTATGTGGCTTAATTAATTCAGATCAGTCAAGTGCTTTTAAGAATCTAAGAGTAAAGTCACTGTCTTGCTATGAATAACAGCCCAGTGGGAACTGAAATCACTCACAATATTATTAGTAGATAGTAGTCTCGCTGCTTGTGTAACCTGAAGCCTATTAGCTCTAACGTGCAACGTCTGCTCCTTGGAGAAAAAAATGGCCCAGGAGAACCCAGCTGAATTCTCTGAGTCTTTGTCATAAATACTCCAGGGATTTGAGGATGTGCTTGAGGCCGAGTAAGGGAATTGGGGGAATGACATTCCTTATAGGTGTAAAATGAAGTATTTCTGGAGGATTCGTACTCTGGTTGTGGGGCAGAGTTTCTGTGAGCCCTGGGGTAAATGTCCTTCCCCAGTTTCTCTTCCCAGAGTGTATTTGAGGACAGATGTTGAGATAAGTTACTCAGGCCCCTTAACTGAGGCAATTTAACCATCACCGACTCAAACCATCCCAGGAGCATATCCCTGAAGAAGGGCCTGAATGAGCTGAAAATCAGGGAAGGGTTTGGGGAGGATCTGCTCTGATATTCAGGAGCTCTGTGGCCTTGGGCGGGTTACAGACCTCAGATCGTTCATTTTTTTCATCTGTAAAATGGGGATAATATCTAATTCCCAGGTATGAGGATTCGATGCCACATTAAATAGTCGGTATATGTGAAGCTCTTAGTTGAGTGCTCACTCGTAGCATGCCCTTTGTCAGCCTCTGCTTTGACACCTGTGGGTACCTCTCACTGGATGGCAGTGGTAATAGTTGTTTACTGAGTGCTTTTGAGGAGTTGGGCTCTGTGCTAAACGCTTTACATATATTATCTCATTTAATCCTCATTCAACAACCCTGGGAGGTAGCGCTATTATGTCCCCATTTTAGAGACAAGGAAACTGAGGCATGGAGAGGTTAAGTAACTTGTACCAGGCCATACAATAAATATGTTGGATGCCAAAGTCCAAGCTCTTAATTAGGTTATAGTTGACTTCCTCTCCTCCTCTATAACTTTTCATGAGTCTTAAAGTTACTTCCTCCAATTATGACTTTAAACCAGAAGAGAAGGAACATTCACAGATGACCTGCAGAAGGAGTCCACACTGCCAAATTCTTGGTATCTTGTGATTTGAAATAAAGAAGCTGCAAGACACCTCAATTCATCACTCTCTGTCTCCTGTGCTCCTTTTCCTCACTAAGTGACAGTTCCCATTTGAGCACCAAAATTAAGAGCTTGGCAATACTATTTATGTCTGAAAACTAAGTCAAGTGGTTCTGATTTAATTTTTATCAGAGTCTATTTCGAAAAGCCTGGGATGCTTTGTGCTCTAGAAATTAACTTCTGATAGCCAAGATGAAAAGAAGCTGGAAGACAAAGTCAAGCCAGTCAAGGGAAGTGCAGGGATTTCTGGAATCCCACAATTTGTGAGAAACGTCACTCTTTTTCTTACCCCATGAAGTTTTAATGATTCTAAAAGCAATCCATTTAATGAAGAGAAATTTGAAAGCATAGAAAAATATAAATAAGAAAATTTACATCAATCATAGCTCTACTATTATGCTGAGGCAACTGCTTTGAGATGGAGATTGATTTATCTCTACTTCTTTCCAACAGTTCTGATACATAGTTGGGATTTTTCAAATATACATATATATATTTCTCTGTTTTTAATTTAATAATATAATGCAAACCTTACATTGTAAATTACTTTCAAGTATACAAATGTAAATTTTAATATCTGGATAGTACTGTCTCATGTGAAATGGACATTTTAAAGAAGAAATCCTATGTTAGTTATCAGTCAGTTTAGAAATAGAACATTTCCAATATTTTGGACCTCCTTTTATGCTCCTCCCTAATTGCATCCCCCTTTTTTCCTGAAAAGTAACCCCGACTTTTGAGAAAATTATTTTCTTACTTTACCAGCTCAGGTGGACCGTTACATTGGTGTCTTCCCCCCAACCCCACCCTGCCAACAATAAACCATGACTTTTTCTGTTGTACCTTTGTGTAGTCCCCTCCCACATTGACTTGCTTTGGCCAGTGGGACACTAATAAACATGATGTAAACAAGTGCTTGAACATTGGGATAGATTCTTTTGGAATAGTTCTTTTTAGAGCTCCGAGACTACCATGCTGTGAGGAAGCCCAGGTTAGCCAAGGACCCACACTTATGCATCTCCCTGCCCCTTCAAGCTGTCCCAGCCAACCACCAGATATTGGAGTCACCCCAAATGAGGCTTCAGACAATATAAAACAGAGATGAGCCATCCCTGGTGTAATCTGTGCAAATTCTTGACCCATAGAATTGTGAGCAAATAACCTTTAAGAAATTAAATCAAAAGTCAGAAATCTTTCACTCTCAAATCCCAGATCTGTCGGCTTCACTGGCAAGTTCTACCAGTAAAGCCAGCAATATCATGATACCCAAAGTTTTTCAGAATGTATAAGGCTTGTCTAACCATGGTTCTAAAACCTGAGAAGAGCAATGTGAGAAAAAAAATGTCAGGCTAATATCGTTCATGAACATATATGCAAACTATTTAAATAAAATATAAGCAAGCTGATTATGGCAGGTTAGATTTAATTCAAGAATATGAAATTAATTTGTCATTAAAAAATTATTTAAAATAACTCACCACAGTACTAAATTAGAAAAAAAAAATGATATCTCAATAGATGCACAAAAATAGCATTTGACAAAATTCAACATCATTTTATGATAAGAACACTTTGCAAAATAAAAATAGGAGGATACTAGGTGTGACGTACAAAAGGGAAGGTTGAGCAGCCCTGTGTTCTACCCCCACTCCATCGCAGGACTTAGCCCAACTCTGGAGCTTCATTTCTGGGCAACCTTCATTCATAGGGGTCATGTGAACCACCCACACCAAACATTTTTCCTCCACTTTCTCACAGAACCATAGAATGATTATGGAGCCTTTCTCACCATCATATCACACTTCTTGTCATGTGACCAAAAATTAGCCTTGAGAATTTACAGCACTTTTAAATATTACTCTTGGGATTGTGTATGTGGGGGGGCTTGTGTCTTTAGTTTATGGCTGGGGCCTAGGTTATTTGATGGCACTGTCACATTTCTCTCAGCTTAAGTTCCAAGCCAGAAACCAGGGAAGAGCCGTTGTGCTGGAAATCTGCATCCCATTTGCAAACCGTCTCAACCTGATGCTGAGGAAAGGGGTTTAGGAAAAGAAGGGCCATAAGTCAGCGTGAATGGACTGCCATGGGCAGAGGTCTGTCCAGAGAACCCCATTGTCCCGTAACCTCTAAGAGGTTCTTCTGGAGCATTGGATCTTGTGGTCACAGTTCTCAGAGTAGTACCTTCTTGTTACAGAATCAGAGAGATCTTTGCACAAAGGCTTTCTCACACGCACTGTCCCCAATCCCTTCAAACATCTGTGGACAGGTGAGGGTAATTTAATAGGAGACACTTTGAAGAAAAAGAAAGTTGCCCTACCGAAATTTTCAGAAGATTCAGATCTGTTCCATGAGCTTAGAGGTTTATTCACATGTGTTACAATCCTAAACTTCAGTCAAGAGGTTTGTTTGACATATTTCTTCATTGGCCTCAGCTTTGCAAACTCATGAATAGTGTGATTTTCTCCATTCATCTCGTGTGGTGCTCTGGGAAAGGAGATGCATTCCAGGACCCACAGATCTTAGGAACACCCAGCAGCATCAGCAGATGCCACCTATGTCGGACATATGGCACTTGTTTTTCAAAACCATTGCCTCACATTGAAACTCAACAAAATATCTTAGGGATCTACATTGTGCTTGGTTTTGTGATCACAAAAGTGAACAGGACATGGTTTCTGTCCTTAGGGAACCCATAGTGCAGTGGGGAAATAGAAATGTCAACACATCATTGCCACTGAAATGGGAAGTGCTAGAAAGAGTTAAGCACAGAGTGCTGTGGGAGCTGAGAAAAGAGAGTGGCTATGTGGGGATCTCTTTTGCATACTCCTCCAGGTGCAGTCTCAACCTTCCTTGACCAACTCCCTGCTCTGGGAGTTTGACCTGCATGAACTACATCAATAGATTTCCTATCTTCCAGCCTCTGGTTGCATTGCTCTGTGGGTGGCAGCAGTCGGTGATGTGGGCGGGGGAAGGAGAGTGAGTAGGGTGTTTGTTCCCTTGCCTTCCTCCTTGCAATGTGGCCTCGAGTTGGCTGCATCCCTCCAACAAGAGTCACAGCTCCACTCGAGGTGGCCCTCTCTTCATGACTCTCTCCTGCCAGTTCCAACAACTACCCATTACTTTGCCTGTCAGGCCTCCAATGGTGATAGCCCTGCTCTTTGGACCTGGGTAGTGCTCCAGCTGTTGTATTCTCCCTGTAAACTGCTCATCTCTCAGTAAATAGTCTTTTTAAAAAGTGTTTGTCAAATTATCCTTCTGGGCTCCTGGCTGATAGTAAGTCTAATCCAGTTGAGGGTGAGCCAGTGTGGTGACCCAGCAGGGAGGCTTCACAAAGGAGGTGACACTGAGGTTAGAGTTTAAAAGCTAACTTGAATTCTGTCTAACACTAAAGTAGACTTAATTTCTCACAATCTGAAGGCAATAGTTAAGCCGTTACATCCCCAGGCACAATCTCTCCATACTTTAAGTCATCATCAATGGTCCTCCTTTTTTGTAAGGACTCTTATAAACAAACAAGATTCGAGAACAATGGTAGTTGTTCTTTGGGTATTTGTTAATTGAAAAAATTTTATAATGAGGAACACTTACCTTTAAAATGAATCAGAATTTAATTCATCTCAGTAATACCTATGTAAATTTAAAAATAGTACATATATGTGCGAAATATTTTTATTTAGTCAGTGGATGATGCTTGGCTCATGTGTGGATTTAAGAACTCCTTGGAAAAAAAAAATCTTTCCCTTCTCTCCTAGGAGTCCATGTCCAAGCTTAGGAACCAGATTCTCTATATCCTTCCTCTCTGCTGCCTGCCTCCTTCCCGAGCACAGGTATCCAAATCATGGAATGTTAGATCCGGAAGAAGACCATAAAATTCACTGAATCCAATCACTCTATTTTACAGATGAGCGAGGGGAGGTAAAGTTACTGTCTCAAGAGTCACATCGTTACTTAGTAGCCAAGTCAACAGTAAAACTTGGGTCCCTTGTCTCCCAGTCTAGAGCTTATTCTAGTACTAAAAATTTAAAATTGTCATTCCTCCATGGTAACATTTTGTGCCAAAAACTTGATCTCTCAGTGTCCCCCAGATTGAACAGATGGTAAACATTTCCTTCCTCTCTCCCTCCCACTCCCTGCTCATTCTAAGGCAGCAAGTCTTGGAACGTTCCTAGCCAAGGACCAAGTCCTACACCATGTTTCTAAGACCTTTTACAGAAGCCGCTGGCTGCTGGTGCAAACTAGCTCATAGCCAAGGACCAAGTCCTACACCACGGGAACAGCAGGCACGACTAGGCTTAGCTCACTTCAGATTTAGGGCTAGAGTGGTCATCTACCCACAATCCCAAGAACCAAAAGGATTTAAGTCAACCATGTGCAGAACAGACAGGTGTGGGGCCTCAAAATCGTGGAAGCTCTTGGGTGTGAGGCCAACTAGTTAGCCTGAAAATCTCTAGATAAGACCGCAGGTAGGCTTGTATTAACAGCCATTCTATGTTTGCATGGCATTTCACATCTCAATCGTATATGATAATCTGCATGATCCTACCTGTGCCCTATGATATACCAATATTGAGTCTCTGAGTCTCAAGAGAAGTGACTTGACCAACAGCATCTGGCCAGAATTTGGATCTGTTATCTCCTTGTCATTCACAGGCTTCCACTGCACCAGAATCCACAAGGCAGTTTAGGGGCTTGAAGGTGGAACTTTGCCCACCAGAGTTAAATATACTTGCTTCTTAAATTTTCATCCCCCAGACCAGCAAAACAGAGATTTGACCCAGTCAGTGGTTAGCACCCTAGACCAGGAGGGCTCTAGCCAGACAGTGAGTAAGTTTAGAGGACAGCGGAGTCTTCACAATGAAAAAAATCTGGACTTTTCTCTGCAATCAGAGGCATCTACATACATTTGGAAAATGTTATAGCCTATCAAAAAAGAAATAACTTCCAGGAAACGCTTCCATCTTAGAATGTTCTACATGTGGAAGAAACTTGCTCCTGTGGAAGTAGTAGTAGAGGTTTATTGTTTTATCTCTCAGGAGTTGCTTTAGACATACAATTTGAATTAGATCTGCTGTGTTCTTATAGGTCTCAGTCCTCTGGTCACTGCTTATTGGCCAGAGATAGACATCTGATGCGAGTTGAGCCAACTATGCTCCCCATGCCGTTGCCATAGCTGATTTTTCTGGGAATGGGCACTTGACCCAAGCTGTGTCAATCAAAACCCTTTCCTGGGATTGTTTTTTCTTGGGTCATGTCTGGTGGCAAAACTGGGTGACATGAGCCTGGATACTGCTAACAGTCATGTTTCCAGCTACTCGGAGAAGACTAAGAGAAGAAAGCTGACATACAGAGAGAGGCTGAGATGAGAATTCAGGAGGGAGTTCTGGTAGCATTCTATTTGTGGTTTTAGTTGGCTTTCAGATTATGAATTTCCACAATTCAGTTAACTTTTTTTTTTTTTTTTTAACCATTTGTCACTTGCAAATAAAAGAATTCTGACTAATTCTGTTGTGGTATAAAAAAGGTAAATTTCTTGAAAATAAGTTTCACATCATATTCATCTTAAACTTTCCAGTGTCCAATGCCACTGCATGATTTTCTTTGAGTAGACCCAGAGGAATATTAAACAATATAAATTAATTCTCTTTTATTCTAGGCTCCAAATATATATTGAATGTCTATCTCCAGATTTATATAGGGAAATCCATATAGTGAAAACCCCTAGAGAATTGAGTGTTATTCTAAGAAATATTTTGTGTTTAAGAAATGCCTTCAGATTCTAGATCTGGAATTACTATTGAGCAGGCTGGTTAAACCCTGGACAGGATCAAAGCCAAGCCAAGAGAACAGTCAAGGGCTAGTCCCAGAAAGTAAGATCCCGAAGCTTTCCCAGACTCAGGAGGCAAGGAGGTCACGACATTTGTAAGGGAACCAAATCCTAAATGCTATTCTGTTGATACCACTCTTGAGTCCTGAGTCTGACCCATGTATTGATATTTACTTGGTTGGCCTCTCTGAATGATTTTCTTTCCAGCAAGGGTTCTTGGCCTTAGCCTCCAAATAGACTGTCTTCCATAGTCATAGCTTTGCCTCCTCATCCACAGCTCCCTCCATGGGCCCTATCGTGCTCACAAGATGAGCAGTGAGCCAGAACAGCACCCTGCACCCAAGGGGAAAATGGTTGGGGGAGGGGTGCTGGCAGGGAAGAGGAGGAAATCAAAATGGATAGCCTTTAAGCTCTGCAAGTAACGAAAGCTCTGTGGCTGGACAAGAACTTTTTAGCTTTCTGGCTCCCCAAAGAAAAGAGAAGAACCCCACTCTGAGAAGGAAGTCCCTCCCATAGGACGAAGCCCTGGCCCTATGCTCTCCTCATTCTGCTCTGCTGAATTCCTACTGGGGTCTGTTGAGCTGTGAAGCTATAACCTGGATTCATAACATAACCCTGTCTAAATGTGAGCCTAAGTATGGAGAAAGGGTGGAGGAACTTTCAAGTACCATGAAATGGTCTTTCTTTCCATGTCTTAATAAGGTAATTTTCAAAGTGTGGTCCTTGGATCAGCAGTATCAGCATCACCTAGGGACTTGCTAGAAATGCAAATTATAAGGCCTTACTTACTTCAGACCCACTAAATCAGAAATTCTGGGGGTAGGACCCAGCAGTGTGTGTTGTAACAAGCTCTTCAGGTGATTCTGATGCACTCTATGCTGTGAGAACCACTGGCCAAATAAAATGGATGGAATATGACTCATCTCCTAGGTGATTCACTGCTTGGGTGAATGGCGATTGGTGAACAGAGTTGTGCAAAAGTCCTATCCTTTAGAACCCTAGGAAAAGTTGCTAGAAAACAGCAGTTCTGCTATGCCTAGATCTACCCTTAAGAATGTTACTGCCAGTTTTACATTGGCCCAGATCCCTCGAAGATCAAATCTAAGAAGACTGTTCCCAGGTGGAGATATTAGGACCTTGCTGAAACTTGTCCACCTTGTGTGATCTTCTGACCCAGGGTCTGCCTAGGAGAAGTGACTCTCTTCCAGCTTGAAGGAATCATGTAGTTGAGTAGGGCTCGACTCATGCTATCTGAAAAGAGTGCTCCCAGGAGGAGGAGGTTCATCCAATTTTTCTTGTCAGTTTCATGTAGCATAAAGAGTGTGAGATTTGGAGCCAAAACATTTGGATTTCTATCTGAGATTTTCCACTTACTCATTGTGGGATATTGTATTTAATCTTTCTGAGTCTCAGTTTACTCATCTGTAAAATGGGGATAATAATAATACCTACTTCTCAAAGTTTTTGTGAGGATTTAATAAGACAAGAAAAGAAAAATGCCTTGCTCCGGGAGGGTGCTCAATGAATGCTAAGTTGTTTTGTTGGTAACTCTCCCTCCAGGCTTCCAGGACTTTACTATGGAGAAAACATGGGCAGCCTTGTGATAAACTGACCACCAGCAAGACCCCAGAAGCTTTCTGTGTCTCTGTGCTCTTTCTTGTGGCTGATCCTTGACATGTGTTTTCCCAAACAATTATAGCCTAACATAGGAGGGCTCCACAAATTTACCTGTCTTGCTCTTAGAAAAGAGTTTATTTTGTCCAAGGCTGCTGTGATTGTAGATATAATTGATAATCAAATTAACCCCTTGCATAAGAATTTTTCTCCCACTAAACCTTTTCAGATTCAGAGTTGGGGGCCATCTTGAAAGTATGGACCACACTTTCATTCAATGTTACTCTTTTTATTTGTTTAAGATAGTTCTTAAGTTCTGATGTTGGAATAGTTCAACTCTGCCATTATCTAAAGCAGTGGTTCTCAACTGTGGGCAATATCTAGAGATATTTCTAGTTGTCACAACTGAGGTGGGGGCCTCTCTACTAACATCAAATGGGTAGGAGCCAAAGATACTGTAAACATCCTGCAATCAATGCACAGGTACATGTCTGTCTAAATGCCTGGATACAGTATCTCCCCACTGGAATGGGAATGGAACCCCTAAAGAGGCAATGTTCTGTACTAAAGGATAACCCACAGGATTCCAAGAATGACCTCACCACTTTCTCTGAGGCTGCCTTATTGTTATGGGGTGGATTATGTCCCTCAAAAAAGGTATGCTGAAATCCTAACCTCCAGCACCTCAGAATGTGACCTTATTTGCAATGGGATTTTTATAGAGATAATCAAGTTAAAACAAGGTCATTAGGATGGGAGGTGAAGGCAGAGATCAGGATAATGCAACTACAAGCCAGGAAACACCAAATGTTGCCAGTAAAACACCAGAAGCTAGGAGAGGGGCATGGAACAGATATTCCAACTCCCAGCCCTCAGAAGGAACCAACCCCTGTGATAGCTTGATCTTAGACTTTTAGCCTCCAGAACTGTAAGGAAATAAATTTCTCTTTAAGACACCCAGTTTGTGGTACTTTGTTATTGCAGCCCTAAAAACAAGTATTACACTCGTGAACCAAACTATGAGGCTGCTCACCACCACCACCACACCTGCATCCCTGACCTGTCCTACCTGTGGTTCACAAGGATAGAGCTTATATCAGTGGTACTCATCCCTGTTCCTGGAGCAGTTCGAGATCTCACTGCTGCAGCTGTTGTCAACTGCAAATGGGTGTAAGCCAAGGCCACACTGAGCCGCCTCAGCAGTACTGGATTAGTTGGCAAACAGACCACGCCAAATCCACTTCAGAAATGCCTGCTGGTTCCTTAGCAATGGCCAGCCTGCCCTCCCACACCTCACAGCTGCCAGTACCACCCCCTCAGCTGTTCTTATTCCTTGGTTGGGAAGCTGTTGCCAAAGGCTGAACCTTGCTCAGTAACCCCTCCTCACAATGCCAGGCTCTCTCAGAAGTTCTACCACCACCCAAAGACCCACAGATTCAGAGCTCATACAGTTGCATCCCCCTACCCTCTGCCACCACCAGAAACTCTCTTCTTTATGGGAGAGGGTCACAGCCCCACACGCCTAGCAAGCAGAGGATGGGCCTTCCAGGGTTACAGCTCTATGTGTGAGATTGCATATGTTATTCTTGGCCTTTGTATAATTCTGTAGATCCAAGGAGAACCCCTAGTATTACCAGTTACAGCTACACAGAAATATCAATAGGCTCAATTTATTGGGCACTGACTATGTGCTGAGCACTCAATGTATGCAATTTAATATACTCTTGAAAAAACCCCACAGGAAAAGAATTATCCTTCTCATTTGTTGTTAAGGAAATAGGGAATCAGAGAACTTAAGTAACTTGCCCAAAGTCATAGAATAAAGAGGTTGGGGAGTTAAAATTCAAACTGAAGTTTGGCTGACTCAAATGCCTATCCTCTTACCACTTCAGGAGACTGATGCTCAGTCAGGCCTCTTGTTAGAAGCACTGAGCTATAATGCAATGACCATATTTTTCTCTTACTCATGACCCTGTGGCAGTTGATATGCCCACATACCCTTGTTAGGCAGACAGGTGAGCAGCCTGTCTCATGATCCATATAAGATGGAAGGATCCCATGCCTGTCTAAACACTGTGGTTAGTGTTAGAGAGTTCTTTGGAAATTAAGTCACTGACCTCTTCACTCCAAAGGAAAGGCTTTGCAAATAAAATCAGCTTGAAGTCCACTGATCTAGACTGTACAGTTTCTATCAATTCTAGAAATAGACACTAAAAGACAAATGAGGCTGAAAGTGTACTGTCAGATCTGTTGTCTGTGACAGAGGGCTCCCAGTCTATCACATTGGAGAACATGGCTTGGACTTGAGGCAGAAGGAGACTTCCCACTACATCCTTTCTGCCTCAGCCTAGACCTGGGTAGTCATTTGGGGAAAAGGATGAATCTACACAGTGAACTTCAGGCCCACATTCCCTACAAACTGCCTGAAAGGAGTTCACTTTATATCTCGACAAATACAAGAGAGAGAGCACAAAAGAGAAGAGCAGAGTGAGAGAGGCAAGCCGGAGAGCTAGAGACAGAGGTGAGGGATGCACTGGGTTGCTTACTGAATGCAGACCAGAAGCACAGGCGTCCACCACAGGGGCTCAGAGCAGGTCAGCAGCAGCCAGAAAACCAGAAAGTAAAGGCCAGAATTGTCCTCATTCTAATTCAGGACCAGTGGAAGTCAGGATCTCCTCATCCCATCAGATAAGTTTCCCTTTCTTCTGTGTGAAGGTGGAGAGAACTGGCAATATTTCCTCCAAAATGGCTTCCTCTTGGGACAATCCTTACATGGGAACAAGAGAACAACTGAAATCCCGTCAGTATTAAGAGTGGCTTTTCCTGTTGGGAATACCTCAAAGAGAGTTGAAGGGAGGCTCAAAAGGGGTAAACACCTAGCCTAAGAGCAGGGTATCTGAGATTAACAGCTGTCTTACACTCTCAGCGGGTTGTAGTATTCTACCCCTGGGGTGTGGAGCTCTCCGAAGTCCCACAGTTTCCTCCCTGTGGGCGAGGCCATCCTGTCATTATCTGCCTTCCTATTATAGTGCATGTACAGTGTAGATCAGTGGACTTCAAGCTAGTTTTATTTGACGAGTCTTTTCTCAGTTATGATCTGGAAATGAGATGAACATCGGATAAAAGAACTTCTATAACTGATATGGACACATTCGACACGTGTCAAAATGGCAGGAAAGTCTGAATCCACCTGAGAACACTTACAATGTCAAAGGCAGGTATTGAATGGCACAGGATGCAAGATGCTCACAAGAAGAATGATTGAATGTCTCACATTGGGAGCAACGCTGGTACTTGTAGCTTTAATTCTCCTCTCTCTCCTGGTTCCTTGCAGCTTATCAATGGTTGAGGATTATTACGATTATGCAAGGAGATTGGACTGGGAGGCGAGGATGGTATTTCGTTTTTTAAAATGGGAGAAGGTTGAACTATATAATATGATTGTGTAATGTAGAGGGAGGCTTAACCTGCATAAATCTTTGTAACGTTTGTTCGTTTGTTTTGAACTGAGTTTGAATTACTTGCTCCCACGATGCTGGGAGGATCTCATTTTATTTCCTAAGATTCTGAAAGCCAAGCTGGCCTTCTGAATTGTGTCTCCCCTTAGTTCTCCTCACCATCTTCCTAGAGCTTAACATATGTTACTAGAGACTATCGTGACCCTACATGTCTTTTCAGACTCTGAAATAGATTGCTGTATTGAGTTCTACCAGAAACAGGCAACAAGTTCAAACACAGAGGGAAGGAGGTCACCTAGTATTCCCTTGATACCCAGTGAACAGATTTTTTTTAATGCCAAACAACACCCTTAAGTCACCTTTCTGGTCTCTTCTAGCTCTAACATCCTACCTACAGCACTTTACATAGTACTGTGAGGAAAATAATCAGATTTTATCAGATAAAGTTGATGAGACAAAAAGCAAAACATCCATCTATGTATTTGGAGTTGGAATTAAATGTAAATATTACTTATGATGTCAAATCCAACCAGAAAAATAATGTAAAAATAAAATTTCAGTTCTGAAATTTAATATGTGCCTCTTAGAAAATCAGTCTCTTTTCACATTTTTTATATCCCTTCAACACCTTTTGTTCTAGGAACCCAACTGCTGTAGTCTAAAATGCTCAAATACTCTGCTAAATGAAACCACAGCTGCTCTGCCAGAAACATCACATTAAAATGTGTTCTGAAACCATTTGGCAGTGTTCTGAGGACAACTTTCATTTTATGAGCTACAAAACCAGCTCTGGGCGTCGTGAAGACTTTGAGCAGCCCCTGCAATTCTTGAAGGAGCAGGGAAGCCAGAGGGAGGGCAGTGGCAGAGGCCAGCCATAGCTGAGCCAAGCGGAGTACTGAAAAAAGAATAAAAATGGATTTTTTAGATCCAATTTTATTTCTTTATGTTTTTCACATGATTCAAAATTCTAAAGGTACAAAAGAAAAGACAGTGACATTTCCCGTCCTTTTCAGTCTCTCAACCACCCAGTTTTCCCACAAACAAGAGTGTTAGACAAACCTGCAGATGTATTTTATGCATATATACCAGCACTTACTATGTTTTTTCTCTGCATAGGGTAGTTCACTACATATACTATGATGTGATATCTCAATACAGTGTTAATTGCAGCTCTTTTATTTTGAAGGAGGTTGATTATGTTTTCTGATGTTTTAAGAGACATGTATTTCCTTTCCCTTGGAGTGATCATATCCTTTGTTCATTTTTTCTATTGTATTTTCAGGTTTTTTTCCTTATGGATCAGTATTGGTCAAGTGCTCTTTTGTACTAGGGAATTGACCCTTCCTTTGTGA
Source organism: Pteropus alecto (assembly GCF_000325575.1). Taxonomy (NCBI): domain Eukaryota; kingdom Metazoa; phylum Chordata; class Mammalia; order Chiroptera; family Pteropodidae; genus Pteropus; species Pteropus alecto. Next base: position 1,986,639 of record NW_006438906.1, read on the forward strand.
TATGAGGAAACATATTGTGAACATTTTTTCCCAGTTTGTTGTCTTTGTTCCCATTGGGTTTTGCCACATAGAACCTTTGATTTTTTTTTTTTTTGTAGTCAAATTTATCATTCTTTTTTTTTACAGCTTCTGAGTTTGTATTATAGATCTTTCCCACTCTAAGATTATAAAACAATTCCTCTGTAATTTCTTCCAGTGCTTTTATAATTTCAGTTGTTACACTTAAATTTTTTGTCCAATAAGAACATTTGGAATTTATGATGGCATAAGATATTAAATATGGATCCAATTTTGTTTTTGTCTTGATGGCTAACTAGTGTTCCAATTCTACATATTTCATGACTTAACATTTTCCCCACCGATTTCAGGTGTCTATAAATGTTGAGTCCATTTCTGGACTTTCTACTCTCCTGTTGATCTGTTGATGTGGTCATATGCCAGTATAATGCAGTCTTAATTATTATATTTTTATTATATGTTTTGACAACCTCCACTCCTTCTTTATCTCATCATTAATTTTGTTTGTTCTTCCATTTAAACCTAAGAATTATCTTGACTGGTTAAAAAATTCTCTTGGTATTTTTATTCATACTTCATTAAATGACAGGAAGAACCAACTTATTTTTATGTAGTCTTATGATTATATTATCAGG
>NW_006438906.1:1987313-2019813 GCF_000325575.1 Pteropus alecto
AAGAGAGTAGATTATCTCTCGTGCTGAATATATCCCTGGAAGAAATAAAAATAAATACGATCAGGACTTTGTTCCAGGACAGCCTTTCAAAAAGTGTGTAACAAAGATCTTTGGAATAGTAATAGGAGAAACTTTAAAAAAGGAGGATTCTGTGTTAAAAATATTTGATAAACTTTGCCCACTATATTGCTCCTTGGAGATTTACAATGAATAATAGCCAATAAAGGCTATTAGAAGTCCTGCAGTAAAGATGCTTGTTTACTTCTGTTTACCATGTTGCTTCCCCAACTTGTTTCAACATGGAATCCTTTCTCCAAATAACACTTCTTAATATTCCACAGTTCACTCAGTAAAACTCAGTTTGGAGATTTTCAGGGCCATTTGTAGATATTTAGAAAAGAATCTCTGCATATAAGTTTCTTTCCAATGCTTTGATTCTACACATCAGTTGAGTAAGGATCTAGGAAATTAACCTTTAGGAAATTAATTTTGGATCCTCAGGTATAACCCCACAGTGACAATAAGCGATCAAATATTGTTTCTCCTTCTTCCACTCTTGGACTCCTATGTGAATTCACTAAAATTGAATGGAATTCATTTGTTCATGTGTTTGGCACTTATTACATACCCACTATGTGCTGGGCCCTGCCTAGTCCCCTTTCATGAGGGACAGGGGCCTCTACACCAGGCCTTTGAAACAGATTCTGGACACGCACCTCTTGCCTCATCGTCACCTCCTCACTTTGAGGTGTATATTGAGGTGTATATTTCTACCAGCAATTGCCTTGCAAACTATCTTGTTCTGTACGGGAAAATCATAATCCTGGGCCTCTGGCAGCAGCATCTGCGTTCCCGAAAATGACTGTGACATAACAAAGTCTGACTCTAGGGAGGATGAGGCAGCAGGAAAAAAGAGGAATTCCTGCAAGTGGGCTCAGCTTAAAACACAAATGTTTCAGCAATAGCATTTGCAAATAGAAAAAGGCACAAAGGTAACTTAAGAAAAGCATGAGAAAAGAGCAAGGGTTCCTATTTAAATATCATTTAAAATTCCTCTTCTTTGGTGCTAATCTTCCTCAGTTCTGAAGTCTCTTTGAAATAAGTACAGGAAAATGAGTAGAGATGACACCACACAGAGGTGAAGATTCAACCCGATGAGCAGGGCGACTCAGCACCAAGATTCTGCTGGGCCCTGAGATTCTGGAATAACATCCTTTGTCAAAGACATCAGATCCTACATGTGGTCAACACTGACTTGGGATGGAGAGTCATCCTTGGTTTCAATGTGGTTCCCATATTCTTGATGTAGTTCAAATAGCCCCCTGTAGGGTATAAAAAATTCAAAAAGACATTCCAAGAGTCTCAACAAAAGTGCTGAAAAGCATCAGGGTTTGCTTTCAGAAGTATGTCTATGAGTGTGTGTGAGAGCCCAGCCTCCACAGATGAGTGAACCAGGCTTTGCTAAAGGCATGGCAGAAGCCAGCATACCTAGCCAGTCAGATTTGGTTGGTCAGTCTCTTCCTTTTCTTCTGCTCAAACGGCCATTCAACTACATGCCCCGCTCCCTGTTCCACAATTACAACTTTAAAGGTCCATTGATGTGGTTCTTCCTATAGCAGACATATGGCTTTTTAATATAGAATTTATGTATGATTAAAAGCTTCCATATCTACTAAGTTCAGTCCTAGAAACCGAATCCAGGCTGCCTTAGAGCAAATGTCAAATGGCATCATAAGTCAGTCTGTGTGCATCCATAGTCATTTTCCTGGTGTCCTCATGGCCACCAGGTATTCTGTAATTTCAGAGAAGCCAGTGTATTTCCTAAGCTACAGTGCTATAGCAACAAAAGATGAGAAGCTGAAATAGATACAGTTCCAAAGGTTCATAGTAGTGCAAGGGGCCTTAGAGATCATCTATTGCAATGGTTTTCCAATTGTGCCCCATAGAACCTTGCAATTCTGTGTATTTGCCATAATTCTTTCATTTGAAAGTGGCATAAACACAATTCAAACGGTCCAGAAAAAATTAAGGTTAATATTAGCATATAACATTGTGTAAGTTTAAAGTGATTTGATACACTTATTTACATATTACAAAATGATCACCAGCATAGTTAGCTAACACCTCCATCATGTCAAATAATTATCATTTCTTTTTTGTGGTGAGAACATTTAAGATCTACTCTCTTGGCAACTTCAAGTATATTATACAGTATTATTAACTATAATGGCTATGCTGTAACTTAGATCCTTATTTACCTTATAACTGGAAGTTTGTACTCTTTGACCAACATCTCAATTCCCCTACCCATACCCGCTACCCCAATCCCTGGTAACCATGATTCTAGTTCCTGTTTCTATGAGTTCGGCTTTTTTAGATTCCACATATAAATGATATCACACAGTGCTTATCTTTCTCTGCCTGACTTATTTTACTTAGTGTGCCTTCAGGATTCACCCATGTTGTTGCAAGTGGCAGGATGTCCTTCTTTCTCATGGCTGAATAATATTCCATTATATATATGCCACATCTTCTTTATCCATTCATCTGTTGATAGACACTTAGGTTTTTTCCATACCTTGGCTATTGTAATTAATGCTGCAATGTACTTCAAAGTGCAAATATCTCTTCAAGATCCTGTTTTCATTTCCTTTGGATATATACCCATAAGTGGGATTGCTGGATCATATGGTAGTCCTATTTTTAATTTTTTGAGGAAACTCCATACTGTTTTCCATAGTGGCTGCACAAATTTACAGTTCCACCAATAGCAGGGTTCTCTTTTCTTTGCATCTGTTTTTTTTTTTTTTTAATTTCCTGTACGTACTATTTTTGAAGAAAATAATTTGTAATTTGCTGCTAAACCAGAATGTTTAGAAACTACAACTTAGTTAAACTTCCTCAGTTTGTAAATTGAGTTCAGAGATGTTATGTAATTTTTCTCACAGTCACACAGTTAATTGGTGGAAAAATTGTGATGGCATTATGTCAGAATATTTAGCCAACCAACATGTGTGAAGACCTATTGTGTATAAGGTCTAGTTGAAGGCACTACATAGAAGTACAAAGATGACTATCTCAGAGAGGTCACAGTAATTTAGGGAATATTTAGGGAATAAAACAGGGAACAAACACATGAAGAGAAATCATAGAGAAAAAGTGTATGGCAGTCTGTATTTTCCAAAAATGTTGCAGCAGTCTTTCTGGTCCCGCATTCCCTGCCAGAATTTTGCCACTTGTCAAGAGGCATAGTCCGTTTTCCATCCCCTTGAACCTGGACAGGCATGTGAGGCTTCGGCAAGCTGAATGCAGCAGAACTTTTGAAGCTGGGTTAGAAAAGGCAATTCGGTTCCCACCTGGCTCTTTCTCTCTCAGGAGGCTGACTTTGGAATCCAGCCAGCTTGCTGTGAGAAAGCCTAAAGCGTCTCACACAGAGAGCCCACATGGCGGGACCATGTGGAAAGGAGCTGAGCCCCCACTGGGAGAGCCAGCAGCAACTGCCAGACATGCTAGTGAATGAGCCTTCAGATGAATCCAGCCCCTGGCTTAGGCTCTTTCATCTCAAGCCCTAGACACTGTGGAGCAGAGACAAGCCATTCCGGCTGTGTCCTATCCAAATTCCTGACCCACAGTACCTGTGAGCATAATAAATGGTTGTTTTATGCCAGAGAAACTGGAACAGAGTAATTCTGTCTGGGTCTTCTTAGATGGTGAAATGAACTGTAGGAACTATTGCTGTGAACTATCCAGAAAGTTTTTCTCCCATTCTCTTCCTCATGTAACAATCTAGTCTCTTTGTTTTGGTTGATCATAATACCCCATTTTCTTGGACTCTGTGATTAAGGCAGGGGTAAGCATATGACCCAAATAGGACCAATCAGGTTGATAAATGGAAGTGGCTCATACTGCTGAGGTGATTAGGCTGGGAGGGGGTATAAGATGAAAAATAGAGGTAGAGAAAAAATTTCAGCTACATTAAGTCCCTTTTATAGCCCCAATTCCTGCAGCAATCCCTTTGAACATGTATGGCCACCCCAGTATTCTTCACAACCACTAAAACCAATAATTTTAATTCTTGTATATTGAATTTTTATTCCTTTCCTCCAAAGGTTCTGCCTAATTTAAAAGGCTTTGTGGGTCTTGGAAGATGGTAGGGTATTGGCATTCTGAAATGGACACAGAGGCTTTAGAAGAAATATCCATGGAGGAGAGGAGCACAGCTGCTAAAAGCACACTTTAGTCTCCAGTCCAAGGTCCAAATGCACCTCCATCCTTACTCATTGAGAGAACTTGGATTTTACCTCACCAAACTACTTTCCTCACCTATGAGATAAAGACAACCCCTACGGTGTGGAGTTATTGTTAGGATCAAGCGACACCCATAACCCATATTAGCCCAGTGCCTGGTGCACGTTAAGGTTTAGTTGTGGCTACTGTGCAAGGGCAGCATGGAGAGTGGATGAGGAGCAGCATATGGCAGGAATGTGGCTGAGATAAACCTGGAACAGGAGGCCGGAGCCGGGTTGTAGCAGGCCTGGAATGCCTGACTGTGTTAGGTGGACAAGGAGGAGTCATGGCTGTTTTCCTAGCAGAAATGATCAGGGATGTGAAAACACGTACCTCTCACATATAAATCATACTTTGATAACAGGAATTTCATTTTAGTATAGCATCAGCAGTATAGCTTCATGAGTACATATAACATATTTGGATGTAATTGTGAGATTGGTTTCAAAAGCATATGGACTCAAGGGTCAGACGGTCCCTGTTTTTTGTACCTACAAGCACAATCTCTGCTTTTATTCCCTGAAGATCTGACCTGGATGCATATGTCAGTTCTTTTATTACCATGAAGAATTGACTCATGCACAAGCATTGGTGAGCAAAGGTAGACTTCATTAAAGATTTTTATAGTGAACAATATCAGTGATCTATCAGATCTCTTCAGATCCCCTTTACCATACTGTGCTCTGCCTCTTCACCCACTCCTTTGGCTTCTAACATTCAGCACCTTGTGCAGCTCTTCCTCAGAGAACACCGCGAGTGCTCTAATAGACTGCCTTCAGGCTGCTGGAGCCACCTTCCCTCCATAACTGAGTTGAAAAGGCTTGAGAATTTATCCCCTTCCTTCACGCCACACTTGACCAATGAATGATAGGTGCAGGAGTGTGGAAGCCCGACTCCCCTACCTCTGGGGACGACTCTGAACTGCATACTCCATTATGCTCCAGAGACACTCCCTGCAGGACCAAGCTGGAGGGCTGCCTGGATCTCTCTTTAGCTTGACTTTCCCTCATCCCTGTCTCATTCCCCTGTTCCCTTACTGGTCTCCCTTGAGAGCACCTCTTTTATAAGTTCCTTGCACAGGAACCCTAGCCTCAGGATCTGCTCCTGGGAAATGGTTTTCTAGGGCAGATGGATGGATGAGTTTACTGTGTACATTCTACAGCAAATAACTTCAGCATCCCCCTTAGACATCTCAACTCTCCTGCTCTGCTAATAGATACCTTTTTCCTTCTTTCCTGTCTTGCATACAAAGTCTGGCTTTATTGGTTCATACTTCTCTCCCTGAGTCCTCCATCCCTGGTTTCAAAATTTCACCTCTTTATTTTGCATAACAATTCTACCTCAGCAATCACCTAAACTTATTTACCAACCCATCACTATTAATTGCTACAATATTAGAACCTTGAAATCAGCAAGACTCTCTCTTCTTAGAAAGCAATTTAGGGAATATCTGTGAACATAAAAGCACACCTCTAGGGGTCTCACCCTTTACTCCAAGTGACTTACATGCATATCAAATCTTATGCTTTCTCTCAGAGGAACTACCTTAGCAGCTGAGCTAATAACATTTTGCCCACTCATTTTATATATCTGTATGTGTATCTGTATCTATCTATCCTACCTACCTACCTACCTAAATAGAACAGTATAAATATTTCTTTAGTAGTCTGAGACAAGTATTTTCAAGCATTTTATTTCTTCACCCTTAAAAAAATGACATTGGGATGATTTAAAAGAAAAAAATGGCTCTTTTTGGCGTGAGAGAAGAGCCTTATGATCAGGAAAGTAGACTGGACAGAAGGGACTGGCATGGAGTTTCCAAGACTCTTTTTGTCCCCAGACACGGAAGCTCAAGTCCGCTGGCTTCCCTTACCATCCAGGCTGTTTGTTTCCACTGCCCCAGAAGTTCCACTGCAAGCAACTTGATCTGCACCTCCTGCAGCATATTTCTAAGACCTTTCAGGGAAGCCACTGGCTGCTGGTGCAAACTAATGAGTATTTTCCTACACAAAGCCTCCAGTTGAGATGATGAAGTAATTTATTAGGCTCCTACTGCAGTGAGCACAAACTGTTCCTGCTTGGAATGAACTAATTAAAAACTTCCTTACCATGTACAATTTCAATTGCATTGAAAAAAAAAAAAAGAACAATACCTCTGTGGTAATTTTTCATAGAAAGGAAATGATAATGATTTCTGAAAAAAAAAAAAAAAAGTCACAGCAGCCTTGCTTTGCTTAAATAGACAAATCTGGCATCTGTGGCTTTTGGTGTGTAACTCAGAGAATGAATATCTTTACTCAGAATGGATCCAATTCCCCACCTCTAACTCTGATGTGACATTTTCCCCTGAGTTCAATCAATATGAAGGCAAAAGTTAATATTACTAGTTGTAGGGAAGAACTGAGTATAAAAGGTAATTTTATTTTGAGGGCGATGGTGACATTTGCATAGCCCCGATGGCCCTAGTTGTTCCAGGTTCAGGAATCTTTTTCCTTTAATAGCCAAATATCTATCATCTGAGCCCCTAATATCCTACCAGGCAGCCCTCTCCAGGGTGCCCTGGAAATCTCTCAGAAACATGTGAATTTAAAAATTCACCCTGATTGTTGTTTGTCAACTTGGCCTCGAACTATGGCCACTTTCTGTGTCAACATTCAGACTGTTATCAACTACCTGTGTGCTGTTTTACTCCAATGAAAATGTTAAAAAAAAATTTCGCCAAGTCTCAAGCATTCACATTCAAATGTGCCCACTGACACTGAGACTCCTAGAGCCTTAATGCCCATCCCAGACCTGTTGAAGAATTGCACCTGTGCCTCAATGAGTCTAATCCAGGAAAGTAACCAATATCAAGAGAGACTTTACAATCCACTTTCAAATCAGTCCGAAATTTGGAAAAACTTCCCCTTCTCCATATTGTATCTGTCCCTTTCATATTCGGCTTGAGACAAACTCACCGACTTTTCTTAAGGAACATAGCTCTCTTTTGCCTGGGTGGTAATAAACTCTGTCTTCATTTTAGATTATGTTGGTGATCTTTCTTTTGATTCTGTGACAGTGGACACTGGCTGCTCTATTAATCTTCTGGAGTTTAACTAAGATGGGGCTGTGACATTTCATAAAGCTTTACTGAAGAGTCGGTAGTGGAGGGAATGACACAGGACTCAGGGGTGCCTTAAAGCTGGACATTAAATGTATCTTTTTTCAGTTCCTTTGGCCATGTCCTTCCACAAAGATCCCCTCCTGGCTATCCCTTCCTTTCCCACCAGCCCGTGGCTGCGGGACCAAGTTGCTTCCCTCCAAAGCGAGTGCTCTTGCCAAGTTCCTGCCTGTCTGATCCAGACTCCTACTCCACCAACACCCCCTTTCCTCCTCAGTCTCGGCCCATGACCAGTCTCTCAATAGCATGGCAATCTTGGGGATGGCTGTCCATCATTATTAAGGACTCCTTTTTATATTTTTATGCGAAACGATTTAGCTCCTCACTATCTCCAGAAGCTCTCCATTGCAACCGAGAATCATAGCTAGCTTCACTTTTGCATAAAACATCATTAAAGTTTTCCAGAAACAAAGGAACAAAGTGTGCCCTCAAAGGTGAATCCAAACCTCCGTCTTTAGAGGACTGGATAAATTGTTGATGGTTAAAAAAAAAAAGTCTGTCTTGTTCCCTTCCTCCCCTCTGCTTTAGAGTCTAGTTGAGAGCATCCCAAATCATTGGCTCTTACTGTGTGCCAGGCACAATACCCAGATCTAGGAGACAGAGAAAACTAAGACACAATCCCTGTTCTCAAGAGGCTCGTGACTTACAAGAGGCTGCCAATGACAAGAGGGGGATAAGAATAGCAGATGCAGGTGTAAGATGCAGAGACAAAAAGGAGAAGGAGAGGCAGGAAAGCCTCTTCCAGGAAGAGGCTGCACATCAGTGGGTTTTGTAGCACAAATAAATCTACCAGATGGATGAAGTGGGAAAAGATTTTAAGCAGAAGAAACAAGGGCAAAGATGTGGTGACATGACTAGTATGCCACATGAGGATGACTAAAGATGGGTAAACATAAAGCACAGCTTGAATTCAAGGGAGGGGGAGAAAGTCCAGGAGTCACATCCCTCCTGGGTATTACTCCACAGGGGATGAAAAAAGCTTGAAGCATTTTGAGCAGGATTCAGGGGTAGGGAATGGGGACAGGTAGAAGGTGACACAACCAGATTGGTGTTTTAAGAAGATCACACAGAAGTTTTTAGCTAGAGGCCACAATACTAATCAGACAAATAATCCAGAGGAGAGGAGCTAAGACCTCGTAAGTGGCTGTGAGAATGAAAGAGAAAAAAGAATTGTGAGGACTCTCTGGGAGGTTCAATCGGTAGAATTTGTTGTCTGGTTTCACGTAGAGGGTGAAAGAAAAGAAGCCCAGTTGGACAGCAATGTTTCTGATGGGCAGATGGTGATGCCACCAGCTAAGAATGGGAGTATGAATGGAGGACAACCGGTTTGTTGATTGGGGAAGGGATTGGAGGAAAGGTGAGAAGAAGAGGTCAGGGGTTTGTCAAATGATGAATTCTGGTCTGGACATACCATGAACCTGGTTTCTAGCCAGACTGAAGATGACTGGTTAATGGTTGGACATTCGGCACCAATATTTGGACCGATGAGGTAGACTTTAGGTTGTAATTATAATCATGAAAAGGCATTTTATACTCCAAGGAGAAGTGTAGAGTGAGAAGAGAAATAAAAAAAGCATTGGCTATAGAATTATGGGGTATGCCACCTCTATTCTTGTCATTTTTATGGAGTTTCCGCTTTTACATTTATTTGGAATATTTGGTAAGTAATATAATAGAAAGCTAATCCATCTGCAAACAAGATGTTTTTCAGATATAGTAAAACCAACCTGAGATACCAAGCAAGCACATATTCGTGCTCGATAAATATTTTTTGAATGCACAAGGGTGAATATTCATTTTGCTCAGTTATACAGAAGCACCACGAGAGTAGGGCAACACTTCTGCTTTAATTTGCCTGAAGACAAATAACACAAATAAGTACTGATGATTGTGGCGCTGCAACAGAAAGCCAAAAAGAGAAGAGCAGCACACTCTCTAACCATAGCAACGAGGTTGGGGATAGCACCATCCAGAAGGTTATAGATCTCTGAGAAAGAATGTTTGCTCCCATGAGCCCTTGCAACTAAGCAGCAAGGACACCACTTCATTTTGAATAGTGAAAAAAGTGACCTTGGTGATGTGAAGGAGTAGTGCTAGCAGTAAAGTATGCATTTGTTTTTTGGTGAGAAAAAGAATAAGGCGCAGTCATTCTCCGGGGCTCTTGACAAATAACAAGTCCCACTTTTCCACATTTCTGTACCTTGATCTCTATCTAATGCCCCTGGTATCCCACAGAAACATCCGTTTTTGTAACTTAACTAAAGCAGTGTCCTAGAATTCATGGCAAATCCTACAGTATGAAACAGAACAACATTTCCATTCACAGGGACTTGATGTCATGACAATACACAATGGCCGTCTAGCTCAGCTCCAGGGGCTTCGGAGATCAGTGATTGGAGAGGTCCTTACAACAGCATTTCCAGGCCAGACGGGAGTTTATCTGGCATCCCATAATCTCACAGCATTTCCAACTTAAAATGGCTTAGTTGCTAAAGGCTGGTAATGCCAAATATTTTTTCTAGCTCAGAACTCAGCTAATGGACAGAGATGACCCTGTACAAATAGAGCTGCCTCAACAGGTACTTCTTCAGACAAAGGAGAGACATAGCAAGGTCACAGTTGCTTTGTAAAACCTGCCACTTCCTCAGGCAGTTTAGTGTGATATGTAAAGTCTATTTCATGTTAACCTTTGGACTTTGCGGGGCCATGAGATAGTCAGAAGCATAACAGTACATTTCGTATTTGCCATAATTCCTGCGAGTAGATTACCAAACACCCTCTAGGTACTCCAGCCCATGGAATTTTAGGTGAAATTCAACTTTTGGTTGGACAAATTTATAGTGATCATCTAGTGTTCTCTATCAGCCATTCTTTACCAAGACTTTCCTTGTTTTGACAAAAATATTGCATTATCAATAAAGTGTGAAAGTTGGTTAAAGATTTCCTTTTTCTCTTTGTAAATGAGAACGGAGTCAAAATTATCCTATGGTAATGTCTCTCACACTCTGATTGACTTTTTGGAGTCGGGGAGCAAGGGGTCTTAACCTACAGTTATCCTAATAGAAACTAAGCATAACTTAAAACCTATTCTCTCTGTGTAGTCTCTGATAGCAGTGTGTGGGGCGCTAAAACTCCATCCATTTTGTGTTGCTTCGGAATGTCTAAGAGACTGAGTTTCAAACCCACTTCAGCATCTCAGGGTGTGCTTGGATACCCCCAGCAGTGGGGAACTTACTACCTTCCCAGATGGCTCCTTCTTTTATTAGACATCTCTCATTGTTCAAGTGTTTTCTCTTCCTCTATCAGACCTGGTTCTGTCCATTCAGATCATATAGAGTAATTCCAAGTCTACTTCTGGATGATTGGCTTCAGTATCTTAGGAGGCCACTCTCTTTTCTCATTTTGAGTATTTTCACAGGTGTGACTTTGTCTGTCCATTTAGAGGTTCTTCATATGATTAGCTGGTTTCAAATTCCCACCTGTCCTGTTTGCTCCATCAGAGTGCCGATGAGTTTGACAATATCTATCACAGTGAGTAGTGTCCAGTATTGAACACTCTACCTCTCACAAACCCATAATTTCTTATCTAACTCAAGTAGAAGGAGATAATATTGCCTTCCTTAAGAAGCAGCTTGAATCCTGGCCATAAAAATGTGTTAATTCTGAGGTTTCTGAAGAAGAGGGGTATTAGTGGGAAACTGAGACCTATCACCTCCAACCCTTCACACTTACCTTCCTGGTATGCGTTCCTACCCATCTTCTTCCTCCCCAGCCTCACTCATCCCTCCTTCTCCAGGTGAGAATTCCTGGCCCAAGGGGTTTGGACTAGATGACCTCCAAGGTATGTCCAGTCAAAAGTTCAGTGCATTTCTGAAGCCAAATATTAGAGCTTACATTTAGGACCTCTGAGAAGTATGAAACCCTGATAATAAGGTTCACGTGGGTAACATTCCGTTTTTCTTAAGTGAAGAAGGTGCTGCTCCCCCAAGTAGACCTTTAAAAATATGTCTGAGCATTTCGTCACAATGACGGGTGGCAGGTGTCACTAGTATTAGAGTCATGAATGTGAAACATTTTATAATGCTTGGGATAGTCTCAGAATCGCCCCATTCCAAATTCCAATAATGCTCCCTGACAAACATAAATAGAGGGAGCACAGGACTGAATCAGAAGACCAGATTCTAGTCCAGTTCTTGCTCTTACTAGCCTCATTTTACTTATTTGTAAAATGGGTGAAAGCACAAAGCTGTTGAAGACAAAGTCTCATGCATTTAATCAGACTGTCTCTTCTGTCACCTACTCAAAATTCATTCTCCTTTCAGTCCGTGTGGTTTGGGTGGCCCTGATCCCACACCACCTGGAGGTGGAGGCGTGTGACCTAGGGTTACCAGTCAGCTAATTCCATTCTCATGGCTCAGGGATTGGGTCATGGAAGGGTATACGACCATCACTCAGGCCAGGGATAATCAGGCTGTGACTTTCATTAAAACTTGTGGGAGAAGAGAGCTCTATTTTCAGTTTAAATCAGGCCTTGGAAGATAAGAAGCTGACACTAGGAGAGGCTGCCACGATGGAACCCGAGAGTGGATGCCAGCCTGGCATGAGGCAAAGCCAAGAGATTCAGAGAAATGACTGGTGTACATTATTTGAGTCCCTGGATAAAGCTAAATCTGGTTTTTAAAGATACCCCTGGGCATTTTAGGTATCTGAGAAATACATTTTCTTTGTTAGTTAAGCCAGATTGAGTCACCTTAAATTATTGTTACTAGTATCTTCTCTACTTGACTCCAAGCTTCTTGCAGGCAGGCATCTTAAAACCTTCCCAACTAGCCTAATACTAGATATGAGTGTAGTATAAAAAAGCACTCCACAATAGTTGATGCACTCGTAAAATAAAATAAAATAGTATATATGAGTTTTGTTGACTCAATTATCTTGCAAATGAAACAGCATATTATAGATATCAAAGTTCTCAGGAATATTTCCTCTTCAAACCCTCGTATACCAAGAATTTCTAGAACAATAAGATTAGTATATAAGCAATGGAATTGCTCGCCCAGTTTGGCTTTCACATTTTTCTCCATTTTGCTCTGTACTGAAGCACCGTGTCCTTGCTATTGTGTCCCTAATAGTCTCCCTCATTAGACTGAGCTTCTCCAGTGCAAAGACCTTTTCAGTTTTATCTCTGTGCCATCAGTGCACGTGGGAAGTGCTCAGTCGTTTGGATGGGCTCCTCTCCCTTCTCTGCCCTCTCAAAGGCAGCCCATTACTGCTGTGGACTTTCAGGTGGCTCAATTGCCAGGAAAGTGTATCCCTGTAGCCTGGTGGGCATCCTTGGGGACTTATGGCATGTCTTTAATTTTCATTCTCTCGAAAGACATTCAAATTGCGATTATGTGCTGGGCGTTGTCTCTGGGGAGTCATGTTCTTGTGGTGCTCACAGACAACTACATAGGCAATCATAATGCAGTCTGGTAAGTGCTAGGATGTAGGAAACGTGGGGTGGTATGGAAGTAAACAGGAAGTTGCTAGGATGAAGAAAATCAGGGAAATCTTCCTGGAAGAAGTGGCATCAAGCTGAGGCCTAAAGGGTGAATAAGATTAGCCAGGCAATGAGCAGGGAAGAGAGCCTCCCAACCAAAGGGAATGGCAGTGGGTGAGTGGGGTAGGGGAGCAGGTGTGTTTAAGAAGTGGACATGGTGCAGACTGGCTGCAGTGTGCTCGTGGATGTGGTTCCTCATATTTTTCCTCCAGGTCAGGGTCTCCTGACACAGCCCAACCAGGCCATGCCCTTCTGTATTCAGTGGTTTTCTTGGTTATACCTATGAACTTCAAATAATGTCAGTGTGCCAGGCTATGTTGTACCTCAGTTGGGTGAAGGGCCTGGCTGGACTCCTTCCTTTCATCCTTTTCAGAATTCATTGATTAATCTCTCTGGAAGAATTCAAGTGTCAGCAGAGTATAGGCTGGCCTACCTAGCTTAGAATCAGATCCCTGATAACTGCAACCACCTTAAAGATGATTTTAGGTGTTTTCATGAAAAAGATACCTAGGCCTTAGGGGACGGGACGTAAGGTCTGGAGGGTGGGAGGCGGAGAGACAAAAAGTGGTGTGTGTGAGTGCGCACGCGCATGTGTGTGAATGCGCACGTGTGTGTGCTCGCGTGGGGGGCGTGCAGGTTGGGTGGGAGTGGTGGTTTGGATGGGCTGGCCACTGGCTCATTTATTCAGTGATAGATCCTTATCTCCACACTGGACAGCTTTGAAAATCTCCTGAGAGCATCAGTCAGGTGGGAAGTTGTCTTGGCAACCCATGGACTTTTACGATTTATATTCCTCCCCAGATGGATATGGAAATTGAGCCTCGCAAAATGCAATCACTATTTTTTGCTCTTTGATGTCAAGCCATTTCCCCATCTTCCGCTTGGGGGCGCAATTCTTGAGTTTATTAGGGTTTATGGCTCTGCTTTTAAATCTTTCCACCGGAATAGTCCTCATGGCAGGAGAATGTGGTGAGAGCCTGGGATCTGGGCAGCAAAGCCAGAAGAAGCTTGCTACAAGTATAAATTTTTTAAAGGTTCATGTTTTATTTTTAAATTTTGTGCAAATTTGTATTTCCCCTCCATAAGAAATGCAAATTTGCTATAATAAAAAGTGTTTTAAATTATTTACCATTAAATAAAATTGACACTTCAGAGGATGTGCTGTGTTTAACCATGTGGCTTCTTGTGACTCTTGACATGCTACCTTGTACACAAGCCTTGCTTTGAGAAACAGAGGATTTACATTATATAGATCTAGGTTATTAAATATGTAAACTTGGGCAGATCACTTCACCTTCCTAAGCCTGTTTTTTCATCTAAAATATGAAAATAATGAAACTTCCATGTCAGGGGTAGTGTAAGGATTAAGCAAAATAAGTATATGAAGTGGCTGACTCATAGTAGGCACTCAAGAAATGTTAACAGTTATCCTATTATTAGGAAGATCTCTGTCAGCTTTACTTTTCCAGAATTCTGTGATTCTGACTCAGCTGACTGAGAAGGTAACCTCATGGGACATTTGCTACTAGAGGGGTTTTGAGGAGGAACAGTATACGTCACTGCTGGTTGACACAGCTGATGACATTAGCAATCGAAAATAAACTGTATGGGAAGAAGAGATGTGATATGGTTTTAGGGCTTATCATAGTCTGTTTTCTCATTTTTAGCTCTTTCTAAAATGTGAACATTGGCAATTGGGTGACACTCACAGTGCCCCATCAACTGCCTGGGCGTTCCTGTCATGTGACAGCTGCAGGTGAGTCAGCGGCCCAGAGAGAAAGTCAGAGCCTGGCAGCTCTCCCCTTCCCCAGGCTCACCTTTCAGTCCTGCCGTTGAAGAAGATTTAGGTCATGGTCACAGCCTAGACCAATGAGTCTATCTCAGGGTGTGTAACAACAGTCTTAGGAAATTTGCTTCTAAATTCTGGAATGATATATGGGATGCCGGATTCCAATTAAAGAGGAAGTTTCACATATGATCCCAATCATTAATGTAAAAACTGAACTGTGAACTTTAATTTAGAATATCCAACCACTTCCTGCAAAAAAGCCTTCTAGCTGTATGGTGGGTATTTCTCTGACTCATCAGGCTCAGAGTACAGTGGGATCTGAAGGGCATGTAGGTACACAGAGAAGAAGGAGTGGCATAAAAACCCAACATGGAAGTGGGTACAGGTACCCAGGTAAGGGAGTCAGATTGTCTGAGGGCATTAGGAAAGCTTGACATAATATCTGAGCTCGACATAATATCTGAGAAGACATAATATCTGAGCTCGAGATTCAGATTCAGGTGGGGCTCAGGCATGGCTTGTTTTTTTTTTTTCTTTCTTTCTTCAATATCTCTGGAGATTCTGATGTAAAGCCAGGGTTGAAACTCCTGGCAGGCATTTGTACTTCTGTTTTGGAGTGTTTGCCTTTCTGGGCTGTGAGCCCCTTGATGGTAGAGTCTTGCTTGCTCTCTGCTCAGCATCACTGCTGCAGCCGTATGGAGCCTGACCCCAAGTCCAGGGCTGCGGCTCCTTCTAGGGTGGCTCCCACGCTGTGATGAGGCACCCGGTGCTCCAGGATTTAGAAGAACTCTCTGTCATGTGTTCTAAAAATTAAAAACTCAATGAATACAAATATCTGTAGTGTTTTACTACCTTAATGCCATATACCCCCTTCCTTCTTTTGAAGGAATGCTATGACTTCTTTCCTTTCTAAATGTGTATTTGAATCTCTTTTCAGATATATATTTTATCTTTGTCTCCTGTTATTTCCCTGGTTTTCAAAATGTACCCTTAAGTCACTTTTCAAATGCAACATATAAGTTTGTTTACTTGTGACTGGAAGGGCTTCTCTCCCCTGTGGATCCCCAATTTCTGGAAAGGAGAAAGAAATGGATTTTGGGTAATGCTCAATATAAGAAGACAATCCAGAAAACCGATGTGTTCAGAACTGAACTGAGGTGGAACAATCACCCAGCTTCAGGCTAGTACGTGCTCCTCTCATTTCTTCTAGCATGCAATTTAAGTGAAAAAGCCAAGTTTTAAAAACTTCTGAATCTGTGGTCTTACTTCTACCATGATTGCTCTGCTTCTAAGTAGGAACCCAAAACATTTGATGAATGAATGAATGAATGCAGGAATGAATGAAGTGTTATACAACCCTGAATGGCTACATTCGGACCCCTTTTGTCTGTGCCAGGGGAAGCGCTAAACCCATCTCAGAATGGAAGAACCTGGTGTGGAAAGCTGGTGTCGGCGTCACGTAATAGCAGAGGGAGATTTTCTTTTCAGCCCAGGAGGAAAGGCACTGTGGGTGGAAAAGAGAGAGACACAGTGCATTCTGGGCGCCACACGTAGCAGGTTTACCTCCTCTGCGATGGAGGGTAAGCTCTATGCCAACTGACTTCAGGGAAACGAGCAGACAAAGCACCCAAAGTGGAAGGAGCCAAACATTGTTCTTGAAAAGGACCCACGCTGGAGCAGTTGGCAGAGCTCCTGGCAGGCTGGAGAGCTGGGTACCTGAGCTCCTTGCCGGCAAAGCCCAGGAAGGCACCCTTCATCCTCGGAGGCCATGAATGTGGCTGAAGCAGCCCGCAGGACCTTGGTTTCTATACGCCATCCACAGCGTGTGTATGTTCACATGTAGTCTAAACCTCTTCTTGCAGTGGTTGTTTTTAAGCCTGTGCTGCGGTTTGGGGAAATGAGGAGAGCAGAGGAGTTAGACCTCACTGCAGAAGGCTGGCTGGTTGCCCCATACATGCCCATAGAGAGATATGCATACCTAGGAGCATCCGTGCCAGTCCAGGGTCTGATCTTCATTCTGCCAAGGATGGGTGCCTCTTCAGCGAGAGACTCTTGCTATCCAGCTCACCGAAGCCATAAAGGAGCCCTGAACACCCACTGATCCATTTAGAGTGAAAAAACTGTAATAGAGAAAGATGCTTCCTGTAGAGATTAAAGTTGTGCCCGGAGTTGTGAGATGGTCACTGGAATCACAGCATCACTGGGTGGGTGCATTGACCCCTGAGACTTACAAAGTATTGAGCAGAACTCGTGTGCATGTTCTGTGGAGGTAGAGATGGTCTGGTGCCATCCCAAGAGGAAATTGCCAAGGCAGGGCCATGTGGCCTTCCCTGGGGAATGAGGTTCCACAGGAAGATGAGAGCTGCTGCATAGCTTCTTCTCTGCGTGCGAGATTGGGCTACCCCAGGCACCGAGTGGTTTCCATCAGGGGAAATGTGAGTAGCAACTGAATGAGTTTAGTCTATGGAGGTGAAACCATGTTTAAATGGGGGTTGCCATGCTAGTCATGTGTTCCCCCGATCCCATAATCTGAGAATAATTCCTTGTGTCAGAAATAAACAGTAGATTTCTATTAGAGTCTTTACCTTGGCTTTAATGAAAAACTACTTTTCATTTCCAAGGAGACCTCCCACAAAGACAAAACTATGACTGTCCCCCTGGATGGGAGCAAGAGTTCCAGCTGGCAGCTAGAACCCACCAAAGAAGTCTTCTGACTCTTGAGGTGTGTCTCTTCTAGAAGTCCTCTGGCATCCAAGGCTGAAGGAGCCAGTGCCGCCCTGACTGGAACCCAGGGTGGGGGTTGGGGTGTGGGTAAGAGGACCAGGTGTTTCCAGCAGCCTATTGCCGAGTGTGCAGAAACGGACGCCCCGTTGAGTCTCTCCTGTTCCAGTGACTGGAGGGTCTCATTAGCCTATGCACACTAACAGCTTTCTTTAGGGACAATGAGGTCCTTGGGAGATGTGCAGGCTGGAGAGAAAGTGGAAAAGCTGATGGAGTTTTCCAGGTTTCACAGAGTGCAGCTTGCATTTATCCTTCCCTCCCGGTGCAGTTCCAGCTGCCTTCCTTGCTTCTTTGTAGCCAGTGGGTTGTTGTTTTTGTTTTGTTTTGTCTTGTCTTCTGAAAGCCCTCACAATAGGACATTTTGACATTATTATTAAGAATGTGGACCCAGACATAAGTGTATTAAAGGGAGAAAAGTGAACAGACAGGGAGCTAGGAAAGAATGCCTCAGTGCTTACAAAAAGGAAGCCAACAAAATGTGCTAACTTAAACAGAAAGGGTAGTGTCAGCAGTTTCCAGCCCCGAAATATATCAAGCCGTCAGGGAGGCACACAGGCTTCCAGCCCATAGAGCTTCTCCCGCCCCTTTCCATTTCTTTCCCTGGGTACCTCCTTTTTCCTTTCTACCAGCCCCAGGAAGGTTTAAGAGTCATCCTTTTTAAAGCTACTTTCTTTCCAAGGTTCAGTTCCTTTTATCACAGAGGGTGGAGTTTATCTTTTCTGCTTCATCCACAAAGGGTCCCGCCTTCAGCACCTGGGCCTGAACCCACTTAAATCTGACAATGGGATATTGCTCCACAATTTCGCTTTAGTTTAATTATAAAGTGAGATCCATCTGTTTATTTTAGCGAGCTATTTATCTCACTCCTTGGTTATAAGATGTATCTTGGGTGAGACATCTGTAGCTGCTCCAGCCATGTAGGATAGGCTTTGTCTCCTATGTGCTGGTACCTCAGTGGCACAGGTTGGTGAGGGAGGGGAGTGGGTGTGTGTGGAGGGAGGTGGGGGTCGGGGTCATGGCAGCCAGCCAGCAGGGCTGCCAGAATCCAAAGAGCAAATAACACTTGAATCAGTGTGGGGCGACATCATGCTCTGGGTCATCTGTCCATTCAGGGCAAGACCCTAGCCAGAGATGAAAGCAGGTGTGGTAAGCAGGACTGAAAACTTGGGAAGAAGAAGCCAATCTAGGTTTGGAAGTAAAAGAGTTAAAGGAAGGGGTTTTTTTTTCTTCAGCAGATACTCACTGAGCACCTACTGCAGGTCTGGCTATATGAAGGTACTTTCCCTATCTGTTCTCATTTAATACTGGTCTGAGAGACCACTTTTATATGAGGAGGCTGAGGTTCTGAGAGGCTTATTGCTTGCCCAAGTTTACATAGCTAAGTAAGAGTTGAGGCTACGACCTCTGACCCAAATTCAGGGCTCTTTCTACCAGGCTGTCTGCCTTTTTCCTTAGTTGCAGTGGGTCCCACATAGTTGCTCCTTAACTTCATATAAATAGCATGCACTTACTTCCTTGGTACTGTATCATGTCTTACTTTTTACTTTTCTGCCATTTTTGGCAGGCTCTCAACCCAGGGGACTTCTTCCTTCAGAATAAAAGTGGCAGTACTCAAAACGGCCTTAGCAGAATTCTTAACGTCGTCTTGGACTGCGGGGTACTGGTTACGCAGTTTATAGGGTACTTTTGAACATGTGAATTTTCAGAACCTGTGCTTTTCGTTTTTCTATCACTCAGGTTAGTCTCTATTTCAAACCCCATTTTGCTTCCTGGCAGAAAATTCAATCTTGGTTATTTTCAGGTAAAGGCATTCATTTCAGGCTTTTATGCTTATGTACTTGAGTTAATCCAGGAGTTTATCCTCCCTGATCCCTGATTTAATACCCACAAATCTAGAGTTGGGATCTAAGATTTAGGGGCTTTAGGTAGCATCAGAGCATCAGCGGCAAGGGGCTCAGGCTCCTGGCTATTGGCATCTTTCTATACTGGTGTCCACTGAGATGTACAGAACTCCTCCTGTGGTCAGGCTCTGCTGCTGTCCTGCCACCGGGCGTCTACTGAAACATCAGGTTCTTAACTGGCCTCCAGCCATGTAATCCTCTCCACTTCTACCGTGGCAAGTCCCAGCATCAGGACAGTAATAGCCCTATAGGCTGGCTTTTTCTTTTCCCTGTTGAAATTTCCTCATACTCCTCTGGGGCACAGGGAAGGTTTATTGCTCCCACACCTTTTGGATCAGTGGCAAACCCAGCGTGGGTATTTCAGGCCTTCTCTGCATCAGCACCATCTGCAACCATCTGTGCCCAACTACTGCCACGCTTTGGTGGAGCAGGACGTTCCGTAAGGCTGACACTACTCAAGTCCAGTTGGGATGCAGGGCAGGGATCTCTTTTCTCAGGTTCCCTCTTTTGTTTGGGGGTTCTTCTGTTACTTCATGCATAGCAAGTCTTGGGGGAGTGGGTTCATGTCAGAGCCCAAGGATCTTCCTCAGATATCATCACTGGGCTCTTTGTTTCACTTCTAACTCTTCCCTCCAACCTCAGGACAGAGAAACTTTTTAATCCTTTCTCAGGCATCAGGGAAAGAAAGCTGGTTTTGCAAGTATTCTTCCCAAGGGGTCATGACCAACATCAACATCAGTCAACATCTTGACAGTGGTTGCTAAAAGACAGCCATTGTAATTCAAAAAATTATCCTATTCCAGGAAAATAGTTTAAACGAATGAGACAATAATAACAAGTACTTTTAAAGTGTATACTATGTGCTAGGCACAAGGTGCTGCCCCTTAACAATTCATGTATTTCTATTTATTCCTTAAGTATTATTTATTATGAATTATTATTATTATTATTATTATTATTATTTTATCTCTCTCGCCAATGAAGAAACTGAAGCAAAAAGAGATCAAACAACAGATCTGAAATCTGTGAGATCAAACAGATAGTAACCATTGGTGTTAATAGTCAAATCTAGACATTCTGTGCTCTTAACCACTGTATGGCTTCACTGCTTACATATGTAAATAATAATGATTTAGTCTTCCTTTAGGCTGGGACTGGGGCTGCTTCCACTTTTGCAGTGCTCTGCAGATTAGGGCAGGAAGTTTTCATTGAAAATTTATGTTGGCTAATTCCCTACCATTCCTCCTTTTTTTCACAAACATGTTGTCCTCAGTTGTGGAGTCTCTTTTCAACCCACACAGGGCTTACAATTACTTGTCAAATCTGGTGAAAAATGAAGAATGCCTGGAATGAGCCAGTGAAGAAGGCCTTGTGTGTGTGTGTGTGTGTGTGTGTGTGTGTGTGTGTGTGTGTAGTGAGGAGTTGCAAGCAGATAGGCCATACTCTTGATATCTACAGGAAGTGTTTATTTCATTCTACACATTGTATTCTATCTAATGTACTGAACACATTGTGGTAACACAGCGATGCAAACTAAAGCTGGCAGTTTTGTTCTTAAAAAATAAACATTACAAATGAAAACACTGTCAAAATCTTTTCTCTGCACCTATCAGAATTTGTAGAAGGCAAGCGCACACAACTGTATGTGACACTTCTGTTGTATGAATTCCTCTTCTGCTTTCTCTCCAGGCACCCAACAATATTCTCTTTTCCCCATAATATATGAAATAGGAAAATTGTTGGTGACATTTTGCAATATGGTATGACAACTGGTGAGTTGTCATATGGGAAATGATGATGTAATAGAATTAGGTGAAATTGCTGAAATTCTTATTTTTCCCATGGAATTCTGCCAACATTTGTTTTCTATAATTCTGCAGAAATACTGTGAAACAAAAATTGGACTTTCTCATCAGTTGGAGAAATTGCAACTTATGTTTATCTAGTTGTCATGACCTGCAAAATATTTTCTCATGGCTTGGAATTAGAAGGGAGTCAGAAGAAATTTTGGCTGTTTGTTGGAATTCTTGAAAACGCCCTTGAATGGTAGAGAAATGCAAGTGGTAAATAAATAGCTGTTAGGAAATCACGTAGAGGGGAGTTCCCAGAAAGTGAAGGACCTGGGGAAACTGGAGTGGTTATTCGCAGTAGAAAGGTTGGCGCCCACATGGCCATGGTGGTATAAAACAGTGAGAACGATGTTTCCCCAAACCCTCCCTCACGTTTTCAGAGATGTGGAATTATCTGAACACTGAGAACATTGACGTGTGAGTGATGTTTAACTCCGGCATTAACCTCCTAATACAAGCTCCAGTTCTATATGTTAGGCTCAGCCCAATTGCCAGCAGCTCCAAAGCCCTTAAAAGCTTCTTTGTCTTAAAGGCACCAGTTCTCCCTGTGTATGGGCACCTGTCCCTGACTCAAATCTCCAGCTAACCAGACCAGTTTTATCTTGTCTCTCCAGACAAAGAGCAACTGGAAACATCCTACCCTCCTCCATCCCACTTCTGACCCAGCTTCTAAATCCGGGGTCACTTTGAAAATACCCTCAGGGTCCAACTAGAGAGGAAAGCCCACTGAACAGAATCTGGCCTGTCCTTGCTGGTGTAGCTGGTCCTGCAGACATGAGAATAGAGATTGGAGAAGGACCAATTCCTCCAAAGGCTTTTGTCTGAGACACACTGGCTTAGCCAAGGAACTGTATTCTCTGCTGAGCTGAGAGCTGTCCATCCCATGGAAATCCACAGCAAAAGTCCTTGGGAAATGGAAGAGGAACGGGTTTGAGGGGCTGAGTGGTTTTTGGGAATGCTGAGTGGGAACCTTATGTATATCTGATTGCAAAAGAAGAAATCTTCCAGTCACATTTAAATTCATGCCTAGTCAGTGCATAGATAGGAGGTCTTAAACTGGGATGCATGAAACCTCTGAAATTATACATAAAGCTGTGTGTGTGTGTGTGTGTGTGTGTGTGAATGTGTGTGTGTAAGCATTTTCTAGAAAAGAGAATCCATCTCTTCTGGATTTTCAAAAGAGCCTGCAACACTTTCCCCACCCACATTGTCATCAAAGTTTAAAAACCAGTAACTTAAAACGATCACAGTATTTTGAGCTGAAAGAAATCTTGGATGATGTTTAGTTCGTTTTTGCTTCTTTTTTAATTTTTCCGATGTAAAATTTTGAGTCTAATTAGCATGAAATGTTTCACAAACATTAAAGTCTATAGGCCTTCTCTTCTGAAACACCTTCCAAATGGGACTTTGAAAATACATATGAGAAAACATAGAATAAGGCTAAGAGTTGTGGGAGTGACAGGCACACTTCTGTCCTCTGGTTTATCTTCGTGTCTCCCTTGGAGTGTACAGAGATGGGACTTCGTCGTTTAGAAGCCCAAGTCCTTCCATTTCAGAGAGAACTGATGAGATTCATCCTTTTAGTAGAACCTAGAACTGTCCCACCGAATGACTTCACTATGATGATTTTCATGGCCAATCTTCCTCTGCACATTTACACATTTATTTTTTTTCACTTTTCTGTTTAAAGCAGCTCAAAGATATATAATTCAAGATGCTTATAGTTTGAAAAAAAATCTCATTTGTTCAACACAAATATTGAAAAAAGAAATCAACTTGACACCTGGCACTCTTCACTGCAGCTGGATTCACTCTTCCCAAGTCCAATGTTTTCATTCAGTGAATGGAAATTATATATGAAGAAAAGGGTGAGCAAACCACAGAATTCTAATTTTCACATCAGATTTATCTGGAGTGAGGTGGAAAGCAGGAGAAGAGTCAGTTGATACTTTTAATAGTTAGGTCAGAAATGAGGCTTTCTCATTAAGGAGTAGAGTAGAAAAAACTTGGCAACCATTGGTTATAAGGGCAGGGATTGGGGAGAAGTTAAGAATGACTCCCAGGCTTCTGACAGGTAAACAGAAGGAAGAGCGTTTGGGAGAAATAAATGAAACACATTTTGGATATGTTGTATTTGGATCCAGGTGAAGAATAGTGTACAGTTCGATATGAGGGTCTGAAACTCCAAGTTAATTCAAGTATTGGGCTGGAGATATGATTTAAGAGTCACCAGAATGCCTACAGCCTACACACCTACAGGAAGTTAGAGAAGAAGATTTCAAAAAGGAGAGCAAATAATGATGCCAAATATCTTAGAGAAGTCGAGTAAGAAAGAACCAACTGTCCACTGGCTTTAGCACCGAGAAAGTCACTGATGACTTTAATAAGTGGTTTCTGTGGATTTGTAGGAGCAGAAGCCAAATCATATTTGACAGAAGATAGAATGAAATGCAAAGAGATAGCGAAGCTGAATGGGGATGGTTCCAGAAGGCTGGATAAAAAGAGAAAAAAATATGCAATGATGCCTGGAGGAAGCATGTAGAATGATGGGAGTTTTATTTATTATTTTTTAAGTTGGAAGACACTTGAACATGATTAAGATTAAGATGAAAAGAAACCAGAAAGAGGGAGAAGTTGAAGAAACAGGAGAACAAATGAATCATTGGTAGGAGAAATTCCTGGATGGAAATGGGGAAAAAGAAAATTAGAGAGCACCATGGTGAGACTGGCTTTGAAGCATCCCTTCTCCAAGACATCGAGGAAAGAAGGATATGGGTGCAGGTAAACTCATGAATGAGGGGTGGGGAAGGGAGGGAGCTCACGCCTGGTCATCTTAATTTTATCAAAATTAAAGGAAGTGGAGATACGTGAGGTGGGCTAGGGAGCATGTAAAAAGTGGCAAAAGTTTGGACCTAGCCTGGAAAAGAGGGAGAAAGGAAACTGACAAGGGAAAAACAGACAAGGTTGGCTAAGGAGTACCGGGGGCCTAGACCAGACGAAATCCTGAATGTCTAGTAGCATCCATCCAGCCAGCTATGTATATTTCTCTAATGCTTGGCTACCAGTGTGTAGTGCTGGAGAAGATAGATATGTTTGGGTTAACCCAGGGATGAGGATTTATAGATCAGGAGTAAAAGCAGGAAAAAGGGATGAAGAAGCTGCATTTTCTAGATAGAGTAGTCGAAGCGATAGACTGTGGGATCTGGGCAGGAGAATAAGAAAAAAGAAGCAGGTAAGGACTGAAGCAAAGTGGAAATACTCAAGTTGCTGAAGATCTTGTGAAGGTCAAAGAGTGGGTGGGTCAGAGAAGGACTGGAAACGTCTGGGAAGGCAAAAGAGTGTGGTCAGAAAATGCCTACACTAGAATGTGTTTTCCAAAACTCTTTACCTCTGTTTCCACATTGTACTGTAAAATCTAAAAGTGCATTACAAATGAAAATGTAAATGTCTGGTAAATTACCTGTTATGTTGTATTCTCCGTGCCTTTGGCTCTCTTCCATATGATAAATACCATTCTCTTTTCATTGAAATAGAAAGAAGTGAGCCAGGTCTAAAGAGTATGATTTCTCTGATGTTTTGACCATTTTATATACACAATGATCTTATTATTGCTATTATTACTACTACTACTATTATTATGTTTTTATTTTAAATATAAGCTTTTGGGAAAGGAGCCAGTGTTTTCTATTTCAGCAATTCCAGCATCTTTATAAGCATAAGCCAGCTTTCTGTACATCTGCTTTCTCTGGCTTTGTCTTTTTCTCTAAATTTAAGTTGATTATAGGAAAAATTTAACCTGTAAATCTCAAGAGGACAGACCACATCAATAGAGCCCACATGACAAATGACTAATGATAACAAAGTGAACCCATGGGATGACGGGGAATGTCAGGGAGGCTGTCATATCACTGTGACCTAGATCGAAAGCTGAGCCTGAAACCCAGTTAGATACGTGCAGATTAGAGGCATCACATGTAAATAAGGTAGAGGTCGCCCCCCAGGCCCTCTAAGGCTGTGTCAGCTGTGCTTTTGGAAGAGAAGTGAAGAATTAAATGTGTACATAATTTGAGAATAGTTCAGTAGGAACACAAACATGCATTCTTAGCGTCACTGATTCTGATATACATTGTCAACAGACCACACTTTGTAAAACAACTTTAGATTAGGGCGCAAGTTCATGCGTGGTTATGGGCTCTAGCAAGGGACGTTTTCTATTCCTGAGAACCATGGGTTCCTCCCCCAGTGGAGTGAAGCTTGATGCTCCCAGAGGAAGGGAGTAGGGGGAATGAAGCCAGTGTGGAGTAAGAAAGGGGAGAAAGAATTGGCGGTGACCCTGGAATGGACCTGGAAGACTTTCTGTAGGAACTTCAGTTGTCTGCCTAAAGGACCAGTTGCAGCCATGGGGAGGGTGACACAATTTGGTCTGCCTGACAGGTTGGACCTGTTGTCACACTGCCTTGGGCAGAAGCAGATTCAGGTTTAAAGGGATGTTTACTTTACTTTGGCAATGGCTGCTTCCGGCAAAGTGCAGAGACTCCCTCAAGCTATCTCAACTAAGGGTAGCAGCATGATGTGTTGTAAATTTGTATGTGGCAATAGGGCTTCTTGCTCTTGTCTTAGAACCCAACAGTATTGGAATTTCTCATCTATGTTTAGTGCTAGAAGTCTTTATTAACTGGCACCTGGCAATCTTATCCAGAGAATCATAGAATGCTAGAGCCAGGGCTAATTTTCAGAGTATCGTAGAGCCCCTCCTCATTTTAAAGATGCAAAAGCGGAGGCGCGGGGAGGATGGATGATTCACCAATGTTTAGCAGCCTCTTAGAGAAAGAGCTTGGACTATAAGTAGGTCTGCTGTCTATGCAGAGCACTCTGCTGCCTGCTCCTAAACCACACCCACCAGACAAGCGCCTGCTGAATCAGCACAGACTAGCTAGATATGTTGGTTTGATAACTGTTTAAGCATATCATACAGGTAGCAGACACTACTAGCTGCTTTGCATTTCGATTGTGTCCATTTAATTCTACATAATACCTCACTGCCTTAAGCAACCCCTCTTTTTTAAACCAGCATTCCTTCTAAGTCAGCATTCCTCCTAAACTAAGTACAATTGCCATCTACTGGCTTAAAGATAGCAATAAAATTTCCTGCAAAAGCTTTTTATGTAGGCAGGCTAAAGGAACAGAGACGTTTTATGACCTGGAAGAGAAGCCTCCTGGATCTTCATGTCCAACACCCTCATGTTACAAATGAGGTTCCAGAGGGGGAAGGTGACTTGCTGAAAGCCTCACAGTAGGTCACAGAGCCAGGAGTGCCCTTGACCACGCTGAGTTCAAAATGTGGGCGTTGCCTGGTCCCACCCTCTTGCAGTAGGACATGTGTTCTTAGAGGCAGGAAGGTGTTGGGTATACCTGGGACTCCACAGTGCCTGGCACAGAGACTGACACACAGTAGTGACCAGTGCATGTGTGATGAGTGAGTGAGTCCTCCATTACTAGATTCATGTTGTTAGCTTCCATAGTTTTTCTCCATGGTCCCGTCAAGCCACAGCAGTTCTCCACATGAAGGAAGCTCCATCAGTGTGGTCGGTGGCTGGGCTGATACCTGCGCTAGTTGAATTGCCTGAGCGGTGTGCTGTGGCTTTCAGTTGGTGGGGTATGCTTACTGCCTCACCTTCCACCACACTCTTCTGCACTCTTTCTGACTGAGCATCTCTTGCCCAGGATACTTTTGTGTTCAAAGTGAATTTCCTGACAGACAGCAAATCTAAGCATCTCCTGCCGGAAGTGCCGTGAGCCCTCAGGGTCTCATCCCCTTCTATTTATACCATGCGTGGTGACAGGCAGCCCAGAGGAGGGTGCTCAGGGCAGAGCTTAGGATGTGCCTGACCTACAGGAAGAGGCTGTGCAGGGTGGCTCCAAGTGGGATGGGAAAGGGTGAGGATTTTGAAAGGCTGCAGATGGTGAGGGTGCCCTGGTGACAGACTGTGGGTGGCAGTTTTGTTCGTATTTCAAATAGGCTGAAGATTTTCTTTTTTTCACTGAAATCCTCTGGAAGAAAATGGGGTCGAGAAGAGTGGCAGGCAGAGGCAGCCCCTGTGGTGACGCTTTTGTATCCTGGGGTCCATGGAGGGGCTTCCAAGGGGGGATGAGTTCTGAAGCCCCTGGAATTATACACACAAGTTTTGTGTTTGTGTATATTTTTGAGAGATAAAAGGTCTCTATTTTGTATCAGCTTCTCAAAAGAGTCCATAACCCAAACATATCAAGAACCACTGGTGTAATGATCAATCCATCTCCCAACTCTTCGGAATGAACCAATTTTTCATCTCATTCAGGAAGAGAAGATTCAGTCACAATTATTGTTTTCTCTTACCATCTTTCTCACCCTTACCTGATGTCATTTTTAAAAGTTGTGTGCACATAGCAAACAAGTATGGAAGTAAAATCCTTTTATAATGGGTACACATCTAAGTCCTGAACTGAGGCATGCAGAAAATATACATTTCTTTTACTTTTCTAAAATTCAAATTAATTTCTATTGCATTCATGTGGCAGAGGCTTAATCTCTGTGTTTGGAATTTTCTATTTCTCTTTCTGCCCCAGGGGACTGTGTCTCAATTCTGGAGCACTTACCTAGGACTGGGGTGCCTACCTAGGACCATCTGTGTTCTATGTCCTTTGTACACAAAGTCATCTTCTGAGATCCATCTTTCACCCCACTGAGTCCTTGTCCATGAGACCATACAGGTCATCACTGAGCTATCTGTCTTCTGGTCCTGGCCCTGACAGAACCCCCTGTTGCCTTCATGAAGAGGCCTTGGGCTGCACGGGTCTCTGTTTGCCTGAGCTGAGACTGTTTTGCTTCTTTCCAGGACCCGTTGATCCAGGAAAGAGGTACTTTGGACCTCTCTTTGAGGTCCAATTCTTCCATTTTATTATTCAAGAAGAAGCTGGAAATTTTTACTTTCTGCAAACCTTTCTGATTTTAAATGCCAGAATTTAAGTCATTTTGGAAAAAATCACTGCAGGTCAAACAAACAAACAAAATATCTGTAGCCCAGCTTTGCCCCAAGGGCCGTCATTTTTCAGCCTCTCCCTTAGAGGCTTAGACTTATGGAAACCAAAGCAGGGAAGACACCTTTTTTTCTGTTTTCAGATGTGTCCCCTTCTCCCCGAGGCAATAAGCACATGATTGTCTGTTTACTTGAACAGAGAGACGGGCCAAGGGGAGAAATCTAGGGGCAAAACATTAGTTAATATTTCAAAACAATGATTCTTCTACACTTTGAAATTGAGCTTATAAAGACAGGATCTATATTTTAAAAATATAAACTTCTTCCAGGAAAATGGCTTGTGATTGCATTATGTGTTTTCAGTAGAGTAATCCTGCCCAGCAAATTCTTTCCGTGGAATTATAGAGCTTTGTGTTGAGTCTCTTTAATAATTGTTTAATCTAATTCCTGAGACTGAATTAAATAAATAAGAAATGAAGCCTAGAGAGGTAATTGACTTGGCCTTGGTCACCCAGCAAGTCACTGCTAGCCAGACTTACAGTCTCTGCCTCTCAGCTCTTTCTCAGCTCAGTCTAGTGCCTCCTCCCAGACAAGCCCAGGCCCAGGGCACTGTGCTCTGTTCAGGCTGGGAGTAGGGTGTGGCATGGGAATGGATGCTGCTGAAATGCAGTGCATAAAGTCATAGAGGAAAGACCTAAGAGGCCGTGGACCCAGGAGAAGTCAAGTTGAAGAGGACTGACAACTCTTAGGCAGCAGTCATCAAAAGGGACTCAGGAGAGAGTGAGAACCGGTGGAGGAGCAGCAGGTCAGAAACCAGGAAGTCATGCTGTCCAGAAATTTGCAAGCAGCTGGCAGGACCTAGAGCCTTCAAACCAGCCTGGATTTTCCGTAGGGGCCTGATGCCTTGGGTGAATGAGTGGAAAGGACCAACAGTGGCATCAGGGCAACTGGGACACTTTGTATAGTTGGGAAATGCCTCAAAGGGACACTTTTTACCTAAGAGATCTTTCTGAAACATAACTTAGAATTAGGTTACTCCCCTTCTTAAGACTGTCCATGGTCTCCCCGTTGCCTATGGGATGAAGCTCTGACTGTTTACATACCAGCTGCTTTCTAATCATGCCCCCTGTACATTTGTAGTATTTTTAACACCATTACTCAACTTTTTAATGCTCTGACCCAGTGGTTTTTCAACTCTATCGTGACTTAAAAAGGTGCATCAGAATTACCTATAAAGGGCTTGAAAAAACACAGATTGCTGGATTCTCCATTCTCAGAGTTTCTAATTCAGTACATCTGGAGTAGGACCTGAAATTTTGTTTTTCTTCCATGTTCCCAGGTAATGCCTGTGGTCTGGGCACCATACTTTGAAAAAACTACTGTTCTAGCCACTTGCTGTATGTTCTGTGGGAGCTTATTAGAAATGCAGGTTCCCAGACCCACCCCAGACTTACTGAATCAGTCTGCACTAAAAAGATCTTTAGGTCATTCAGATGACATTAAAATCTGAGAAGTACTATTCTAGCCTCATAGTTCTCTATCAGTGCTGTAACTTTGAATTGCCTGGAAAGCTTTAAATTTAATATTTTTAAATATCATGGAGGCCTGCGCTCCGACCCTACAGATTCTGATTTAATCAAGTGGGTGGTAGGCATCTGTAGTTTTAAAAGCTCTCCTGGTGATCTTCACACGCAGCAGGGAGGAGAAGGACTTCTGTAGCCATACAGAACCATCACTGTTCTCCAAACATGATGCAACCACCCTCCCTGTTGTTGTTCTGCCCTGGCCTTGCCTCAGCTTGCAACCCATTCTTCAAAACCCAGGTCACCAAACCTCCTCTAGGAAGATGTCCCAGAAATGTCCCCGGCAGAGTTAATTGTTCCTCTCTTATGGGTCTATTCTTTGTGCTCCCTGTTATAGATTTGCCACATGAAATTATAATTATGTATTTTTGTGTCTCTTTCCAAAGTGAATATCTTCGGGGCAGGGAATCTGGTTTACTTTTTTTTTTTTTTAACTGCAGAGCCTAGCTTTTGTACAGTTTGTTCTCTATATCTGGTTCTCTGTGTCTCTACTGGTGATCAAATGCACAAATGATTAAGTCAAGCTTTGAGAACCAAGTATGTATCTTTCAGGTGTCCTCTGTCCCCTAATCATCCCCACCAGAAAATTGCCCCAACCCCGTCAATTCTTTATTGTTCACCCACAGAAAACAAAAGAAGGCAAACAAGCAAACGGTAAACACCCCAGAAACAGATGCGTGTATACCATACATGTTCAGTTGGGCTGTTCAGACAGAACAGTTAGGAACACATTGTATGATCCATAAAGGTAGGAAATTTTTCCTGGTTTTGTTCCTTGCTGTGGTTTTGTTCCTTGCTGTATCCGAGTTGCCTAGAACAACAGGATCTAGCATCTAGAAAGGGCTAGATTGAATGAATGGATGTTGAATAAATGGTAAATTGTAAGAGAGTTTACTTTTCTCCTCTTCTTTTCTCATTTATCATTCACTCCAGTGATGCTGGGCTCTGTTTTGAATGTTGTGCCTTATCCCAATTCAGGATCCCTGGGAACTCCTTCTAAGGATATTCTATCTTTGGAAATTTGCTGACCCTAACCACACTATTTTCAGACAAAATATGAATTAATATCCAGTAATATCCTAAGTGCTTCTTAGAGACAAGATTACCTTTTAGATTGATGTAGTCATAAGACCCTGTTTTTAATTATTCATTCTTACCTCAACTACTCTCTCTCTCTCTCTCTCCCCCCACCCTCCTCCTCCTCCTCCTTCCCCTCCCCCCGACCAAGGAAGAGCCCAAGTTACACTGAGCTGTTATATCTTGAACCTCACTTAGGTTTGGTAAACTGGGACTCCACACTATGTTCCTCTCTCAAGAACTCAGAAGCACCTCCTGCCCACTGGCTGAATCAGCACCGAATTTGACCATCTTTTGATGACTGCTTGTCTTGCTGAATCACTGACAGAGAATGACAGCATTTTGGAGCTGGAAGGGATCGTAGAGAAAATCTGGTTTAACCCCATGCATTTGATGGATAAGAAGGCTGAGATCCAGAGACATGTCACTTGTCCAAAGTAACGTAGCTCATTAGTTGCTGAATAAGTGTCAGCTTGCGCCCTAGCTACTGGTCACCTGCATTTTTTGTTTACCCTATTACCAGCACTAGAATCTGCTTATGTTGGGTCTAAATTATTTAATGCAGGAAGGGCAAGTCATTCTTTGTTCCTTATTATCAAAAAAAAAAAAGAACTTTGAAAGACAGTTATGATTGCTTAAAAATGAACCCCTTTAGGTTAAAAATGAGGTTAGAAATGCATCAAAATGCATTGGTCTCAGTTTGAAAGAACAGATGGTGATTTTTTTTCTTTGTTTTGTTATTCAGCTGAAAGCATTAACATCCATTAAAGTTTTTCTCACTTTTTCCCCCCAGATTTAGAACTTCACAAAGAAACAAAATGAAAACAGCGTCTTAACCAAGCTGATTTATTGACTGTCCCACAAATACACTTTGTGTTTGCAGGGTATCCTGTCCTCCCTACTCCAAATCTCCTGTCCTGGCTGACCTCTTTACAGTCACAACCTACATGCTTTTCCAAATCTAGTAAATTTCCTCTCCTCTCTAAATGTTCTGTTGGCCACCTGCCTTGCCTGGAATAATGTCTTCTTTTTCCTAACATCTTTAACATATATGTATATATATAACATTCAATAATTATATATTAATTTTATTGTGTATTAGGAAAATATATTACTGGTATGTTAGACTCATGATTTCACTGTTTTGTTTTTTTTTTTTAAAGATGATTTAATTTAATTGAAAATTGTATTAGTTTGTTATTGTTGCAAAACGAACTACCCCCAAACCTAATGGCTTAAAACAATAATACTTTCTGGAGCTCATGCTTCCCTGGGTCAGCAATTTGGGCTCGGTTCTGTTGGGCAGGTCTTTTGGTTTCAGCTGAACTCTTTCATGTGTCTGTGGTCAGCTGGAGGTTTGCTAAGTGGTTAGGCCTCTGGGGGTTGGCTGGCTGTCACCTGGAGCCCCTCCCTTCTCCTCCTTCATTCCCCAGGAGGCTTGCTAGGCTTTTTCTATGGCAGAGCCAGGGGTCCAAGAGATACAATAGAAGCATTTGAGTCCTCTTGAGGCCACT
>NW_006438906.1:2022313-2057641 GCF_000325575.1 Pteropus alecto
TGGCAGTGGCTTCTGAAGTGAGAGTCCCCTCTGTTTTCTCCCTCAAACTCTTTTAATACCCAACTCTAACTGGTCTTCCTCTTTCTCCTTCCCTTTTTACTTGAGCCCTTTATTATGGAGAATAACGCAGTCTCTCTGGTTTCTTTAGGTTCTTTTATCCCCACTGTGCCTTTTTCTGAGATGCTGGAGAACAATCAAACAGCTAGCCCAAATCCATCCTCCGTAGAAGAGGAAGTGCGAGGCTGTGAATACTCACACATTAATATTTTGTCAGCTTCAATATTTCTTGATGGTTACATTTTTAATATAAAACGACTGATATACTGTTCTATTAATAGAAACCAGTTCCTTCCTACAGGCATTAAACGACCACTGAACCAGTGTTTTAGAATATCCCTTTGACTAAACACCAAATTATTAGCCTCCTGAGTGCCCCCACACGTGAAGGTTTTGGGATGAAGTGTTTTTGGGATCAAAGACATTAGGATGTTGGTGAAAGATAACAAGGTTGAACAGCTTATGATTCAATGTGAAAAGATGACATCTGAGAGAAGATGTAAAAAAAAATAAATCAATACAGTCATTTAAGGCATGGAGAGTACATGAATGTCAGCATAGTCTGCTAATCCCAGGATATTAGTAAATTGAAGAGTTGTGCTTAGAACCAAAAGGGGGGGTCATATAACTCCAAACAGCAATTTTAAAGTTTAGTTCGTGTTGTTTAAAGTTTTAGCCTAATGAAAAAAGAGTTTAAAATGAAGTCATGAGTTTCTGTCATTCCATGTTGGTAGTACTTGATATGCCCGTTCAAAGCTTCTGAATAAAATGCCTAAGACAAGACCAAAAAAGACAGCATTATGCACTCTGGAGAGAGAGTTTTTGGGGGAAGGAGCTCTTTTTGTTTTTGTTTCCATTATAACTTAAAAGAAAAGAAAAGAAAAGAAAAAGGACAACACCAGGAAATAAAGAGAAGACCACATGCAGTGGTCTGGAAGGAATGTCTAAGAACGGAAACACTAATGAATGTGCCTCCAGTGATGAAGTTGAGAAAAGTCTTTGATGGCCCCATATTCTTTGCCTCCCTTGGATCTGAGATGTCTTTACCAGAAAAACAGGTGGTCACCCATCTCTGCAAAAGGCTATTGCTAGGATAGGCAGAGTTGTGTAACCTGTCCCACACCTGCCTCGTCATGCACACGACTTTTAAAATTGATATCAGGTAAGGTTGAGAAGGGTGGTAACAGAAAACAACAATTATGACTGACTCTTCTCTTCTAGAATGAGATGAAAAATTGGTTCATTCCAAAGAGTTTGGAGATGGATTGATCATTACACTAGTGGTTCTTGATATGTTTGGGTCATGGACTCCTTTGGAAACTAAAACTACAAGTATACAGCAGAGGCAAGAATAGAAGAATGTGATTGGGTTCACATTGCAAATATTCCTTGTCTCAATCCAGGGGTCCTATATTAGGTAGAACAGATTGTAGGTGCACACACATTTGTATTCATATTGTCTGAACATTCATCTACTTTCTACTTTATTTCTGCGGATCTAATCTGGAAAAAGAAAAGTGTAGAAAATACACTAATATTTACTGTCATGATTATTGCTATCAAACGGATTCTCTAAGCATTTATAATTATCCTACCATGTGAGTTCCTGGGCTACACTCTTTAGACCCTCTTTAGAGTAATGTTGATGTTAGGACATGGCAGAATTTGGGAGAAAGCACCCTAACATAATGCCAGTGTTAGAATTGCTAATATGTATTTTATAATTCTAGGAGTTTATGAGGTCACATTTGGTGGCTATAATCCCTGGGGTGTAATTTGGAGCAAAAAAAATAGAATCTAACCACGGGCAATGTAGAAATTTTGGAGATATAAGTGGAGGGTTTGCAATTATCATGAGAAAGAATCCTCTTAAAATTCAAACTCCAAATTTATGCCACTATATTAACATATATACATAGAGTGATAATTGTTAAAGTTGATTATTTTTGTATAGTAAAAGAGAAGGAAAGAAAAACTTGCCCTAAAACTGTTGCATAATTTTTTTAAGTAACATTTACTTTTCCTTTCCATTTGAAAAGTAATATCTGCTTACTGTAGAGGACTTTTAAAAATGATAACATTGTATTACTATGGAAATTTGTAAAATATAGTATAATACTATAATGCAGCTAATATTATATGCCAGACATCATTCTAAACACTCGATATACATTAACCATTTTGATTTTTACAACAACTCATTAGGTAGGTATTATTAGTCCCATTTATAGATGGAGAAACTGAGTCCTAGTTTCCCCATCTGTGGTGTTCTTATATCTTTTACAATTTCCCTTTATTATCTTCTGTTTTTGAAGATGACTAGTAGTTCTCCTTTAACTTTTTCAAAAACATTGTTAACCTGTATTTTTTTTTAATTATCAAAATAAGAAATGAAATGGTATCTTTGGATTTTCTTCTAGATATAGATGAAGAATTAATACATTTTTACTTCCTCTTCTCATCTCCACTTCTATTCTCTGTTAATGTAACCTGGATTTTAATTAAATTGCTTTTATTTTTTTTTTCTTTTAGGATTACGGTTTGACAACTATATTCCATTTTTTAACAAAGTTTACAGTTTTTTAGATTTATCTCAAAAGTTTTCAATGCTTCGTGCCAATTTTTTTACATCTTCCAATTTTTTCGTTTAATTTTGATTCTCCTCTTAATCTTAAAGGTTATTGTTTATTTTCTTGCTTGCTTTTTAAGAGAATAGGTGAGACAGACATGAAACTGTCTTTTGATCACCTTCACATCTACTTAAGTGAGTTTTAAAATCTGGGTTGGAGCATTTCTTTCCTAAAAACTCTGAAGATGTTATTCCATTGTGTTTGGTACTTAGTGTTTCAATAGCAAACCTGGAGCCAGCCTGGTTTTAGTTCCTTTATGTGTAACATGTTTGTTTTATTAAATAACTGTAAGGTTTTTTCTTTGTTCATATAATTCTAACCATTTTTCAGGATATGTCTCTGCATGCATCTTTTTTCAAAGGAAGGTAGGAAGCATAGTGATTAAGGACTTATGCTTGGAAATCAAATAGCATAGATCGAATCTCAACTCTGCTACTTGAGTTGAGGCCTTTGTCAAATTATCCTCTCTAAGCTTCAGTTTCCTCAATATAAAGTGGAATAATGGTAGCACTTTACTGCTTAGGTTTGTTAGGATTCAATGAAACCATGGTAGTAAAATGCATAGCATAGTACCTGGTATTATTAGTAAGTGGTATTATTATTATTATTATTATTATTATTATTATTATTATTAGTCTTGTCAGGAACATGGTTTACACTTTCAGTCTTTGTACTGACATGAAAATCAAATGAATCATAGATTTTACTCCTCATCAAATTTTCCTAATAATTCAAAAGATAGAGGCAAATACCAGGTAGAAACAAAGCCTTCTTTTCCTACAGGAGCCTGAAATCACCAGAAGCTTTCGAAAGCTTGCAAAAATGTCCCTTTTTTTTACACGTTGGATTTTGGTTTTGGTTTTGGATTAGCCAATGAATTTTAAACAATGTGTGTGGGAATATTTGCAAAGGGATCCATTTTGGTTTTGAAGGACCATTTCATGTATATTTCATCATTACGCACAGATAGGAAAAAGTGTACATGACTACCTTTATTCTTCAGCCAGCCACGCTCCTTAAATCTGGACATTCCAGGCATATATCCTGATGAAACATTCTAGCGATAGAGACTCCCCAGAAAAAATACCATTAACATGTTTCCAATGAGGTTTGATTGAGGTTATTTATTCCCCTACATAGGGAAGAAGTCAATCCTTGCCTTTCTAACCTTCATGCTGTATTATTTTTAAACTCAAAAAACTTTTTCCTAAAATACAATTTTAATTATTGCTTCTGTCTCAAGTTTTCTTACTATGGAAGGAACATCAATAATTCTCTGTCCAATTCTCTTTTTTTGTCTTCCATATCTATCATATTAAAAATTGTATTTTTTTCATTTTTTCCCTCATTTTTTCATAGTGTAAATTTTAAATCCACATGTAGATTTAAATTTTATTGTGTGTTTGGGTTACTGTCTTTTCTTATCTCACTTATCTCCATCTCGAACTCATCCTATTACCTTTCTTCTTAGACTGTTCTCATAGTTTTTTTCTGGTAAGAGTCTTATTTTCTTATACCCTGCTAAAAATGCCAAATGGGTTTCTAGACTTTTCTTTTTCTGAATCTTAAATTAGATTATATCTTTTTTCTTATACTGAGTATACATTTCCCTTTTCCTTGGAATTCTACAGTATTTTTAAAATAAAGCTTTTATTCTTGCTAATTTATACTTGACTGAGATGTTTCTACAATGATAATTACCAACAGACATGGTAAATGGATAGTCTTTTGTTTTATTCTTTGTCCCTTAGAATATGGTTATATTCTATTTTCTGATGGCAGAATTTAGCATTTTTTTACTTAGTGTGGCTTTGATGGACTGAGATGCAATAGCCTCCTACCCTACTGCCTAACTCTCTAGTAAGTAAACAGATGATATCATGAAAATCTATAATTTTCTGTAAACCTTTTACCAGGGCTTATCTTTCTCCATCTTCCTCTACTGTCCTTTATCTGATGGCAGTACCTGATTTGCTACCCTAATCTCCTCCATTCCTTACTTTATGCTTACATGGTTTCTGGGAGTTACAGTTGCTGATAATGTAGAAAAAAAGTAAATAAATAACATTCTGATAACCTAAAAAAAATAACATTCCTACAATAGATGTATGTGGTTTCCTTATTCTAACTGGTAAACACCTTGACTTTCTTAACGGGGAAAGAAAAGTGGCAAGAAGCTAAACAAAACCTTTTACTTTCTGCAGAAGTGAAAGTACATGGGTTCTAAGGTTAGGAAATAAAAGATATGGCCTTGTCTGCTTTTCTACCTTTTTGATCACTTGTTCTGGGGAAAGCCACATTCCATGTGGTAAGTACACACATGCAGCCCTGTAAAGAAACCCACACTGAGAGAAATCATGGCCTCCCACCAGGAATCAGCCCCAGTCTGATAGCCATCTAGGTGAACTCTTTTTGAAGCAAATTCTCCAGATTTAGTGCAGTTTAGTCTAGACTTCTTCAGATGACTGTGCTCCAACTGATATCTTGACTATTCGTGAGAGACCTCCCAGCTGATTCACTTCTCAGCCAATTTACTTCCAAATTTTTGACCCATAGAAATTGTGAAAAACAATAAATTTTTATCTTATTTAAAAATTTTTGAGGTAAAATTCATGATACATACCATTTACCATTTTTACCATTTTAAAGTGTACAATTCAGTGTTTTTTTAGTGTATTCATGGTATTGAACAATCATCACCACTACCTAATTCCAGAATATATCCATTACCCCCAAATTAAATCCTATACCTCTTAATTCTCTCCTCCCATGACCATTCCTTGACAATCACTAATCTACTTTCTGCCTTTATGGATTTGCCCATTCTGGACATTTCATATAAATGGAATTATATGTGATATTTTGTATCTGGTGTCTTTCCATAATATTTTTAAGCTTTCATTTAACATAATATTTTTAAGCTTTACTGTGTTGTACCATGTATCAGTATTCCATTCTTTTTTTATGGCTGAATAATATTCCATCATATGGATATACCACAGTTTGTTTATCCATTTATCATCAGATGACCCATTCAGTCATTTGAGTTGTCTCTGCCTTTTGGCTATTAAGAATAATGCTGCTATGAGCATTTGTGTACAAGTTTTTATGTGAACATATGTTTTCAGTTCTCTTGGATATGTACCTCAGAGTAGAATTGCTAGGTCATATGGTAACCCTATCTTTAACTTTTTGATAATAAATGTTCTTTGATGTTTTAAATGACTGATGTTTTGGATGTGATATATTATGGAGGAATAGATGATGATTACCCTTCTTTCAGAGCATAGAACAGTCAGCACGGCACAGGTTTTTTTCGACCCAATTTCATTGGCTTTGTGGTTAAAGACAGTCCCTTCAGGATTCTGAGAATAGATTGACTCTCAGTTGCAGCAGTCAATCTTGTTATGACCTTTTCCAATTTTTTGGATGTGATTTCATAAGAATTTCTATTGAAATTTGGGGAAGGCCATGAGTGAGGCTGTATATTAGTTATCTATTGCTGCGTATCAAATTATCAGAAACCTAGCAGCTTAAAACTATACACATTTATTATCTTACAGCTTCTATGCATCTGAGTTTGACTTAGCTCAGTCTTCTGCTCAAGGTCTCACCAGGCTGTAACCAAAGTGGCAACTGGAGTGCATTTTCATCTGGAACCTTGTTTAAGGAAGAATCTCTGCTTCCAAACTTACACAGATTTTTGGCAGAATTCATTTTCTTGTGGTTGTAGGACTGAAGGCTCCAGCTTCTGTTGGCTATTTCCTGGAGGGTGCCTACTGTTCCTAGCAATTTCTTTTCACATGGGCCTCCCCAACATGACTACTTGCTTTACGAAACCAGCAGGCAGAGTCTGTAGAACAAATGTGCCAGCAAGATGGAGTCTTATATGATGTAACCTAGTCACAGCAGTGACATCCCATCACCTTTGCCATATTCTGTTGATTAGAAGCAGATCACAGATCCTGCCCACACTCAGTGGGAAAGGATCATCCAAGGGTGTGAAAACCAAGAGGCTGGGATCACAAGGGGCCTTCAGAGTCTGTCTGCCGTAGGCTGCAAACCAAATACCATTTTAAACAAGACGTGGGGGAAAATCTTGTAGATAATCAAATTCTTTTCCATTTTACTTTAATGTATTTCTAAAAGACTAGAATTTATTTGATGGTATTTTTATGGTGTATTTTCACTCTCACCTTTTATCATTTTTTATACAGCACTGTTCAGTTTTCTTTTCATGAAAAAGAATTTATTTTCCAAACATTACTCCAGCTCACAAATGGAAAAACTAATTGTAATCTAGATCTAGCTTTAATGGCTCTGATGTCTCTATATAGTCACTCTCTTGAAAACTTTATGAGGCGATGTAGTGTAATGCTTACAAACATGAATTCTGGAGTTAGGAATCTGGAGTTAAGAAAGCCTGTGTTCGAAATCTTGCTCTGCCATTTTCTGGCTGTGTCACCTTGAACAAGTTAGTTAACCTTTTGTGCCTCAATTTCTGTATTTGTAACATAGGAATAATAATATCTACCCCATAAGATTATGAGTAATCAAGGGTAGAATGCATGTTAAGTGTTTAACACACCATCTTATATATTGTAAGCACTCTATTCATGCATACTTATAATAATAGTAATGATAGTAATAATTATTATTATTATTACTGACTTAAAGAGGAGAGTTTGGGGAAGTAGGGAATAGTAAACAGTATGGCATAAAGGCCAAGTATGATAGAGACCGGAAGATACTCAATAGATTTAGTCACTGGAGGTCACTGGAGGTCATGGTGAGAGCTATATCAATGAAAGGGGGCATGCTATAGCTGCACTGCAGTGGAGGTGCAGAGGGAATGGGAAGTTAGGAAGAGAAAGCGGGAGAGGGCATTGTATCTGGCAGAAGAAATTTTGAAGGAGAGATAAGTAGACAATCTTTACTACATGCTCTTTGCTTTGGCACACAATGGGTAACAGGGTGTCACCTTACAATGATGATATACCAAGCAACTCCCCATACCTGAGCAAAAGATTCAGTGTTTTCCTTCTTCGGGTTAGTACATTTCTAATCTTTTCTTATATATACAAAATTTAAAAATTCAAACTTTTATTTCTGGCTTCTCTGTAGTTTGCTAAATTACAACTTTAAATATTTAGAAGTTTCCAGAATACATAGCAAGCTGATGCAATAAATGCAAAAAAAGAAGCTGATCTGTAAGAGACAGAAGAGATTAGTGAAGAGTTATGAATTCCCAGCTGGCATGGGAATGAAGGTGGAGACTTTGAGCATTTTGGAGGAATCAAATGCAAGCCAAAGATGGTAGATTTAGGGGTTTTAATATCACACACTAAATTGCAAACCCATTCAGTACATGATCAACTATCAATATGTGTAAAATGCAGAAGCTGATGTTATGTTTCCCGAGCTAGTTGGAGGGTTTATCTCTGTGTTAATAAGCTCTCCAAGCTGGAACAGTAGGGAAGATGCTTGAGTTTGTAATTTACTATTATTATACTTAGCATTGTATTTTGTGCCAGCAGTCACACTTTACCCAAGATCTTTCTGAATATTTTCAGTTCATCAGCCAGAAGAAAGAAAAATTCCTCAAGGATAAGTTCCATGAGCTGGATGCTGTCCCCTTATCTTAAAAAAGGCACTGGAAATATTGCATGTAGTAGTATCTGGACATTTACAGAGCCAAGGAGACCCTTGGGTGGTGCTTATGGAAGCTTTAATAAATTGTTATCATGAGGAAGTAGAGAGGGCCTAGACTAGAACCACAAAATTCAATATCAGATCCTAGTTCTGTTACTAACTGTGCGAACTGCGTCACTTCATGCCTTTGGAGGGTAGTGAGTTACCTATGACAGTTACTGCCACAGTTGCAGGGCAGAACATGAATGGGGCAGCGTGGTGAAGTAAAGTGACTTTCCTTCCCTGGAAGTCCGGACCCCTGGCTGTAGCTCTTATCCAATGAGTGACCTTGAAAATGATAATGACCCTCTGAGCCTGCTTACTGATTTGTAAATTATGCCCATGGGGCAGATGGTGGTGTAGAATAAATACATTCTAAGTTTTCTTCTGGGTTGAATGTTCTCAATCCAAATCAGAAAGTTCTTTTCATACTGGGTGCTTGAGCCACACTTTTGCACATGGTAATTCACTAAGAAGTGTTATTATCAATCATATTATTAACAATAGCTCTAAATGATTCCATGAAGGAAGAATTTAGCAACAAATGGAATCATTCACAATAAATAAGTTTGCTAACTACAAAGTGGTACAGTCCTATGAAGAAGAGAATTAGTTTTATTATAATTAATATTTATTGAAAGAAAGTCATTATCATTCAGTTCCTGAACTGTATGTGCATGAATATTTGTTGATTTAACCAGTAAACAGATTCCTGCACTTCATTCAGGCAGTCTGTGCAGTAGGGTCAAACATGAACAGGAGCAGTTTGAACATTAGAGGACATGTGGAAGGGGCTGTGTTCCGATCACTTGCTGCCTTGTGATGCTGATTGGTACTACTGTCCTAAAATATACCTTTGCCTGCAAGGATCCTGCAGGCTAATTTCAGCAGCTGGGAACCTGCCCAGGCTGTCACTGGCTTTAAGGTACGCTGCTGCAGGGGGTCACCAGCAGGCAGTTGTCTCCAGATCTAGGGGGAGCTTGCAGTGACATGACTCCCAGCCCCTATATGGGGCCTAATGGAAAGTGGTAAGTCATAGTTACAGATCCAAATGCTTTTGTTAGAATAAATGTGGGACTTGTTTAAAAGTTGTATACACTCACAGGAAAGAGTTAACTTCGTAACACAAGAATCAATGCAGATATTATTCACAACCAACTATTGATACAGACAAGAAGGGAAATTACATATAAAGGGTCCTTAGGCTTCAAAGTGGTTGGTACATCTGCCCTATCATAGGGGCTGCCTGTATAGCCATCAAGCTCCATGGGCTTTACAGTCAACCAGACTGCAAAATTCCTACTTCTGCTTATAAGCTGTGCTAATTTGGGCAGGTTTTCTCTTCTGTAAAATGAAGATTAAAAAAAATACCTACCTCGCATATGGTGAATGTGGGAATTAAATTAGACATGTATATAATATGCTTTGTAAAGTGCTTTTCACATAGTAAGCCCTGAAGTGTTATAGTTATTTATTATTATTTTGTTATTGTTATTAATAATGACAATTGATGCTCAGAGGAAGTTGCCCAAGGTCAGGCAATTAACAGCTGGCAGGACCAAGATGAGTGCCTAGATTATGTCATGCTGCTGCAAAAGAGAAATGAATGTGGTTACTCCAAGAGCACCTACAGCAAAGGTAGAACTTGCTAACTAATGCTGCTGTGGCACAGTTGATGCTGGCCAGAATCTTGTCAGTCAGGGACAGAAGGAAGTGAGAACCAGGCATATCTACAACAATCCTTCGCCAAGCCACAGGTGGACTCTACTCCTGGGCCACAGGGGCATTCACCAAACCAGTCAAACCTAAATTGACCTGTTTGTGAACTGGGGTTAAAATTTAACAAAATAAATACTAAGTAGTGCAACAAGTAGGGCTTCTTTGTTCCGTATAAATTCTCTTTTGTTTTCCTCTGTGCTACTGTCATACCCCCTGTCGTCACGGTGTACTCCGTGAAGCAATTTCCTTCCCACAGGGGGACTGGAGCACAAATGCCTCTGGTTTTCCTTTCCCTAAACTTTCTGGGGCTTTCTTTTGCACAACCCGTAAGGTGCCACCAGAAGCAAAGGTGGGAAGGGGAAGCCAGGAACCTAGCTAGCATCTGGACTCTTGCCTCTCTTCTCTTC
Source organism: Pteropus alecto (assembly GCF_000325575.1). Lineage (NCBI taxonomy): Eukaryota > Metazoa > Chordata > Mammalia > Chiroptera > Pteropodidae > Pteropus > Pteropus alecto. The sequence goes on from NW_006438906.1 coordinate 2,032,818, forward strand.
TTAAGCAAAAGACTTTTTACTTTCTGTTCCTGTCTTATGAGAACTTCCTTTGGGTCACCTCTGAGTCCACTCTACCCATGGCTGAGAGGAAAACTATATGTTTTCAGGCATAGAAGCATTGTTTCTTATGTGTAAACAAGGAGATTTTAGAATTTATAAAAAATTTTTCCCTCTCTCTGCAACAGCTGGATTTCAAGTTTGTCTTGCTAGGAATTAAGAAGGAAAAAAATTTGTTTAATGTCGTACAAACCTCCTCCTTCCCCAGGGCGATACGACTCTTGGCTTATCTTTAAAGCAGATGGGATGCATAGGAAAGAAAAAAAATGATACCTGGGCTACTCAGAAATTACGGAGGAAATAATGGAAGAGACTTAAAAAAATACAATCCTTGTGACACTGGTGAATCTCCACTGTTACACCATTATGATGGATCTTTCATTCATTCATTCATGAATATTTATAGACAGCCAACCTGAGCCAGGCACTGAGGATAGCAATAAACTCAACTTACCCACTTTTCACAGCCCAGATAGCACTGAGATCATCCATAAGTATGATTGTGTGATTTTCATAGAGCTTTGGAGAAGTCTCATAAAAATGAGTTGGTGTTTTTCTGACTCTGTGATGAGAATAAAGACATTTGCTTTTTGAGGGACCATCACATCCATCCCTCTGTTAAGGAGAGCTATAGCCCAAACTTGTCTGCATTTTTTATTAGTTATTTAGTGTTGTATAGCAAATTAGTCCAAAATTTATCAGATTAAAACGAGAAACATTTATTATTTCACAATTTCTGTGGGTCAGGGATTTGAGAGTAGCTTAGCTGAATGCCTTTGGTCCAAGGTCTCTCATAAGTTTGTAGTCAAGCTGTTCACTGGGGCTGTAGTCATCAAGGTTGGACTGGGGCTGAACCTGCTTCCAAACTCACTTACATGGTTATTGGCAAGCCTCAGGTAATCTGCTTCTAAGCTCACTCACGTGGCCCTCTCCATGAGATTGCCTTACAACATGGCAGATGGCTTCCCCTAGGATGAACAATTCAAGGGAGGGCAGAAAAGAAGGCACAAGATGGAATCCACAGCCTTTTTATAAACTAATATTAGGATTGACATCCTATAGCTTCATCCTATAGCTCCTAATATTAGGAGCAAGTCAATAGAGCCAGTCTACATGCTAGGGGTGATTACCAGGAAGGGGGGATTATTTGGTGCCATTTTAGAGAGACTGTCTAGCATAACCTTCTTCGCCTGCCATAAGTGCCTCTCGGGTTATAGGTCAAAGTATATATTTCTATATCTCACCCAATTCTTTGGCATAAATGGCCACAGGCATTTGATGAAATATTTCACACGTTGTGCCTTATTCTCAAATAAGTTTAGGCATACCTGCCAGGATAGAGATGGCTGGCAAGGTCCATAGCATAGAAACTTCCTTCTAAAACTCATCTTGTAATCACTTGCTCTCTGTTTGCAATTGAGAGAACACATTGAAATACAATCACAGAATCTCAAATGAGTGGTTAATGGGATAAATTAGAAATACAAGAGATTTCCCTGCCCACTCCCGACATGATAATTCCTATTCTTTCATTTCAGGAATTGTTTTAACTACAAAAGCACTTGAACTTAACAGATCATAGAATTAAGAGTCAAGAAATCTGGATTGGAACCCCAACCCTGCCTCTAACTAGCTCTTGACATGGGGCAATTGACTTCTCAGAGGGTTCATTTCCTTATTTGGAAAGTGGAAATTTGGACTAAATGGTCTCTAAGGGACCTTCCAGCAAAGGCAGCCTGTGCTTCTTTAGTCACAGATATTTTTCTTTTTTAGGAGCTTCATGTGGAGCCAGGCAAATGGTCTCGCTGCAAACTTGCTCTGGTTTTATAAATTGTTGAGATGAGATAGATTGCTACCATTTGCAATTTTCTAGAAGGATAGTGTCTCTGGGAACTGCTAAGATGCATTTTCACCAGTCTTGTATGGGAAAAGAGTGAACATTTTTTGAAATCTTACCATGTACCAGGCACTCTCCTAAACATTTTGTAGGTATTCTTATTTGATCCTAATAGCAATCTTATGAAGTAGATATCTTTTAATCTATAGTTGATTAAAAAAAAAAAAAAACATACTTAGTGATTTGTCAAGGTCACAAACTAATCATGAACAGGGCCAAAATTCTAATGGTCAGTCTGTCAGGCTCAAAGCCAGGTTCTTGACCTCTAAGTTATCTATTTTGTGCACTAGTTCTTTGGGTGGGGCCTGATCAGTCAAGGATCAAAGACTCTGACCAATGGAGCTAATTAAAGTACTCTGGCCAGTGTGATATCTCAGAAATAGTGTTCCCAGAATCAGCTGATGGTGTAAAGGTGTGACTTAAAGGAAGGTGGGTCTTATGAGCACATATCATTTTCTGACAAGACTCTGTTGCTGAACAGAGATGGCCAGTAAACCTTGTGTTTCTTTTTTGTTTTCTTTCTGCTGTGGTTTATTTTGCTCCCCATGAATGTACATTTATTTGAAAACCCCTCCTGTGTTTTTAGGTAGTAAGGGAACTATAAAATGGAAATGCCTCTCTTGGCTGCTTTGGCCCTCCTGGAGGTATAGCTTCATAAGTTTCTTGTTGCCAGAGGTCTTCTAAAGCTGGCAGGACTTTGGGGCTGTTTTTCTGCTCCTTTAGGCTTTTAGTCACACAACTAGAGCTTAGAATTGAATTTGAGCCACAGCACACTGTAGACTAGTCTGCAAGAACTCCACTGGGAACCCTCTGGCAAAGGATGTGTCTGGTCCCTGGTTCTTAGTTCACACTGATGCTGCTACACAAGCCAATTTCTGCTATGGGCTGAAAAGGGAAGATATTAATCACTTTCCAGTGGTTCTTAAGTTCCTAAGTGGCCATTTGTGGAGATAGCCCTTTGGAGTTGGAAGAAATACTATTTTATATAGCTATTTATTGGGCTGTTGCTATTAGGAAAATTTCCATTGACATGAAGAAACCATTCCAAAGATTTTCCTAAATGGGTATGTCTAGAATGATCAAAACCATAAAGTAATGAGGCATGATCGCTAACATTTATGGAGAAGTTTTCAGGAGCTTTGCACATTATCTAAGTAAGTTCTTTCATCAAGGTTGGGTGATAGCTACTATTGTTATCCCCATCATGCAGATGATGTGTAGAGAGCTTAAGAGATTCATCCAAACCCTGTAATCAGAGGAACTAAAACCTGGGTCTTTCAGAATCCGAAGCCAGTGTTTTGGCTCCTATGCAAACTACCTGCAAATAAGTTAGGTCTTCCTTTCATTTGAACCCCAGAAACTTGGAACTGTGCTCATCTATTTAAAGTAGTATTGGCACTTGAAATGTTCATTTCTTGAATTTGTAGCATAGACAAAATTTAAGGTTAAATAGTTAAATTATTTTAAAAGAATAAACATTTGTAAAACACTTCAAAAGTACTCATTTACAAAATTGATAGAAAATATGGAATCATAAAACCTCTGGGTTAGAAAGGATCTAAGAAGTAACAGACCCTCCCCTCCCCACTGCCCCAATCCTCATGTCTCTCATCATTCGCACAGGCTCATTCAAACAATCCTTTTCTTGGCAGAACACTCTTAGTTTATAAAAGCTCTGTGCATTTAAGACATTCTACAACTTGAGTATCTTCCTTATCCAATTTCTAATTCCCTCAGAATAAGACCAAAATGGTGTGGATTAAGTACCGTTGAGTCTCAACATACCCTCTGAAGGATCATAGTTTATGCAACAGCAAGAATTCCTTAAACCTCTCTATGTTTGCTTTCCTCTGGAGAACTTGTCTGACTTTTTTATTTTCTTATTTTTCCAACTTCTTTGACTAAAGCTGTAATGTCCAGAGGTTGCCATTGGCTATATCAGGCTGCCGAGCACTTGAAACATGGCTAGTCCAAATTGAGAGCTTCTAGACCTATAAAATGCACATTAGAATCAGAAGCCTTGGTACTATAAAAAAAAAAAAGGTAAACAAATCTCATTAATAATTTTCTTATATTGAGTGCATGTTGAAATAATATTTTGTATACAGTGGGTTAAAGTATACTATTAAAATTAATTTCACCTGTTTTAGTTTTTTAAGATGGCTACTAGAAACTTTAAAATAACATAAGTCCACTCACATTATATTTCTGTTGGTCAGTATTAGATAAGAGCATAGATAGATTAAATAATAAAGGAAATATAACTAGAAAAGTTGGTTGAGTCCCAAACTTGAAGGCCTTGAAGAATATTTATGAATCACTCTGAGTGTGCCACATAGTGCCCACAATTTACAGAAATACACAATGTCTTCACTCAAGATTCACAACTTTAATATTGTGTGGTAAGTATAACTTTAACACATCCATATCCACAATTGTTTGAGCCAGATGCCTTTTCCAGCCCTTTATTTGTTCTGTTTTATGAAGTGGTTAAGTAGTTAGAAAAAGCTACCAAGAATGGAGGTGAGGAAAGAATTCCTTTGCACAGTCCTGCAAAGGAATAAGGAGACAATTGTGTAATTTCCACCTAAGAGTGATGAAAATGAAGGCACCAAGACATTAACCTAGGATGCACTCTCTTTCAGGCCTTTGGCAAGAGGCATAACACCTACTTAAATGGGTCACAGCTTGATTGTTAATTTCCATTCACGGGGTTTGTTTCATTTTCTGTGTCTCAGTTGGCTCCAAGGGAATGCTTTAAATACTTGTGAAGACATCCATGAGGTAGTCAAAGTTTCCAGAGTGGTCATCATTAACTTCTTTTGCCAGTATTTCTCCACCTTTCGATGAGTCTTTAGCAGAATCTGAGCTATTCCTTTGGAATCCAACCAGCAAGCTGTTATCAGAATTCTCCAGCCACTCCTGGATACAACTGCCAGTGAAATGGAAAGAGCTGTGTAGGAGGAAATACCAGTCTTGCTGAGTCAGGCAACTTTTTGAACTTAAAGTTGACTGGTAGTTATTGTGACTGTGTTCATGAGACCACAGGAGGTACAATCATCCCAGACCTGACTCCATTGGGTTCGCTCAGTTGGGGAAGGACACTGTCATGGGTGGTGAAACATTCCAACTCCATGTAGAGAAGAGCTGGCAGACTCAGGCTATTTGTAGGCAGCAGGTGTGGGTACTAGCCCTCTGAATTCTGGGGTTCCTCTGGTGTGATTAGATTGTGGATGAAAGAGAGAGTAAAAGCTGAGGATTGACAAAGCCTGTGCTACCCACAAGCTTATGCTTTTAATTCAGCTTTAGTTCTGGATGAGGGTGAGTGGCCCAGTTTGAATATTCCCCAAAAGACTCTAATTTGGAAGTTTAGTTGAAATAGGGCTTTGAAGTCAAATGAATTGGTGTTGACTAGTGGTTGTGCAGGTTAACAGCTACATGACCTTGGCCAAATCACTTCACTCCTCTGAGGGTCAATGTCATTTGTAAAATGGGCATATACTATCTCCCCTTTGAGATTGTTGACAGGTTTAATTGCTATGTGTATATAAAAACACCTGGCATCCATCACAAGTAATGCAATGAAACATCCTAACCTTTCCCTGTTAGTGTATTTTTTGTTAAAGCCATAATATCAATAGGTATCTTCCATGTGAAACCAAATTCCAACCATTGGTAATGACCATGCTTACTCTAGCTTTTTTAAAAAACTGTTTTGGAGATTGTTCAGTTCTGATGATGATGATGATGATGATAATGATGGTGATGATAGTGATGATGGTGATGATGGTGATGATGGTGATGATGGTGATGAAGATGAATACTTATATTTTAATCAACACCTACCCAAGGCTTGACCCTGTGTTAAGTGCTTTTCATATATTATCTTATAAAATCATAATAACCCTGTGAGGCAGGTACTTTTCCCCCACTTTATAGATGAGGAATGAGGTTAAGAAAGATTGAGTGGCTTGCTCAAGGTAGTGAAACTAGAAAGTGGAAGACCTGAGATTTAAACCTAGGTATGACTGACTCCAATGCTATCATTCTTAACCAGTACATTACATGGTGTCTATGCTATTAGTTCACCTTATTTTTCCTCAAACCAAAAGATTTTCTATGTACATAAGAGATATCAAAATGTGCTTTAAAAAGGAATCAGTCCCACTTAAAAATATCTTAGGTAAAGATATTTAATATCTTATTGAAATAAAAATTTTAATTGAAAGTCCGTCAGGAAATCATTTGATGAAAGAATATTGAATTTCTCATTCTGTATGGAAATTTAGAGAATAAATGTATTTCATGGAGAAAAGAAAATAAATTATGTTTAAATCAAAATCTGAAAGAACTAATTATAGAGATATATACAATTTAGAAATAATTGTGCTTAAGGTTTTATTTTTGATGTTTTATTATTCATGAAAATGAGAATGTAGACATGAAAGCTTGTTTGTATTCTTTTAAGATTCCAACTGTTACTTTTGTTTTCTATAGGAGCTCAAAAATTATGTAATACCTGCTTCCATATTACAAAATATGATAATATTGAATAAATAAGAGATATTTGAGAGTATAGAAAATAAGAAATAGTCCAGAAATTAAATTAGACAAGGCTATTTTGGAGGCCAAAGAAATAATACTTCAATTAAATAAAGGAGTAAACTATTGAGCATTTTTCACAGTGGAACTTTTATCTGTTAAGTTGACACCACACAAGGCTGTTATTTGCTGCTGCCCAGAGGGCCCTATTAGAATTCTTAAGTTTTGAGAGTATAGAAAATAAGAAATAATCCAGAAATTAAATTAGACAAAGCTATTTTGGAGGCCAAAGAAATAATACTTCAATTAAATAAAGGAGTAAACCATTGAGCATTTTTCACAGTGGAACTTTTATCTGTTAAGTTGACACCACACAAGGCTGTTATTTGCTGCTGCCCAGAGGGCCCTATTAGAATTCTTAAGTTTTGCTCAAAAGAACAAATGTCATTCTAATACCAATGTTATCAAATATCATTTATTGCATGGATTTACTTTTCTAAAATTTCCTTTTTCCTTTTTAAGTAAAGGTATGTCTGTCTAGAAAATTAAAAGCCCTAATTTAACCAATGATGAGATTATTCGGAATAAGTAAAGTGTCTTTGAGCAATTGGTTTATTGATATAATTTATATTAATAAATTAATAATCTCATGTTGCTACAATAAATAGCATCTTTTCTGTTAAACTTGATAAAGGTTCTTTTTTTTTTTTTAAAAAAAGGAGAATCATTCTTCGTCGATCTCATTATTCTACTGAAATAGCCCCTGTCAAAGTCACCAATGATTTGGACATTGCATTACTTGCACCTATAAAAACTATTGATTATGCTTCCTTCTTGAAATACTTTCTTCATTTAGTTTGAGACATCGCTTCCTCTAGGTTCTCCTATTCCACTGGCTAGTCAGGTCCTTTTTATCTACTGACTGCTAAGTGTTAAAATGTTTCAGGGTTTATCCCTACAACTTTATTTCTTTGTCTTTATTTAAAACCTTATTTCTTTGTCTTTATTTACTCCCTCGGGAATACCATCCCCAGTCTCTTAGCTTTGAAAGCATTTATACACCAATGATTCCCAAATTTACATTTCTTGCCCTTACCCCTTTCTAAATTATAGGCTCATAGTCAACCATTTACTCAAATCTTCATTTGAATATCTAATAGAGATCTCAAAATTAACCTATTCAGAATCGAACCTGATTCTCCACCAGCACCTTCTGTCCCTCACTGGCAGTCTTCTTTTCATACAGTCTTCAGCATATCAGGAATGGCTGTTTCTGTCTTTCTAGGTACCCAAGCGAAAATCTATTTCCTGTCTTCCTTTGATACCCCACATCAATCAGTAAATACGGTTCGTTTTACCTTCAAAATACTATCTATCGAAAATTTGAACACTTTTCACCACCTCCCCTTCTATTTTCCCCTCCCAAGCTTCCATCATATTTTACATCCTCACTTGTATTATTTTAATAACTTCCCACCTGGACCCTGTTCTTTCATTCCCCCTCTATATCTGTTCTCAACATAGAGACTGGAGGGATCTATTTAAATTGCAGATAAGAGCAGGTCAAAAAATTGGAAATATTTACAATTGGTAAATGGATTTTAAAAACTGTTCTAAACACACAGTGCAATATTAGTCACATTTGTTAGAAGAATTGCTTTTCAAAAAGCCACGCTGACCCTTTCAGACTGGTCTGACATTTCACTTGCCTCTGTTAACGGCTGATGGAGTATATGGGAGCGCTTGAGAGCAGGAGGATAAACTTTTAACTCAGGGAAAGGCAGCATTATCACCTCACATTTCTCCCTTCCATTTGGCTCTCTCTGTTCCCCATCTGACCTTGTGCTCTTTATGCTGTCGCCTGTGGTTGGGCTCACGGTCCCTGTGATAGGACCAGACAGCCAAGGATGTTTGCACAGGAAGGGCATTTGCTGTGGGCTCAGCTGCCTCACTAATTCTGTCGGTGTTTCACATCCCCTGGAGCAGGAGGAAGAAATAGACTTGTAACTTGAGGGCAGGACCTTGTCTTGTGCTTCCTGTAGTGATGCATCATCGCCAAGTACAGGGCCTCATGTTTAGTTTAGGGTATTGGTACTGCTTCTTATAAGTTATTGGTGGGAATAAACAGACATAAAACATCTACCAATGTTTGGAGACTTGTATGTGGACAATTGAATCATGTCATGCTTACTGATGCTATGTAGTGACTTTGAATCATTTGGGAGAAAATTTGAATTCAGTAAATTATTTTTCCAAATTAAGATAAATCGAGCTCAAAAGCTTCATTCTCTAAGAAGTCATTACTAGTCATTAGGCATGATGGAAGAACCTCTGGCTTACAAGATCCAAGAGGAAATAGCATATATGCACAGAGGACAAGTCAGGAAAATGGGGAGTTTTATTACTCTGAAAGCGGGTCTGAAGCTCCAGAGCAGAGCTCCAGTTAGGCTGAGCCACATGGAGGACTCCTTTTAAATATTGTATCTTTTTTTTTTTCTTAAATTTAAACATTCTCTTATTATTCTTGTATAAAAATAATGTATGATTGGCGGGGAGTAGGGCGGAATGTAAAGCAGAAAGTAAAAGTCCTCCATAATTCTAGGCCTCAGATATGTCTAAACTTTATAACCAATTTGGTTTATATCTTTCAGGCATGCCTTTTAACAGCTGCATACAGTGTCATTAGAGGGACGTATATATTTTACTTAAGCAGTCCTATGACGATGAGTATTTAGATCGTAACCAATTTTCCTCTGTTATATATAACTCTATAAAAAATATCTTTATACATAGATCATTGTGCCCTTAATAGGTCATCTTCTTAGAAAGAATGCCTAGAAATGAAATTTCTACATCATGAGTCTGAAAATTTTATATTTGAATGCATATTTCCAAATTACCTTTCAAAAAGGTAACACGAACACTGCACTCAACAATAGCATAGGAATGTTAGTTTCTCTACGTTGTGCTTACAAGATTGAGATTTAAATATATAAATGAGATGTTTTCCTTTTTATGTGAATTGTCAGTTCTCATGTGTTGGGCTGTTGTTCCAGTTATCTATTGTTATTTAACAAACTATCCCAGATTAAACAACCACCATTCTATTATAGCTCATGATTTTATGAGTTAGAAATTTGGGCAAGACTCAACTAGGTGACTCTTCTCTCTACATGATGCTGAGTGGTATCACTTGATGATATGGAACTGGCACCTGGAGTAGCCTCAAGGGTCCAAGATGGCTTTACTCACCTACTTGGCATCTTGATGGGGATAGCTGGGCCCTGCTCTTTGGTGTCTTGAGGGTACACACAGCTGGGCCCTGGTCCTTCTCCATATAGTGTCAGAGCCTCTTGATGTGGACTCCCAGTGAGGTAGTCTAACTTCTTCCAGATGGCTCAGGGCTCTAAGAAAGTAAAATGAAAGCTTCCAGTCCTCTCAAAGACTAGAATCAGAACTGGCATGATGTTGCTTCCACCATTCTAAATTGGTCAAAGCAGTCACAGATCATCCCAGATTCAAGGGAGGTTCAACAGACCTCACCTCTCAATGGGAGGAGTATCAAAAAATTTGTGGTCATCTTGAATCTATCACAATTGTTAATAGTAATATATTTCCTGATATTAAAAAAAAAAAATCTCTCCATTCCTTGAGGAAATCTTACTTGGACATGGTGAAAAATCCTTAAATATGTTATTTCGTTTAATTTGTAAGTATTTTACCCAAGGTTTTTGCATCTATATCAATATATAAGATTGGTTTATAGTTATTATTATTTTAAGTTTTAATAAGGTGATTTTAGTTTTATTATAATTAATTAGGTGGGTTTCCATATTTTTAATCTTTGAAGGAGTTTACAAAGGACGAGAAACATGTGTTTTTTGAGCATTTAAAGACTTACCTACAAAGCTCTCTGGGCTAGGAGGTTTCTTTGGAGGGAATTATCTGAAGATTTAAAAATTTTGTTGCTGGTATTCAGATGAGATAACTGAGTCAGTTACAATCATTTAATGGTTTTAAGTCTAAAGTGGTACATTGTGGCTATGTATGTGAACTTGGAAAGTATTTTTTCATTTAAGGAGGGAAACAAAATATTCAAGCAACATGAGAAGGTAGTACCTTCTGGAAAGGCTTATTGCAGGCATAAGAAGCTAATTTCAGACCTTTATTTCTTTTCATAAAATTCAAGAAGATAAAAAAAAAAATGAAAGGATAAACTTATAAGAAACTGAGATGAGACCTGCGTTTGAGAGACAGGCAGGATAAGAAGCCAAGTTAGGGCCCTTAGGAGCATCCTAACTCCTGGCAATAGATGGTGAATATGTGAAGAAAGAGTGAATGAATGAATAGGAATATCAGTTTTCACAGTGTGATTTGGTCTTATGGAAACTGTAGGAAAGTGAGCTGGCCCTCAGAGACCATGGGAGTATACTCTGAGTCTGCTTTTGTTGCACGCTTGGCTCGCTCTTCTCCATATCCTCTCAAATCACCACGTGTTCATTCTCCATGCAAAAGTCCAGCATGACTGACTCTCAGATTTCCTCTTCCCATTGCTTGCTGTCGCTCTCCTGGTTCACTTTTTCCCTTCCCTGAGTGTTGCATACATCATGGATTTTTTAAACCACTTAATTAACCACCAGCAATTAATCAGGTATGTCCTCAAATTCTAGAGTTCCTCAGGCTGCACAGCAAATGAAAAGAATACTTAGACTCATGGCTACATCTAGAAGATATTATGGGACATCTGGCGATATCTATCTCATTCCTTTCATAGACTGAGACAACTGCTGGGCTGATGGCAGGAGCAAGATCCATTAAAGAGTTTATTTCATGAGGCTTGAATGTGGTTTTCAGAAAACAAAATACACCGTTTGAGGTAAAGTTATCAGATTAGAAAGTGTCATGCTATGCAGATGGATACATGAGAAGTAAAAACTCATGAACCTGTCAAATAGAACAAACATCAGTGGGATGTATGTTGAACATTTAAAATCATGAAATCTTAAATGTTCTATTTCATTTGTCCAATCCACTATATGGAATCAAAAAAAATCCTTTTAGCGGAATTTTCCTTTACAGCCTCTGAGATGTGAGCCCTTCGCAAGCAGAGAACAAGCACTTTCATCTCTGATATCTCTAGTACCTGCATTGTTCCTGGCCCCAGCCTGGCCCTGCTGAATTAGTCTATTGTGCTAGCCATCTGAGGATATATGTGCTGCTTCCATGGATTTTTAAAAGTGTACAATGTAATAATTTTTAGTAAATTTACAGAGTTGCACAACCATTACCACAATCAAATTTTTAGAACATTTCCATCACCACACACACACACACACACACACACACACACACACACACCTATTTGGCATGCCTGTTTGCATTTAACACAACACTTCCCCATCCCCTCCCTGTTTCCACTCCCAGCCCCAGGCAACCACTAATCCACTTCCTGTATCTATAGATTTGCCTACTCTGGGTATTTTATATAAATGGATTCATACAACATGTGGTGTTTTGTGTCTGACTTCTGTCATTTAACACAATGTTTTTGATATTTATCCATATTGAAGCATATATAGTACAGATTGCTTTTTTATTGCTAGAATAGTATTCCACTATATAGATATACCATGTTTTATTTATCCATTCACCAGTTGATAGACATTTGGGATATTTTCATGTTTTGGATATTATGGCTAATGTTCTTATAAACATTCACATACAAGTCTTGGTGTGAACAAAAGTTTTCATTTCTCTTCAGTAGATAACTAGGAGTGGAATTGTCAGGTCATATAGTAGTTCTATATTTAACATTTTAAGAAACTGCCAAATGTTTTACAAGGTGGCTGTACCATTTTACATTCCCACCAGCAGAGTACACGAGTTACAGTTTCTCTGCATTCTCATCAGGACTTGTATTGTCTGTATTTTTATCTGTTGGCTTTGTAAATATTGTAAAGATTGTGTGGAACCCCATACCACCTTCCTAGATCCTTAGGTAGAAGCTGCTATTCTAATCACATCTCAAGAAAGAGATGAATTATCCTTTATAGAAGCTTAGGAACTATGTATGTTTTCCAGCTGTTGTATAAAATCTAGAAACTAGTACTTTCGTATAAATATTATATGACTTAAAACTTATTGTGTGTGTGTGTGTGTGTGAGTGAGTAAGAGAGAGAGAGAGAGAGAGAGAGAGAAAGAGACCGTCAATTATACCTAGTATCCAGTCTTTCTTTCTCACAAAGAAATAGAATTATTGGATGGACACAACTAAAAAGTATATTTTCCAGGCTCCCTTGCAGCTAGATGTAGCTATATGACTGATTTTGGGTGAATGAGATATGAGCAAAATGTTCTGTACTATTAAACAGAAAACGTGAGCCCACCTCTTACTATCTCCACATCTTTACTGGGAAGTGGAAATGATGGTAAAGGCTACAGTAGCCCTCTTGGACCCAAGATGGATACCCCGTGCTGAAGTGGGTAGGGCATCACAGTAGTCTGGATCTCTGATTGCAGGGCCACCACACCAGCCCTGGATTACTTACCTGGACTTTAACATAAGAGATAAATATCTTGTTTAACTAAGGGTTATTTTGAGGCTCTCTGTTAAGACAGCCAAAATGTGAAGTTACTAACATTTAGAAAGTGACATACGAGGGTGTGTAGTCTTCACTGATGAAATGATCACACAAGGAAAGGTAGGCTAATGCACTAAAAAGAGCATTCGCTTCAGAATAAGGTTACTGGAGATTTAGTACTGATTTTACCTCTAGTCAGCTTTGTGATGTTGGGTAAATTTTATACAGTTAAAAATAAAAATTTAACACTTAAAAATTAAAAGCACCTAGTTTCAGAAGTACTTCACTATATTCATTTTCATAGTAAAGAAACAGTAAAAATTTTAAATGTATAGACTTGAAACTTTGGTCCAGCCTTCTCTAATAAAATAATAAGATGATAATCATCTTTAGCAGCTGCATCATTTGTACAGAGCTAAGAATTCTCCCATGTATTAAGCTTTCTTATCCTCCCCCATGGGTGCCATTATCCTTGTTTTATAGATAAGGAACCTGAGGTTCAGTGAGGGTAAGTACCTGGCCCTGTCATGCAGTTTGTTAGTGGTAGAGCCAGAATTTAGATTCCTGCATCCAGACCACAGGTGCATAACCACTGCTACCCTGCCCCCATAATTACTACACCTAACTAATCATTTTGAAGCATACCAGGAAATCAATGGTAATAGCCATTGGCACACATGGCCTCTTTAGCCATTGTGACTAGGAGGCATTAATATACTTTAAAATGAAAAATAACTCTTGCAAATTTGCTCACTAGGTTAAGGTCATATGCGAAGCAATCATTGTGAATTAAGCTACTGGTGAAGCGCACCTGCAAAATGCTAAAAAGAAGATAAGCAGCCCTCAAGAATCCATAACCTGCAATGCTGAGCAATGTGATCACTGGACTCCAAGGACCACAGCCTCCTGGGCAGCTGTGATTCAAGGGCGGGAGGGTGGTGTCAAGCTCCAAAATGTGCTGTTTCCTGCCCATTGCACTTCACAGAGGCACATCAGAGAAGCTAAGCCTGATGGACTCTGAATGCTGTTTTTTTTTTTTTTTCCTGGCAACAAAATTAAAACTGTACCTAGGGATTTATCCACCCTTTTGCTGATCTCGATGTGAACGGTGCAGTGAAATCCCTGCACACAGCACTGACTCTGTCTCCCAGGGTGTTGCTTAAAATGTGGCTGAGCACAAATGGAAAACATCAAGTCTTGTTGAAGTCAGCACACAGAATTAATCTCTGAAAGTAGTGAAAGAATTAGTTTCACTCTGTAAGATAAATAATTGCAAAGTATGGTAAAGTCAGAGATGTTCAGCTCAGCTGCTTTTAGAAGGAGACATACTGGGAAAAGATATTGTGTACTTGGGACACATTTTAATGCCACTCCGATACCTTAGGTAATTACGATGCTTTGGGTTTCTTTTTAAAAATGTATTTAACATATTTAACATATGCAGTCACCTGCAACTATTCAGTTCTTTTTAACATTGGGAAAGGTAAAAACTTAAAAGAATCTTGGCCATTTTTTTTCTTTTTTTTCTTTTCTTTTCTTCTATTTTTTAGGTCTCAGAAACGTAAGTAATATTTAAGTAAATATTTATATTTAAGTAAATATAAAATTAAGAACCATCTCAATATTTAAAGCCAATATGAAATGGAGCGCTTTGCTTTCCACCCACCCACCCTTGGTGTTATTTTTACCTTGACTCTGAATTTCATGCTTTGTTTTTTTTCTAAGTGTGGGCCATGGACTACCTGCTTGGAATCCCCAGAAGTGCCTGTTTAAAAGTTGTTCTGAAAGTTTGGGGTAAAGGAAGTCAGATCAGAGGACGTTCCTCCCCAAGTACCTAATGAAATAAATAAAAATATTATTTTTCAAAAGGCCCAAAGTCTGTCAGCAGTAATCAATATTGAAAAGGGTTAAAACTTCATGTAATAAAGCTTGAATAGTGGCTCTTAACCTTGCTTACCACACCTGCTCCCCAGAAAGAGAACTGAGGAATGGTGAGTCAACAAAATTCAGATATCCTGAATTCACCTTAATTGGAAGAGAAGTGGCCAGAAGGGTGAGTAGGTGGGAAAACTACAAGCACTGGAGCCATCTCTACACCACTGCAGGTCTTATTGAGGCAAGAGGGGTTGACAAGGCCAGCCATGCTCCAAAGACATTGCCGAGTGGGAGGAACCAACCAGAGTCAGTGGATGAGGCAATGCCTGGACCTCGGTGGGAAGACTGACTCCAGTAAAGGACAGTTGCCGGCTTTAGAAGAAGGAATGTAGTCCAGGATCCCAGCCAGGACTGCAGGCAGCTCCAGAAGAGCTCTTCCCCTTCCCACTCTCAAGTCTCAGGCTACAGAAAAGTAAATAGAAAATGACATACAGCCCCGAAGTTGTTGCCCACAGGGGCGATAGACAGTTTCCAGGGAAGGTAAGAAGAAAGTCAAGAAGAACTTCATTTGATAGAGAAACTGAATAGTTATACAGAACTGCCCAAATGTAGTTTGAGCAAAATGAAAACAAATGACATGTCGACCTTGTAAATGCACCACAGAGGAGAGAGAGAGAGAGAGAGAGAGAGAGAGAGAGAGAGAGAGAGAGAGAGACAGATTATATGCCATACACACAAATAAAACTCCTGAAAACAGGAGCAAACTACCCCAGGTTGCCTTGTGCTAAAGTAAAGCTTAATAAAAAAATATGCTATCAATAAAATGAGAGCTCAAAGACAAAATGCCGAAACGACAAAAAAAGGGATGAGAAATTGCAAGGCCAGGGAAAAGAATACAATTATAGGTCTAACAAATAAATTAGAAACCAAAGAACAGTTTAGACACGACTGAAGTGTTACTGGCATTGAAGAAGGACTTAAAATGATCGCTTTGAACACAACATAAAATTACAAAGAAATTAAAACAATTAGAGATCAAAAAGGTGTTCAGATCTAGATGATACAAAATATAGATAATTATTATTATCCTCGAAATAGCATACTCAACAATAGATAAAAATTATTCAGAAATATAATGAAAGAAAATTGCCCTGAAAGGAAAGATTGAAATCTGCTATTGAAGGGTACAACATCTACCTAGAAACTATTTGATATAAAATAATGGATATTAATTAAGATATTTCATTTTCTTTGGGATAAAGAAAGATTTCCTGAGGCATTCAGGCAGAAAAAGTTAGCCACATACAAGTGGGAAAAGTCAGTTTGGCCTCCTACTTTTCCACAGAGGACAGGTGAGCTCTATCTACAAGTTTATGTGGGGAATAATGTGGGGCCCAATGATATTGTACTAAAGCTAAGTTGTCATTCAAATGTCAAGGCAAAAGGCAGACATTTTAAAACGCACAACAAAATAACCAGAGGGGGTAAAAAAAGAAGGAAGGGAGAGAGGGAGGAGGCAGGAAGAAAGGAAAGGAGGATGGAAGATAGTATCATTTTACACACACACACACACACACACGCACACACACACACACACTTCTTTGACAATAAAATCAAGCTAACCATGAGATGAAGTTAAATCACCAAATTTTTCTATCAACGTTTTTCCTGAGATTGTCAGGAATTCGATTTTCAAATTTCAAAGGAAATCTCACCTACTTAAGAGCATCAAGCAGGAGGGAGGATTGAGATTTGGGGACAGGGGAGGAGGAATGGACAAAAAGTACAAAAACATAAAAGCCAAACCATTAGACTGACAATTTTGCATCAGGTTCACCCTCCCTGCGCTCCATAGCCTCACAGGCAACATGAAAATTAATAACCCCTGCATCACAAGACTGTAGGGAGGAGCAAAAGAGGAAAAGTACACAAAGACTGGATCACAGAACCTCTGCATTCTAAGTGCTCAATTATTGCAGTCTCTCCTCCATCCTCATTCCTTGCTTGTAGCCTATACACATGTGTGTTTTGTTTTGTTCACTCGGACTCACTTTATATTCTTATGCCACTGTAGTATTTCTGGTTGAGTAATTTATAGCTTAAAGCTAAATATTTGCTACCAAACTATTCCTACAGTAGCATGGGAAAAAGCATGGCTTTGTCCTTAGAACCAGACTTCGATCCTGGGTTACTTCTCTCAGAACCATAAAGGGACTATCTGAAGGAGAAGAGAGAGAGAAAGGAACAACAGAAGCAACATTAGCAATAACTACTGAGAATTTTCCCCACATTAATGTCAGACAGAAATCCACAGATCCAGGAGACTCAGAAAGCACTATATAGGATAATTGCCCCACCCCAAACTATACCTAAGTATATCATATTCAAACTGCAGCATATCTAAGATAAAGAACAAATCTTGAAAGAAGCCATAGTGAAAAACACCCTACCTATAGGAGAGCAAAGGTAAGAATTACATCCAACTTCTCCTCCTCAGTAACCAGGCAAGAAGTGAATACTTAAAACATTGAGAGAGGGAAAAACTCCACCAACCTACAAATCTGTATTCTATGAAAAAGAAATACTTTCTTAGATGAACAAAAGCTGAAGGAATTTGTTGAAAGTAGACCTGCATTGCAAGAAATATTAAAAGGAGTTCTTCAGAGAGAAGCAACATGATATAGATCAGAAACTCAGATCAGAAACTCAGACCTACATAAAGAAAAGAAGAACATTTGAAAAAGAATAAATGAAGGTAAAATAAAAACTTATTTTTAAATTATCTAACAGATAACAGTTTGAGATAAAAATAGCAATGTATTCAAGGCTTATAGTTTATGTATAAGTGAAATGAATGACAGCAATGACAAGAGATGGAAGGGAGGAATTAGAAATATTTTGTTATTATAAGATATTGGTATCACTCACAAAGTGATATGGTGTTATTTGAAAGAGGTCATACAGGCTACCATGTAACATTGTTGCTTTCACCACCTGTGATTTATCATCCAAGGACTGTAGAGGCATAATGGACCTCATAGCACCACAGATTGTGACCTACCTATAGCCTAACTGCGTGCGATGACCTCATGTAATTGGAGTTGATGATTCTGCTGTGATTCTCCTGGCAACCAGTTCACAAATGACACTTACCGTTGGATGTGTGCATCTCTTTTAACCTGATTCTCTCGGGGCCTGGGTTCCCCTCTTAATATCTCTCTCCTTCATACTCAGTGTGTTAGCAAGTCTTGCTTATGCTACTTCTGAAATAGCCCACACATATGTCACACTTATGTCCCCTGCCACAGCATTTGAAGAGCCCTTACAATCTGCCTTGTGGCTAGATTGTTGTACTAGCCTCCTGACCGGTTTGTTTTGCCTCTGAGCTCTTTCTTCTCTTGGCCGACCTCTGCATTATTGGAACAAACCTCATTACTCTGATTATAAAACTTCATGGACTGCTTACAGGGAAGTCTAGACTTCTTGGTATACACAATCTTTCAGTGTCTACCATGTCAGCCTCAGCACCCATCACTCTTATGCACCCTCCAGCTTCATGGAACAGCTCAGCTTTCCAAGGATATTCCACCTGGCTTTAGGCCTCTGTCTTACTATTCACTCTGTCAAAATACCCTTTCCTTCCTTCTCCACCTAAACAATTACTCACAGTTTTAAATCTAACCAAGAAGCTTGCCACTTTGATATGCCCAGGAAATCCAGTTGAAAGTTTCTCCATGCTTAGTTCTAGGCCTTGGCCCTCGTCTCTGTATACTCTTTCTCTAGTTACTGTCACCCATAACATGGCTTCAATTATTGACATGCTTATGATCCATAAATTTATGTCTCCCATGCAGACTTTTTCTCCAAGTTCCAGACTCATATATCCAACCACCTACTTGAAACTGCCTTTTTTTTTTTTTAGTATTCAAGAGCTCTTCTAATCTTCATAAAAAATTATGATGTAAACACTGATATTATTCTCATTTTGAAAACTAGAAGGTGATAGCTCGGAAAAGCAAAATACATTGTGTAAGTTTGCACAACTGATTAATGTTTGATGAAATCTGAACCCAGAACTCTCTGTCCTCAAACCTCATACTTTTATTCAACATGTCATTACTGAGATAGCTTGCTTAACATCATCATCATCATCATTAATAAAAGTATTACTGTTCAGAAATGGAACCAATTCATTTGAATAGGAATAAATCAACATTCTATATAATTCAAAAACTTACACAATATAATAGAATCTATGTTTGAGGTCATAGATTTTTGTTTTTTATTTTTAAATAAATATTTTTATTTTTCATAAGAATGGTTTAATATTGCTTTTTAGAGCAATGAGGAGAGAAAATTAATGTCTGTCTCATCTTCAGGAGAGGAAGTTCTGTGGCTATTTGCCCACCATTGTACTAAAAGGCTCTAACACAGTGCCTGAAACATAATTAGTGCACAGCAAATGTTTTTTTAGATGAGTAGATCGACCCCTCTCTATATTTCAGTAGCACTTTGTCTTGATCATTATCTATTGCAATCCAAGTTTTAAGGACATGTGCCTTGTCTTATTCATTTTTGTATTTCATAAAGGGACTGACACTTGGCCTGACTCACAGTAGATCTTCCACGGGGGTTTGATTTTCTAATTGGTTAAGGTAGAAGGGTCCTTGTTACTTTCTCATGGCCAGAAGTGGAATTACATACACATTTTCTTGGCCAAACTTAATCCCTCAACTCTCTGGACACACGGATGTACAATTTTTGTGGCTCGGAATTTAATGGATAAGGAAATATATGGTTGCCATAAGTTTGGAAGAACCAGGATGAGAAATGTTTTTAATATAATAGCTAAGATAACACAAATGACCACACTCCTGGTGGCAGATTATTTTAGCCTGAATGCAGTACTTTGATTTCTTGTCCACAATTGTGGATGTGTATTAGAATGGTTTGATAATGTTGAGTGTAGTGCGAGGGCTCCATTTAAATACAGAAAGAATCCTGAAGGATAGTAAAAGTGGAGGAAGAAGGCTCTAGTGTTGACTTCCTTTGTTTCTGGGAATAAACCAATATTGTTATTATCAGATTTGCTAGAGAGATGATGAGAGCAGAAGGGACAGAAGATCCCACCATCGGTCCCCTTTGAGTAGGATTAAGGGTTGAGAAAGGGATGGAAGGAGAGTTTCAATAGATAATTCCACTACCTATTTCCTTGATTTTCTTAATTTTTAGCAGATAAACTCTCTTCTTGCGTTGAGAGTTAGTACCTGGTACAGGATGCCAGTATTAATGGATGCATGGGTAGGAAAAAGACACTAGTGTCTCCTGTTCTCTCTTGTCAGCAATTCTGGAGATGCCTTATAAGGGCAACTACCAGGCTCTGGTTGCTAAATACTAGGTTTGCAGGTTTTTATTATAATCATCTCATTTTAATTTCAAAGCATATTTTAATTGGGTGGTTTTGACTTTTTTGGAGTTGTCAGAATCCATAAAACATACCAGAATAACCTTAGGGTTTCGAAATGTGTGTCTCAAAATAGAGCTAGAAAAAAAAAAAGGAGTAGAATCTGTGTTAGTTTTAAAATCCACTTGGAACAAGGGAAAGTCACAGCTTGGGCCACTTTCTGGGCTCTCCACACATCACTGCTGATTCTGCGGTTTGGGGGACAAGCTGTCATTTCAAGGTCGCCAGGTTGTTCATTTTAAATGATCTGTTCGGAACAAAATACTCTTTATTAAGAAAACTTTGGGCTAAATTCTTTTCCCAAAATGGTTTTCATGTCATATTAAAAGACAAAATTTGCCAGTTTTTAGTATTTTAAGAAAACCACCTACAATTGATAATGAAGTGCCCTAAATACTTGAAAAGGTATGAGTTGCAGCCTCTGATGAGAGGCTGTTCATCTCCGGCTTAGTAATATTTTGAAACAGGGCCACCTAGTGGACTCTCCTAACTGTGAAACCACGAGTGCATTCTCTGAGACCTTACATTCAAGTTTTAGAAATATCCCTTTTAATGCTTCTAAATCCAAATGAACTGTCTCTGATATAAAGAGTCTGCTCAGAAATGCATACCTTTCCACTCAAATCCTGCACTTATTAATTTGACAATACCATAATCTGTGGATACACATTCAATTAAGTTTCTTAAAGTTTCAAGTTGTTTACTTTATCCTCCATCCTATGAAAAACACCCCTTACTCTCACACTGCCACCCCTTCCGCCATGAAAATCTCACTGAAGGATTAAGAAACGTATATATGAGACAATCTGCGAATGATAGAAGGCAGTTACAAATGTAACTGAGCTGTACGTGACCCATCAAACACTGTTGGTATTGTGTGAAATGTCAAAGTGTGTTTCCTTGGACTGGGTGGAGAGAACAGGCTTCTATGACAAGGTATATATAAATTTCTCCCTAACCAAATGGTATGGAGGATTTGTTCATCAAACTCATTTCATTCTCTTCTTGGAAACAAGCTAAACTACGTTTTGCAGCATTCTCTGAAGTCAGGTAGGGCCCTGTGACTGAATTTGGCAAATGGAATGTGAATGGAAGAAATATACGCTCCTTCCAGTTCTGTCTCCTAAAATATCCTCTGTGTTTCTTTTTTCTCCCCTCTTCACCCTCCATCTGATTGATGCTGGTGTCCAGGACTGAATGGCGCTTTATCAGCCTGGGTCCTTCAATACCTGTGTGGAGCCTACCCTGGCCCCCTAATCCCCGCAACCTACAATGGACTGTGATGTAGACATGAAATGATTTTAAGCCAATGAGATTTGGGGATTGATTGTGAATTACCCTGATTAACACAGGAGAGAAGAAACGGTCAGGAGAAAGAAAAGAAGATGACGTGAGAGAAAGGCAGGAAAGTCCAAACTTCCTTCAGAGACATTTGTGAGCATTCTGACTCTTTTCTCCAGGTTTCAGAGTAAGCACATAGTTGATCAATTCTGAAAACATCCTGCATAGCAGATGGAAATAGGACCACAGAGTGCTTTCTGATGGGGTCTGAGCTTATGGGGTCAGAAAGGCAGACTTGGATGGAGATGAGGAAGCTCGGATGGAGATACTTCCCACAGCTTGAGACACGGTGAACACAGTGTGAAGTATTTACAATATGGGAAATTTGGGAACAGCGCTTGTCAGCTTTAGCCAGCAAACATGTACTAATTGTTTCATGCTAATCGCACTTTTTAGTTAACTCTATTCCAAGACGTCTGCCTGCAAGACGGGCAGTATGTGCCCGTTTCTTTATAATGGATGTTCCAGCTATATTCAGGCTGAGTAGAGTTCTGGTACATTAGCAAAATTGTTCATCTGAGCCATTTGTGGAAGCAACGCTTGGCACAGGTTTAACACACAAGGAGTCCTTTAAATGTGCAAAAGAAATAGAAATCAGTGAGCCACAGAGGTCAAAATTTTGCAGAAGAGGTGGGACTTGAGCTAAACTGTCTCCTGGAAGAGAGGAAGGAGGCAAGTATCACTGGTGGCAGAAAGCAAAGGAAAAGGAATGAATACGGAGATATTGTCAAGGGGTAGAAAGATGTTTGGTCTTATAGTGTAGGACTGAGGTACAGAAAGAGGGTGGAATTAAGCAGTATAGACAAGATAAAGGCAAGTTCCTAAATGCCTAAAAACCATCACTGGGATTTGGGTTTGAAGCTACAGGACATAGCTTCCAGGCCAATGGAATATAATTAATACATAAGTTGGGCTTACCCAATCATTTGTTCTGGTACCTGCCATCGTTCACTTTTCCCCAGTAGTACACTCATGGGTACTTCAAGCTGGGAGAGGGTCTGATTGAACACCCTGCTCCTGGATCTAAACATGCAGAGATAATGAAAAGTACTAGTCTGTGTTTCCTCCTTGATAATCCTCTCTTCTCATCTGCCCAATGACGGTGTCTCATTCTTCTAGATCCAGTTCTATTGCTTTCTCTACTGTAACGCCTCCCTTGAAGCCTCACCCAAGTAGCTGATCACTCCTCTTGTACAACCATAGTAGCAGATACATGCCTTGACTATCTCCTGTTTATTGCAAATATTTATTACTTATCTGGATTCCTTGAAGGCAGGAGCTGTGATTCATTTAACTCTGTATTCCTGACTCTGACAGCAGAACCTGCCATCTGGTAGGTACTCAAGATTAATATATGATACATGCACAGATGAATGGATGAATGAAAAGTAGATAGATTTATTTTTCTAAGGCTGGAGACTTCATTAACACATCCACCATAGCCTTTGTGTGCACTTATTTGTCCAAATATTTGTCTTCCTTTGTTAGATTGTAAGACTCCTTGAGTCTTGTTCATAATTTATTTTAAGTGCAGTTCAATGTCTGGCATATGTAAAACACTAAGTAAAATGTTTACTGATAAAGGGCTGCATGGATGGCTTCTGCTATAAGCACTTAAAAATCATGAAGATTTGATGGTATGAGATCTTGGAAAAAATTTGATAAATGAAAATTATATATTATTCTAAGTAAATAGTTGCTAGAAAAGTGCTTACCTATTCACGCATGGTAAGACTCAAACTTGAAAGTAGAGCATATTTGGAATAACATTACCACATATTGTTTGAAGTAAGCAAATTGCAGAAAACTTTGCCTTTGGCCACAAGAATGTTTTGGGTTTTGATACTGAAACCTTTTCTCTCTGCATAGATAAACCAAATTGGGCCCATTGTAATTAGTCTCTTGCTTCTCTGAGAAGTTCTTGTGAGTAAATAGGCCAATAAAAAGTAGTAGCCTTGGGGACATGGACTGATGAGGAGCTGACCTCCATTTGATAAAAGTGTGTGTGCCTGGCAGGGGCTATTCAAGGGTGAATGCCACTAGTTCAGATGATACTTTGAGACTTAATGTGACCTTGTGACTTCACCTTCCAATCCAGAGGAGACGCTACCTTGCATCAACCATATCCAAGGCCAGCAGAAAATGTCTTAGCAGGGAAGTTCTTTTCATTCTTGATCCACTAAAACAAATAAACTATCCCCTTTTCCATTTTTAAGAAGGAGAGTGTTAAAAGTGCTTCATTTGATCTTGAGTAGCTTGGGAAGAAATGATGTAGACCATTTTCTTTGACCCTAATTTCTCTAAACAACTCAGAGTCAACAAAAAATAGACTCGAAGGTTGTTGTGAGCATTAAATAAAATATCTACATGAAAGTATTTTAAAAACTGGAAAATTCTAAGCCAATACTAAAATAAAGATTTATTCACAAAATACATATTGTTTTCACTGAATGAATAATGGTATAAATAATGAGTGAAATGTTCTTTCCTTAATGATGCAGATAAAAAGTTCAGGTAACAATCAATGCATTGAGCAATGCTAACGAGTGCTGATATAATTCTGGCTAAAATAAATATTAATGAAAAGATTTTATGTAGTTTTGTTTCTCAACTCTCCACCTCATTGGGCCCAGCCTAGATATACTGTTTTTAATTTAAATTTGCCAGGTAAATAAATTGATGACAGTGGTTATGATGTTATCAGAAGTAGGCAGAATCTGTGTGTGTGTGTGTGTGTGTGTGTGTGTGTGTGTGTGTACAAAGAAGTGGAGAGAATAACAACTATTCCGGATTATGACCACTACATCATCGTGCTAATGAAATGCATAAGTACAGAAAAGAAAACAAAGAAGTGTTCCCATCACTTATTTTATTACAGAAACCCACGAATATGACAAAGCACACATGTGGAGATCAAAGATAAATTATAAGCAGCAAAGAAACAAAATGTTATTTCAAAACCACAAACAGAAGACAGCTATGTTTTCACAACGATGAAAGCTTTTAATGGTACTTAAAAATTTTTTATAAAAAAATTTTTTATAATGTTACTTAAAAATTTTTTATA